>NC_045454.1:27937957-27938786 GCF_002776525.5 Piliocolobus tephrosceles | reverse complement strand
AAAAAAGAAAAAAAGAAAAAAAAAAAAGAAAAAAAGAAAAAAAAAGAGGAATGGGGGAGAGAGAGGGGGATTCTGCAGCTTGGTCCCCAGGAGAGAAGAGCCATTTGCTGAAGAGGAGCATCACTGGGTGCATCTGGAGCAGTGGCAGCCCACGCAGAGGGACCAGCCACTGCGAAGGCCCAGAGATGGACATTCGCTGTGACATCCAAAGCCCTACATTCGACCCTGCTGAGATGACATCTAGCAGTTGACACCTTCCCCTCCAAGTCCAGAGAAGGAGGTGAGGTCTCACCAGGGGAGCCTGTGGCCTGGAAAGACCCTGTGCAGGTGTGACCTTGGTCTGGGGTTCACTGGGATGGGGGTGATGACAACCAGGCGACCAGAGTGGAGGGAGGGAAAGGGCGTGTCAAAGCTGAGCTCTACCCTGCAGGCATATGGGCCAGCGGCTCCCTCTGTCTGGCTGGTGGGAGGGGGCTCCGTCCCTCACCTCCTTCACCCCTTCCCCGCTGTGGCTACCAGCTCTCACACCGGGCATACACTGGATTCTTATTTTAGCTACTGTGACAATTCTCAAAATAGGCACCAAAGAGAAAAAGGTGAGCCTTCGTCCACAGGAGCTGGAGGGCGGGCCACCATGGGGCACACAGGCAGCCCCTCCTGACATGGGATTCCATTGTGTTTCCCTCATACTTGCAACGGGAGCAGAGTTTCAAGGCTGAAAGTCTAAAAACTGCTTCAGGACTTCCCGAAGACCTTGCATGAAAGTGCTTTAAAAAGTGGCCAGAAAGAAAGAAAGAAAGAAAGAAAGAAAGAAAGAAAGAAAGAAAGA
>NC_045454.1:27875976-27937947 GCF_002776525.5 Piliocolobus tephrosceles | reverse complement strand
AGAAAGAAAGAAAGAAAGAAAGAAAGAAAGAAAGAAAGAAAGAAAGAGTAAAAACACCCAGAAAGTGCCAAAGAAAAACTACAACAAAGTAGAGAAGTTAAAAATACCTTAAAGTAACGGAGAATGGAGAGAGTTTAACATTTTCTTAGGAGGAAGATTTAATCCAGCAGCTGACACAAAGTGTTTGCATTCGTGGCCCTGGAATCATGGGAGTCGAATCAGAGCCCCAGAAGATCACGTTCCCGATAAACAAGTGCAGGAACAGAGGCCAGAGCACATACCCAGGGATGTCAGAACTTCTCACGTACAGGTTGGGTTTGCGTGCATAGAAATTCCTTCCTCTTACTAAGCGCAAGCAACCCCTCCTGCAGGAACGAGAGATCCCAGAATTTCTAAGCCATGTGGACATCATCAGGATCCTCGTTGGAGTGTTGCTGTCTCAGTTGTGCTTACTCTTGGGTGGCTTTCCTACTGGCTGAGAGTTCCCTGAGGTTGTAGGGCTGAGGCCCCTGTTGTTTTGCTAGTTGCTAGCTGGGCCCATGCTCAGCTCCTAGGGCCACCCTCTGTTCCCTGACCCAGGACCCCATCATTGGTTTCCAGTATTGATGTCTGGCCTCTTCCAGCATTGCAGGAACAAGCCTCATGCTTTGAATCTCTCTGAATTCCCTGTCTCTGACCTCTAGACCCAGATTTAAAGGGCTCATGTAATTAGGTCAGGCTCACTCTGATAATCTCCCTTTTGTTAACTCAACTGATTAGTGACCTTAATCACATCTGTTAGTCATTCAACGTAGTGATCATGAGAATGATACCCCACCATGTTCACATATTCACAGCTCCTGCCATGCTTGAGCGGAGGGAGTCACATAAGCTGTGCATACCTGGGGCAGGAGTCTTGGGGACACCCTAGAATTCTACTACCATATACACCCCTGTGGGACCAAGCCACAGCCATCCAGTGGTGCCCTGACCCCTGCATGTACCTTGGTGACCTCTCACCCACTGTGCTGTCACTGACAGAATCCCAGAGACACAGGGCTGTGGAAACTTCTTCTAGTCATCTTGTCAGTGACAGAAAGGGTGCTTTGCCTTGCCCTAAGAGTGATGCTTAATGATCTCTCAGTTAACTGGCTTTTCCTCAAGGATCTGAAAGTCAAAGTCCTCCCAAGGTTGATCACTGGGCCCCTACAGCCTCTTTTATCATGGCCTTTATCAAGGCATAAGTGTACAGTTTCCAAAGTCAGACAGCTGAGCTGCCTACCAGCTGTGCAGCTTTGGGCAAGTTGCCTGACTTCTCTGAGACTCAGTTTTCTCATTACAAAATCGAGACAAGATTGGCCCTACTTCTAGAATCATTGTAAAGATTAGAATCCATTTATAACACTTAACACTGGCATACACAGTAAGCAGCCGGAACTTGTAACATGGTGGTGTTATCTATCATGCTTCTAGAGGGGTTGCAGTGCACATGTGTGCATGAGTGTGCATATGTGTGTGTGGCCATGTGTGTATATATACACTCATGAGCATGTGTGAAAGCATGTGAGCGCATGTGTGTATCACGTGTGTGTGCATTGTGCCTGCATACATGTGTGAAAGTTTACATGTACATGTGTGAATGCAAGCAGGTGGATGCTCACAAGGTTCAGATTCAGGAGGTGTGACGCTAGTCACAGCTCAGTTTTCAAGAAGGTGCCTGGCAAGGGCAAGAAGGTACCTGACATTCCACTCTCTGCACCTCAGTTTCTCCATTTGCAAAACAAAAGATGGACTAGATTGTCTCTAAGAACTCATGCATCTCTAAGGTGGCACCATCCTACGTGGAGGCCTTTCAGAACTTCCTTTGATCTTATTGGATTTGATCATTTGTTTTTACACACTTTGTACATACATACTGTATCAGTCAGAATTTTCCAGAGAAACAGAATCAATAGGATGTATAGATAGATAGGTAGATAGACAGATAGATATTTAGAAAGAGCTTTATCATAAGGTATTGGCTCATGCAATTATGGAGGCTGAGAAGTACGGACAGAGGAGAGCTGATAGTGTAAATTCCAGTGCAAGTCTGTGCTTGAAGGCAGGAGAAAACCGATGTCCCAGCTTGCAGACAGTCAGGCAAATAGAAAGAATTATCTTACTCTGCTTTTTGTTCTAGTCAGTCCTTCAACTGACTAGACAAGCCCCACCCACACCAGAGGGGGCCACCTGCTTTCCTCAGTCCACCGCTTCAAACGTTAATGACATCCAGAAACACCCTCACGGACACACCCAGAAATAATGTTTAGCCAAGTATCTGGGCACTCCATGGCTCAGTCGAATTAACACATAAAATTAACCATCACACTTACTTTATGTACATTTGTGTGCACCAAAGTACAACTTTTAAAGATTAAAAATGTAGGAAAGACACACTCAGTCACATTTGTGGAAGCTACGCTTGACAAGATAGCAATGCTTAATGTGGAAGGCCACCGTCACACCCTTTGTATCACTCTCCCCCAGGCCTTTTCTCTATTCTCCTGAACTGCACAATTTTCAGGTCTTCTGATCTGAAACATTCCTCCCCAATTGAGGCGATCGGACGTGATCTCAGACCGTAATGTATTGTAACTTTTAACTGTTGAGCCAGACTTTCTGATTCAGCACATTTTAATCAATTTTCTTTGCTAAGATCAGGGAGATGTCATCTGTAATAATCCCATCTGACCTCCCAAAGTCAGGCTGATAAAAATATTAATGTCAGCTTCTTGCAGCCTGGCAGAGAGCGACACCCAGCTTGACAAGCAAACAAATGGCTCAGAGCTGTCTGCAGGACGCTGATGAACCCGTATTAATGAATAGCTTCATCAGCAAGCATTGCCCTCCGGGCAGAGCTGCCACAGGCTGGAGACTCATAAGAGGCTCAGCTGCCTTCCTGGTGAGGTCTTGTTGCCCATCATTGGGGCCATGGAACATCAATTAGACGTATCTGCGAGGATGATTCACCCTCCTCCATAATGTGCTCCCGTGGGGCATCTGGGATCACCCAACGCGGCTCTTTAGTTCTTTTATTCTCCCTGCCTATGAATCCTCCCATTGTCACCTGTGTCAGGTATTTCCAGCTGTGACATCAGAGCCATCAGGCCCTCTGAGAACACTCAGCAATCCTAAATAGGAATAAAGGGTTATTCCCAGGGGTCACAATATTATGAACCTTGACCTGATTCAGCCCGGAGTATGTTTATTCGATCATCTTGTTTGCTCATGCAGTTTCTCAAAAAAACGATTACCAGGTAGGATTTGTGTGACTCACAATAAAAGCAGTTCAGCATCTCCCTAACTCTTGTCCCTCTGTGAATATCTATGCTTCTTGTCTGGACGCTGCAGGTTCTGAGTTTCTCACTCCTGATTTGACTGGGGTCATGGTAGGGGGAGGTGAATGTTAATGTGCTCACATCTTAGATGCAATCAGTTGTCTAGGCTGTGAGTCAGTGCTGGGGCAGCTGCATTGCCAGCCTCTGCACTCCGACTCCAGTGTTCATTGCATTAGCCCTCTCCCAAGTCCATCTTTCTGTCTCTAGTCTTCAGAGCCTGGGATCTTTCATCATGAAAGAGGAGAGGACAAGTTTGTCCCATGCAGGTGAGCAGCGAATCCAAGTTGCCTGTCGCCATTCTTCAAAAGCAGGAAATTGTTTCACCCTGCTCCATAAAAGGAATGTGGTCTGCAAATGGAAGAATCATTTGAGAAAGCAGCTCATGCAGGAGCTCCAGGAGGTTGGCTGCAGTTGATTCAATGGTCTCATGACTGTGTGATGTGTGATGCAGTAGCCTCCTGGCAAACAAGTGCTCCCAAGCAGACCCGTGGTATCCTTGGGCCCTGCAGCAGCCAAACTACAATACATAGCCACAGCTATTGGCTTTGCCCATCCAGTCCCTTCTATACAGCCCATTCATATGACCTGAGCACTAAAGACCTCAGAACGGCAGAGATACAGCCAGAGAGCCACTGCTTACTAAATTACTAAAATGTAATGCCTCACTGGGTTGGATGCTGGCATTGGCAGGGCTTCTGTTTGTTGGTTTGTCTATTTATTTAGCAAAACTAGCAACCAAAATTAAACCCTTGTCACCTTTGTCAGCCGGAATGTGAGCCAGAAGACCATTCTCCAGAGCAGTGCCTTCATTTGCAGACTTTTCTATAGCTGGAGAACAGTGGAGGGACAGGAGGTGGAAGGGTACCGCTGTAACCACCACAGGGCATCCTACTCAGCCCCAGGAGTGAAAGTGAAAAGAAAAGCACAAGCAGAGAGACGTGGCATTTTCCCACTGAGCCTGGAGCTCTGAGAAAGACAGAGAGGAAGGAGAAAGAGAAGGAAAGAAAGAACAAGGTCAGAGGAAGAGGCAAGAAGATAAAAGGAAAAGGTAAAAGAAAGAACATCCTAAAGGGTTTAGCATCAGCTCAGAAAGTGATCTGAACAACGCCTGGAGACCTGCATACTTTCCCTGCTCCCTAGGAGACCCTGCCAACCCCGGGGTCTCTGCGTACCACCTCCCAGGAGCTCTGTAGGAAACTGGAAAGGGAGTGGTTGGAAACACAGTCTCTGCAGTTGGAGCTGGAACAAGTCACTGAATCCCTCTGTGCCTCCACTTCCTTGCTTTATCTCAAGGATGATAATAATAGCATATATCTCCCAGGGTGGCTGTGAAGGTTCAATAAGGTGCATATGCAATATGCTTAGCACTGAAACTGGCTCGTAATTACATGCACAATAAGTGCTAGCTTCCATTAATGCTGTCTGTCAAGTGTGAGATAAAGCTACTGGTCCCAGGAGGCATCTACTACTGCTGGGATGCAGTTCCCTTGGGCAAATGGTATTCCCAAGGCTGGTGCACAACTCCCCTGTGCAGCTGACACTCAAGATCAGATGAGCTAAGACTGTGTCTCCTACCTCCATTTGCAAAATCCTCTATAAAAAGGTATAGTAGGTACGGTGGAAGGCGAGAGGGAGTCACCCCTCCTGGAGCACAAGCCAGCTGCGCCCTGGCCCCCATCTGTGCCATGTCCCATCAAGCTCCCATAAGAGGCCTGTGTACATCCTGCTCTCTTTCCCCAGCATAACCTGCTTTGCACCTGCTCCAAGATCCTGCTACTTGGAGGTGATTTGGGAGGAAGACAGGACTGTGGGTTTCCCTGACCTGCCTATTTCTTTGTCCTAAATAGTGTTACAGAGCCACAGGTCTTCAGGCATAAAGGGACCTCTCAGGCTGGGACAATGCAGTGAATCTTAGAGGGAGCCACCATGAACTCTGAAACCTTGGTGCCATGTGACATCCAAGGACATTTGCATAACTCAGCAGAGTAAATGAGGACAAGGAGGACTAAATTACTATCTGAGATCGTCTTTCCTGTCAGCAAGGTGGTGGAACTGGGGCTCTCAGGGTTCAGTTTAAATTGATTTAAAGAAACTTAAGAATTGTAATATGTATTGCATGCTGCAATACTGAACTATCGCTCATACCTTCTGCACATCCAGCCCCTCCTCTCTTCCTCTGCTGCCATTTTTGGTCCAGCATGAAAAGACCACCTAGCTGGTCTCCCCACATCCTTCTGTTCTCCTTCAGCCTACTCTGCACATGGCACCCACAATGACATTTGTAAAATGGATATCTGGTCATGCTTCTCCTTTGATAAGTCCCTAGGAGGACCACCACTGATGCTCAGTGCCCTACCCCCTACTGGCTCAGTCACCCACTCCACCCATCCTCCTCGGCGCCAGGCTCCAGCAGTCTCCATCATCGCCAGCTTTCACTGAGCTCTCCCGGTAGGCCTAAAACTCTTCCATGTATCGTATGACCTCATTTAGTCTCAACCCCTTGGGAGATATCTTCACAGAGGCACAGTGAAGTTAAACTATTTGGCTAGGATTGCCAATCCAGGGCCCCAAACCTGGTACCAGCCCATCTCTTCTATATCAATAAATATCATCAGCTGTCCAGCATGTCAAACCAGATGCCCAGGAAGGTGGCCCAGGAGCCACCTTCCATCCTGTTTGTTCCATCATCCCCTATATTCACTGCAGCAGCAAGGCCTTGGATATTTCTTCACCTGCCTCCAGTGCACACACTCCTCCCTTCCACTGCCATCTCGCTGGTCCAGTCACCACCACCCCTCACTAGAACAACTCCAGCAGCTTCCTCGCTGGCTGGCCTGCTCTAATCATGCCCTCTGTGTGTTTCTCGTCCTCTCTCCTCCTTTACTCCCTCCTTTTCTTCTTTGCCCTCTTCCTCTCTCCTTCCATCCTTTCTTCTCTTTCTTTTCTTTCTTTCTTTCTTTCTTTCTTTCTTTCTTTCTTTCTTTCTTTTTTTCTTTCTCTCTCTCTTTCTCTTTCTTTTTCTTTCTTTCTTTCTTTCCTTCTTTCTTTCTTTCACAGAGTCTTACTCTATCACCCAGGCTGGAGTACAGTGACAAGATCTTGACTCACTGCAACATCTGCCTCCTGGCCTCAAGTGATTCTCCTGCCTCAGCCTCCTGTGTAGCTGAGATTACAGGCATGAGCCACCACGCCCAGCTGATTTTTGTATTTTTAGTAGAGACAGGGTTTCACCATTTTGGCCACACTGGTCTCAAACTCCTGACCTCAAATGATCTACCCACCTTTCTTTCCTTTTATTTTATTTTATTTTGCTTTCCTTTTATTTTGAAATGTAGGTTTTATCACTGTTCAGGTATGGTGAGGTGAGCAGAACACGAGACACCTGCTATTAAAGAGAAAGTTTGTTACTCACAGTTCCCAAAAGGAAGAGACACCACACCATGAGGAGGCCACAGGGGGAAGCACAGGGCTCACAGGAGGCAGAGGGAGGGAGGGAGGGGAAATGGTAGACAAGAGCCTTTATGTGGTTTTCGTGGGAAGGAACAGGCGAGGCAAACAAAGTAGTCTTAGAATCAGCCAGTTTGTCCAGTTTCACCAGCCCCAGCATGCAGAGGCTGTCGCTAGTTGTCTGATACCTGGACCCAGGGTGATTAGGGCAAGGCCTGGCGTGATTGGTCCCTAAAAGGGCAAGAACCTATGAAAGCCCAGGAAAGGAAGTGGTCGGGTGTGGGCTCTGGATTGATGGGTTTGTTGATGAAAGGGGAACTCGCAGGGGAGTTGCTAGTCCCTCCAGAGTCAAGTTCCCAGCATCTCAAAGCATCAGAAATACAGAAAATAAAATGGCATGATTAGTATCCCTTCCTTCCTTCCTTCCTTCCTTCCTTCCTTCCTTCCTTCCTTCCTTCCTTCCTTCCTTCCTTGCTTCAGAGAATCTCTAAAGGAAATAGCATACCCTAAATACAGTTGAAACCCCCTTCCCCTACAAAAATCATACATATGATTACATATGTAGAATCTCTAAGTTAGATGTGCTATCTATGCATTTCTATAAATTTTCTAAAGGTATTTTGTGTCCTTGCCATATGTCCCCCCTTTGCCTACAGCACTTTCTCTCATTCTCCATCAAATGCCTGAATGTTTCTAAACTTTGCATGAATTATATCTTGAGTATATGATGTGTGTGTGTTTGTGCATGTGTATGAAGAGAGAGAAAGTTTCCAACCTCCATTCAAAAGAGTAGCAAAAGGCAAAAATAGACAGAATTCGAGGTAAACAATATTCAACAGAAGATAGTTTTCCGAAATTAAAGACAGACATAAGTTTTCAGAGTGAAAGTGCCTCCTACAGAAACAAGCAGCATGAACAAGAATAAACCTATCCCCTACACCTCGCAATCAACCGCAGGGCACCACGGACAGGGAGAAAGACAGGAAAGGCCATGGGAAGGGAAATGACCAACCACGAAGGGGTGCCCATTGACTGGGTGGAGAACAGAATTCCCAGTCGTAAGCAGCGTGATAGTATCTTTAGAGGCCCAAAATAAAATGAAAAGCCAACTTGGAACTTCATGGCCAATTAAGCTTTTCGGACACAAAAAGTTTACTACCCACATATCCTTGCTCTAAATAAAGAAAAATGTGTGACAAGAAACAACTCAAAATACACACATACATGAACCCAAAGGAAAGGAGGGGAAAGAAAAGACAACAATTGACAGACTATGATTTATTTATCATGGACAGTTTCAAAAAAAAATCTATTTTCCCTAAATTACAGAGGATGGAACTAAAACAAAGAAAAAAGGAAGAGTGTTCCCTGAAGAGTTAAAGCATATTGGGGTCTTACCTTAAGACCCTAAGAAAAGGAAACAAATACACAAAATACCTTTAATGAATTTATAGAGTTGCATATATTATACCTAATTTAGAGATTATACTTATATAATCACACATACGATTAAAAATCTAGGAGTACAAACACACTTTGTTGTTGCTTTTACAAAACCTGAGATCACAGCAAACATTGTCCTTCAACTTAACTTTTTCCCTTGATACATGTTGTCATCTATCCAGCTCCATGTTCTGGCACTTACACACCAGTCCTTTGTTGAAGAACAGGTGATTCTGTTCCAATTTTCACTACTGCAAACCACGCTTTAGAGAAAGTCCTTGAATGCATAGTTTGCACATTTTATAGACCCAGATTCAAACCACATTCACAGCAAGGTTTGCTCAAGGAACAACGAATAGCTGGTGAGCATATCCGCGTAAAACTCAGGAGGTTGTACATAAGAATTCAGATTGCCACCTGCCCTGGGAAAGCTATGATGTGCTCGGTAGCACCTCAGCCCTGGCGTTCCCCAAGTGCCACCAGCAGCAGGCTGACAGCCGCTGTCTTGGAGCAGGATCTGCTCACTCTGATCTGCCTCAAGCTATTTCTTCACTGATTTCTCACTGGCCAGACCCAGCAGGCATCTAAGTGTGCCAATGCCTTGAGGTTGATTACATTCATAACTATTTTTTTCTTTTTAAATTCTTTTTTGAGACAGAGTCTCACTTTGTTGCCCAGGCTGGAGTGCTCACTCCAACCTCCGCCTCCCAGGTTCAAGCGATTCTCGTGCCTGAGCAACTCTAGTAGCTGGGATTACAGGTGCAGGCCACCATGCCCAGCTAATTTTTATATTTTTAGTAGAGGCGGGGTTGCGCTATGCTGGCCAGGGTGGTCTCAAACTCCTGACCTCAGGTGATCTGGCCACTTCAGCCTCCCCAAGTGCTAGGATTACAGGCATGAGCCACCATGCCCAGCACTTTTAAAACTTTTATAGATTCACTGGATACACATGCAGGTTTGTTACATGGATATATTGCACAAGGGTGAGGTTTGTGCTTCTAGTGTGCCTTGATATCACCCAAATAGTGAACGTTGTACCCAGTAGGTAATTTCAACTATCACCCCTCCTGCCCCAGCTTTTGGAGTCTCCAGAGTCTATTACTCCCTCTGCGTGTCCGTGTGTAGCCATTGATTAGCTCCTGCAGATAAGTGAGAACATGTGGTGTTTGATTTTCTGTTTCTGAGTTACTTCCCTTGGGATTTTATTTGAGTATCTTCAAGCTTAGTCTTTGAAAGTCGTTACCATAAAACTGTGTGCTAACACCCTCAGTCTCTACCTCTTCTTTGGGAAAGAGCTCTCCAACTTCTTGGTCTTTGTGAATGCCTTCATTCCAGAATGACTGTGTTCCTTACTGGCCGAGTCACTATGTCCTGTGGAAGTGGAGGGCCCTACACGTTTCCAAGAGAACTATTTCACTTTTTTGCAATCACTGAGCACTTTTTCAACCTTTTCTTTGATGGGGAGTCAAATTGCTTAATTATTTGACTAGGTCATATATTCACCTAGTTAAAATTTATTAGACAAAATTATTATAAAATTATAAAAAGTTATTCAAATAACTTTCTTTCCCCCATTCTTTCTTCAATTCCTCTAAGTCCTACTCACCCACAACAAATACATGCATAGTTATTAGATTCTGGTGTATCCTTCCAGAGTAGTTTTTTAAATGATTTTCTACATTTTTAATTTTTTTTATTTCAGTAGCTTCAGGGGTATAAGTGGTTTTTGGTCATATGGATGAATTGTATAGTGGTGAAGCCTGAGATTTTAGTGCACCCATTACCCAAGTAGTATACATTGTACCCAGTAGGTAGTTTTTATCCCTCACCCCTTCTCGCCCTTCCCCTACTCCATTATACTATTCTGTATCCCTTTGCATACCTATGACTTGGCTCCCACTTACAAGTGAGAACATCCAGTATTTGGTTTTCCATTCTTGAGTTACTTCACTTAGAATAATGGCCTCCAGCTCATGTGAGTTGCTGCAAAAGACATTACTTTGTTCTTTTTTATGACTGAGTAGTATTCCATGGTATATACATACTACATTTTCTTTATCTACTCATTAGTTGATGGGCACTTAGATTGCTTCCATATCGTTCTAATTATGAATTGGGTTGCAATAAACATATGCGTGCATGTGTCATTTTGATATAACGACTTATTTTCCTTTGGGTACATACCTACTAGTGGGATTGCTGGGTCAAATTGTAGATCTCCTTCCAGTTATTTAAGAAATCCCCATACTGTGTTCTATAGAGGTTGAACTAGTTTACATTCCCACCAGCAGTGTATAAGCATGTCCTTTTTACTACATCCACTGCAACATCTATTGTTTTTTGACTTTTTAGTAATGACCATTCTTGCAGAAGTAAGGTAGTATCTCATTGTGGTCTTAATTTGCATTTCCCTGACAATTCGTGATGTTGAGCACTTTTTCATGTTTGTTGGTCATTTGCACACCTTCTTTTGAGAAACATCTGTTAATTTCATTTGCCCCTCTTTTGATGGGATTCTTTGCATTTTTCTTGCTGATTTGTTTGAACTCCTTGTAGATTCTAGATATTAACCTCTCGGGGAATTTTTAACACACATGCATACAAAAGCAAGGTCCAGTATTTCCACCATCTTTAATTCAAATGGCAGCATGTTCTATTGTTTTCAAGTTTACTTAAAATTGACATACTGAAGAATCTCTCATATGGCTACATGGAGGGCTTGCTCATTCTTTTTCATACAGTCCTAGAAGATTCCATTGCATGGATGTTCAAATTTATTCAACCAAATTCCACTGACAAACTTTTAGGTTGCTTCCAGGTGTTTACTATTACAAACATTGCTACAGCAAATAACCTTGAACATACTGACCAATCTAGACATCTCATCAACCAGCAGACCCTCCTGCAGAATCTAAACCAGACCAGCACAAACTCCCCGTCCTTGTGTAATAAATAGACTCCGTCTTCTCTATTGATCACCTGCTTCTCCCCATTCACAAAAACAACACCATGGAATACTTAGATGCTTGAAGTCTAAGCAACGTGGAGACCTATTGACTTTTATGCTCTCCGATGACTCCTGCAGATTAAAGAAAGAAAGATGATTTTATCTCTATTTCTCCCCATGCAGTGTTATAAAATGTGGGTCTGGGAGAGCATGGCAAATTAGATGACGCGTTTTTAAAATGTTGGTTATCTTTTGAATTATTAGCAGCACGAATATAGTGCAATATGCACATAATTAGTGAGCTTTCTGAATTTATTATATATACTTTTTCTTGTTTCTTTTAATTATCCAGCATTCTACTTGAAGGTAGTGTGGTGATTCAAATGATGGTTAAATGTGTCAAATGGTGACAAAATGCACTAACCTGCCAGAGTGGAGAGAAGCAAAGTCTAGAAATGCCATGAGATGGTTTTCGTCCTATTAAATGCAAAAAAGTTTCTTAATGTATTATTCATGTTATAACCATGGCACAAACAAAATATGATTTATTGAGTATTTTAATGCAGCCTGTTAATGTTATGCAATAAAGTGTATTTTAATATTTAATATAATCTGTGAATTTCAAACTTTTTTCAGGAAAGATCTTGTGGTTTTAAACTAAATTAAATGCAGTAGGTTACAAATGAGGTCCCAAGAGCATCCCTAAAGGCCGATTGGGCCTGTTCAGAGCAACTAGAATTCAGAAGCTGGTTTTGTATGACCATGACAGTGAGCAGCTACCTTTCCGTCACCTAGCATGCATTCTTTGTTCTTCTGATAACAGTGTACCCATTTCCTATGAGGTAATTAATGCCTCCATTGGATAGAGCTTAGTGAGACTACAGATGTCCTGCTTTCCTCCAGGGGTGAGCATTCAACCCACACCAAGTAAGGAGAGTTCTCCTCTATCAATCTGGTTTGGTTTGATAATGCTGTATAATCAGCAACCCCAAATTCTCAGTGTCTTAGTGTACAGAAAGTTTCTTTCTTTCTTGAGCCCATCCCAAGTCAAAAGACGGGCTTTGATAACTGTAGTTTCTTAATCCAGTTTGATGCAGGCTGCTTTTCAGTCCATGCTTTCATGAGGAGGAAGGCAATAAATACATTGGCCGGAAACAACACACACAGCCCCATCCAACCATAAAGAGTCAAGAAGTTCATTGTCACTCAAGGACATAGAAGAGGACAGTCTGGATGGAGGCACTAATGTCCCATTGCCACATTTCCTCTCTGTATTTTGAATTGTCAGCAGAATGGCCTTCCAAAAGAATATCTCTCTTTGGAATCCATTTATGCCATGGGAAATGCTTGTACCTCCTCCAGAGCATCCTTTGCTGTTGGAACTCTCTGATCCTACCTTTCCCACCAAACCCTCACATTCTTCCATGTCCTTCCAGTGGGTCCCCTTGCACCTCCATGAGTAAGCAAGAGTCAGCCTCCAGTTCTCACAATCAAAGAGCCCAAGGCACCCAGCTGCACTGCCTTCTGACACCAGCCAGGCACTCTGTCAACATGGCTCAGTTTAGTCCTTCCTTGCACTCTGCAACCCTAGGGCTGCTGCCACAATCCCACAAGAGCTGCATCCACAGCACTAACTGAGCAAGAGGGAACCCCAGTGATGGCAGGGTTTGCCTATGGGACAGGGACTAGAATCTGTCCAAATTCCCCATAACCTCCCACAATGCTGAGGGAATATCAGCAGGGAGGGTGAGGTCCCTGCACAGACCCTGCCATGGAAATGGAAGAATACGTGAGCCAAAAGAGACCTCAGAGAGGATGTTGCCTAATCCTTGCCCGGTGGATGAAGAAGGGAAGACAGTTGCCCAAGACCACATGATTGTTTACTTGCAGAATCCCTAACTCACACCTAGGTGGATGTATCTACGAGGAAAGTAAAAAACAAAGAAGGTACACATCGGAGCACACCTGGGTTGCTAAGACCCAGGCTGGGGACCACAATAGACCCTTTCACTCCACTCTGGCTTGAACTGGTCCTAATTTATCCCTTCCTTTCCCCAGGAAAGAACCCGCAGGCAGCCAAGAAGCTCAGCATCCGTCTGAATCTCCCGGGACCAGCTGCTTTCTGTAGAAGCCAATAGGAATATTTTAGAACATTGCCAACTGTTATCCATCAGCTCTAGGAATGAGAGGTCAATGGGAGGTTTAACTTGGCAGTTAAAGTCGAAGTTTACAACTTAGCCCCAAGGCACAAAAAGAATCTTTTCCCCCAAGGACTAAAGCCTAAAACTTTTTACGTTACAGGATGGAAAACTAATTCATATATACACATGTGCACAAATTTCTACACATCAATCAACAAAAGCAATGCATTAGTCCTGAATAATCACAAATAATTAAAAATATAGATTTTTCTCTGCATCTCCTGAGGCTAAAGCAGTGAGTATCTTCTTTTTTTTTTTTTTTTTTTTTTTTTTTTTTGAGACGGAGTCTCCTCTCGCTCTGTCGCCCAGGCTGGAGTGCAGTGGCGCCATCTCGGCTCACTACAAGCTCCGCCTCCCGGGTTTAGGCCATTCTCCTGCCTCAGCCTCCCGAGTAGCTGGGACTACAGGCGCCCGCCATCTCGCCCGGCTAGTTTTTTGTATTTTTAGTAGAGACGGGGTTTCACCGTGTAGACCAGGATGGTCTCGATCTCCTGACCTCGTGATCCACCCGTCTCGAGCAGTGAGTATCTTCTACTGAAAAATTAATCAACCATGTTAACCCTTATGACTGCTTTTGAAAGCATAAATCCCATTTCAGGCCCCTCCACAGGAGGGCAAGCTTCTCATGGACTATGACATCTTTTTGGTTTGCCTACAAACTGACACAATTTTGCAAAGATTTATTTTTATATTGTTTGAATTAAGAAAACACTGGGTTTTCTTCAATTTAGAAACATAGAACTTTGTTATAATATTAAATATGCTTTTTAAAAGCATATTTTTTAAAAACTTATTCTTTGAGGATTTCTGGCCACTTAATTTCAGAAAAAAGAAAAATTCCCAAATGTGCTTGGTGGTAAACCAACTTCCACATGGTGAAGTAAAATAGCCTTAAATTAAGAAAGTTAAAAACGTAAAATTTTAAGTTAAAAAAGGTAATAAAGACACCATTGAGAAACTGAAAAGACAACCCACAGAATGGGAGAAAATATTTGTAAATCATGTATCTAATAGGAGACTCATGTCCAGAATATATAAAGAATTCCCGCAACTCAATAATATTAATAAAAACACAAGCAATCCATTTAAAAATGGGAAAATATTTGAATAGATATTTCTTCAAAGAAGTTTAAATGGCCATAATAAACACATAGAAAGATACTTTATATAATTTATCATCAGGGACATAAAAAACAAAACCACAATGAGAATCCATTTTGCATCCACAAGGATGGCTAACATTAAAAAGACAGATCATAGCAAGTGTTGGTGAGGATGTGAAGAAGGTAGAACCCTCATACATTGCCAGTAGGAATGAAAAATGGTACAGCCACTTTGGAAAACAGAAGACCCTCAAAAAGTTAAACTTTGATTTAACTTTAAATAAATATAGAGTTCCTCAAAAAGGGGGTTGATGTGACTTAGCAATTCCACTCTGAGGCACATACCCAAGAGAATTAACAACATGCATCCACACAAAGACACGTACGTGAATATTCACAGCAGCATCATTCATAATCACCAAAAAGTGGGAAGAACTCAAATGCCCTTCAGTTGATGAATGGATGAACAAACTATGGTACATCCGTGTGATAGATTCAGCCATAGAATGGAACAAAGCTCGAATATATATTACAACATAAATGAACTTCAAAAACATTAAGCTAAGTAAAAGAAGGAAGATGCAATAGGCTACATAGTTTATGATGCAATTTATAGGAAATGTCCAGAATAGGCAAATCCATAGAGACAGACAGCAGATGAGTGGGGAGGACAGAATGATTACTAATGGATATGGGGTTTCTTTTGGGAGTGATTAAATGTTCTGGAATTAAATAGTGGCAATAGTGGTGCAATCTTGGGATTATACTAAAAACCACTGAACTGTACACTTTGTAAGAGTTAATTTTGTGGTACATGAATTATAACTCAACAAATCTGCAATTTACAAAAAAATAATTACCTTCAAAAGAAGAGGAAGAAGAAAAAGGAGAGTAAAGAAAAAAGAAGAAAGAATGAGAGAGGAAGGAAGGAGAAAAAGAAGAGAAAAGGAAGCAGAAGCAATGCTCCTGTTGCATTTCAGAGGGAGGCGCTGATGCCAGCATGTTCCAGCAGGTCTTGCAGAGCTGTAGCCTGAGGCATCCTGCCCACACCCCACAAAAATCAGCTTCCTCTTAGAAGGAGGGTCAAGAGCTGCCCACTGGGTCTCTCTTCATGGTTCTGCAATGCTAGCTGACAAGCGCTCTTCTGACCACCCACTCCAGGCAGGACCACTCCACTAGGGGACACCCTGCTCCTCAAGAAGAGACCCAGTGGCCACCAGGACAAAGAGGTAACTCTCCAGCCCCTCTCTACGCCCCGCCCAGATCAAAGGGATTTCTTCCAGGGGAGTTTGCCCATCTCCTCACCTCCCTTTTGTTTGTCAAAATTGCACCTCCTCCAGGAAGCCGTATTACCCCTATCTAACTTATATTAACTCTAAAACTCCATGTTTTCCAATGTGCACTCCTTTAAGTATTCCTCAGAAAACGGGACCCTGTGTAGGATTGCAAGATAAAATGTAGATGTCCAGGAAAATCTGATTTTTCAGACAGACAACTGTGAGTATGAGTATTTTTATGTCCTCAAGGACTTAGAGACATTAGATACCCCTGCAGGGTGCACTGCGAATTCCTGGGAAGGGTTGCAGCCTGCAGCATTCTCTCGATTTACTGGACCACAAAACTAGAGTTGCTGGATTAGGCAAATAAAAACACAAATAACATTTTGATTTTCAGGTAAATGATATTTTATGTAAGTATACCGCAAATACTGCATCAATATACTTGTACTTCAAGATAGTGGTTTATCTGAAATGGAAATTTCACTGGGTATCTTGAGTTTTAACTGGCAGCCCTACCGACAGGGCTTATTCATCATATAGACTCTGGGCATCATTTTCATAAGGCTGCAGTAGAAGCTCAGGAAACTGAATTTGTAAGAAAGGCCTCAAATAGGTAGGCATGATTGGTCTAAGGGTCATGAAATGGGAGAGCAGTGTGTGTGTGTGTGTGTGTGTGTGCACATGTGCATGAATTGGGGGCAGAGGGGGGGTAGAGTTTGGGGTACAAGGCTTCCCAGAAATCCAGAGCTCTGATCCGTATCTTCTGACTACTTTAAAATGACTGAAACCTCAGGTTCCTTTTTCAGTGCCTTATTCCACACAGACTCATCTTTTAGGAGGTTATTTGACAGTGCTTAACTGCCACCCACATTGTACATGCTCATAACAAAGACAAGTCCCCATCTACCTTGCTGTAACTTAGAAAGGCACAAGTTATACAACATCTGGAATCTACCCAAGGGAAAAAAAATGGGAGTCTACAAATCTAGCATGCTGGAGGCAGAAACCATGTGCTCAGAATCATTAAAATCACATTTCACTTTGCCACAATGCAGCTCCGTCCCTGGCTGATGGCCAGATAAGCCTGCTGGCAGAGATCTTCTCCTGTGGTGCTGAGCGAAGGGGCCACACACCTCTCAGTTAATACCTGCCCAGGTTTAATACCTAATCACCATCCTCAGATTGCCTCTCAGCACTCATTACCAGCACTCAGCAGTCACAGCCAAGGTGATGGAATTTAAGATTCGGACAAGAGTAGTCACTTTGGTTCTTAAGTGTGGGTCTCCTCGGAACATCGTCATTCAGCAAATTCGGGAGACAGCATTTCCACTTTCTACTGAAGCATCCTGTAACAACCAGAAAAGCATGACACCATTAAAGATAAACGAAACTGGCCCTATTTGAGCAAGAGGGGCTCAGTCTGTTTGGTCTGTGTTTTATACCCGTGATGAGTTTACCTGTTTGTTCATCTCCAGCACTCTGGCCTGAAACTCGCCCTTTGACAAGCACCCTGCAAGCTCCAGTGATGCTGAATCCCAGAAGTGATGGGCTCTCTTGGAGAATCCCAGGGGCTGTCCTGTGCTCCAGGACTGTCCCACGCCTCCTTGGCTGGACACCATCCCCTCGGGTCCCCTCTAAAGACTTCTTCATTGTGACGATGGTGATTGTGGGCAAACCAGGTGAGACAGTTTCCCTATCTGCCTACCAGGAGCTGCTTCCCAGGAGGCAGGTAGAAAGGGAAGGAGGGAGGAGAGCGCAAGGGGCCGAGGAGAAAGGAAAGAGAGGGAGGGCAGGAAGAAAGGAGGGGAGACAGCTCTCAGGGAAAGCAGGGAAACAGTGACGAAGGGAAGACCGGCTGTACCATATTAGGTAAGTGATCATTTATAGTCATTATCAACTTACTGTGAATTCCAGATGGAGTTTCTGGAAGCTACAGTCTTATTTCCTGTTAGGAATTCATTCATGTAACAAATGTTCTATGGGCTGGGGCACTGTGCTCGAGTATGCAGATACACCCCTGAATGTAGCCATTTGCATTCTAATAAGGCAAAGCAAACAATGGAGAAATACACTCACAGATAAGACAATTTCAGACAACGGTCATACTGGAAGGAAATGGCATGGTCATGGGATAGAGAGCCAGGAACAGGAGGAGATGTTAGACAGGGACCAATAGGCAGGGAAGAGATTAAGGAGGGGACCCAGGAGAGAGCACAGTGAGAGAAGGAGCCCCCTGTGTGTGGACTTGGGAACTGACTGGCTTGGCAGGTGGAGCCATGCCACATAGGTCAACATGGCCAGAGGGTGCTGAGCAAGGGGACAAGTTGCAGGGCAGGAGTCTGAGGGCATGCAGACTCGAAGGTGCTGACAAGGAGTTGGATTGCATTAATTCAGGACCATATGAAAAATGCCTCTGTGATCAGACAAATGATCAACCTCTCTTGACAGGAAAACATTGACTGTGATGTGGGTTGTGCAATGAAGCTTCCAACCCAGGATCTGTTTCTGAATGAGTGTCATGGAGAAGAGAGCAGAGGCTCTGCATGGCCCCAACACATGTCCCTCCTCCACGCTCCGACATTAAGAAACATGCCTGCTTCCTCGTGGAGGAGGGAAGCCTGGTCTAAGATGTGTGCTACAGGAGAGGAAATTCACACCTTCGGTTGCCTAGGTGACGGCTTCCAAATGATGTTGCGGGTCTAACTGGCTGCCTGGCAAGGCCTCTGAGATGGGAAAAAGAGAGCCCCTTTCCGTTGGAGTCACCATGATTGGACCAAATTCTGGTCCTCAGCTCAGGGGCCCTTGTTCCTCGTGACATCCTTCAGCTATACGGCACCAGACCCCAAATATGTGTCTCTCCCAGGGCCAACCCTGGAAGCTAATAAAAAACCGAATACTCACCCAGCTCGGTGGCTCATGTCTGTCATCCCAGCACTTTAGGAGGCTGAGGGAGGAGGATCACTTGAGCCCAAAATTTGGAGACCAGCCTGGGCAACATAGAAAGACCCCGTCTCTACAAAAAGTTTTAAAAATGACTGGACATGGTGGCATGCAGCTGTAGTCCCAGCTACTTGAGAGGGTGAGAAAGAGGATCATTTGCCTCTCAACCCGGGAGGCTGAGGTTGTATGAGCTATTATTGCATCACTGCACTCTAGCCTGGGCAACCCTGTCTCTAAAACAATAACAACAAAACAAAAAATAATCAAAATACCATTGTCTAGTGTCCAGGACAACACCAGCTGCTCATGGGATAGGGAGGCAGACAGACAGCCCAGGTCAGGGCCAAGGTGCTACAGCCTCATACATTCTAGTCACTCCCAAATGAGCAAGAGCCTACGTTCTAGGGGAGTTAGTGTCTCGGTGGATGTAGTGTCTCTACCCATGAGCAGTACTTAACAAATGCCTGCACATCCATGTCACTCACTTCGTCTTCTATCAGTCACTACAAGCACCATCTCCTCCAAGAAAATATGTTCTGACGGAGGAAACACTGGATGTGGAGTCAGTGGCCTGGGACTGCCTAGAAGCCTCACTGAGTACTACTGGCTGTGTAATCTCAGACAAACCACTCACCCACTCTGAGTCTCATTTTCCCCAACTATACATTGTGCCTAGCCATGCCCACCTCCCAGGACTGGGTATAAGGATTAGAGTTGATGCATGCAGGGTATGCAGTGGCTGATATTTGCTAAGAACTGCAATGTTCGGATTCAATGTGTTGGCCAGATCTGGAGATCCTGAGACCACCTAGCCATGGTTGCTCTAGGGTGTGAGAGATGAAATCCAGGGAAAGTAGAGGAAGGTTCCCAGATGTGACAGCTTCAGCAGGGAATCAGATTGCCACAGGAATCTCCGGAGACTGGACAAAGAGGAGTTTCACTGTTTTAAAGGCATCAGATGGACAGATGCAGAGCCACTTTCCTGGTAGGATTTATGACTCCAGCAGGTCCCCAACTCCAACAGACAGCTCACTCTGGGGGAAATTAGGTGTCAAATGCAGTGTTGTGGAATTCTTAGGGCACCCATTGGCAGAGTTTTACAGCCATTCTGATTCTAGGCCTTCCTCAACTTGTCAAAACATTGACTTTCCTCTGCCGCTCCTAACCAGACAAGCACCAGGCAATAGCAATGAGTAATGCAGCTCTTAACACCTCGGCCTGAAAAGATGAGACACCTCAGACCCTGGTTCTTCTGGAGTTTGGGTCAGTAATATGACACTGAAGTCATTTGCTCCTTGTCACACAGCGAGGACTTTATGGCTTTTCAGGCTGGCAAAAGACTTTCCCCAGGTGAGTCTAGCTTTCTGAAATTGAGACGTCTAACATCACATCCCAGATGTGAGAGAGCAGATCCGTCCCACTGGCCACTTGTACCCACAAAAACGGGGGTAAGGAAGGCAGGGGATTGTCAGCAAAGTTCTGAAGAGCGGCTCCACACCAACAGGCAGCCAGCAGATCCCAGCCCCGTCCCAGGAGTTATCACTGAAGATACTAAACACACAGCTGCTGAATTCCTGTCCTAGTTAGGGTATCTCTTAAAGCAGACCCTGAACAATGACTTGGGTGCGAGTAGTTGTTTTGGGAGCTGACCCCAGGGAACAGGAGCAAGGGAGCAGGAGGAAGCCAGTGGCAGGGTGCAGCCCCGTGGGAAATGGGTACCCAATCTGCAGGGCCAATGCAGTGTTGTGGAATTTTTCGAGGACTCTGGAGAGCAGGGGAGCGTGGAGCTCAGAACTGCCCCTCTGAAGGACTGGAAGTTGGGCGTTGATCCCCACAGCATCCCCTGTTGGTAGAGGGTTCGTCCCTGAGTGTATTAACCCTTCTGCTCTTCCAGATTGTGCCTCTGCGTGGCTGATTAGACTCCCACAGCTCAAAGAAAGCTCTGAATCAAAGAAGCAGAGGTTGCAGGCTGCCTGCCCGAGGTGAGACCCTGGTGATGGGCCTGGCACTGCTCACTGCAGTGCTGATGTCAGGAGGGCCCAGGATGTGGCACAGAGCATGAGAGCCATCTGCAGCAGCACCTGTGCCCAGCAATGTGCTAAGCACCAAATGAGAGCAGAAGTCATAGTGAAAAAGTGTGCCCAGCCTCATGACTCCTAGGAAGCTGTTTGGAATAGACAAGTAACCCACGGGGCCCCAGCTCAGCAGCCTAAGTTATAATTGAGTGACAAGAAGAAAAGATGCTGTTATTTAAAACAAAAATTGACTGCAATGGCTGCAGCACTGTCAGGCAGAGGCCACATTCTTCTTAGGGGTGGGTGGCCTTTTTGTTTAGAAAAAGACTTCAGAGGATCTCTTTGTGTGTGTGGAAATACAGGCCCCAGGGCACAGTGGGAAGGAGAGACAGCACTCTGCTCCATAGTGATTGGAGTTTTTGTCTTGTTTGTTTGAAGGAGCCTTGTGACGGGAAGAACAGAATTGATGGAGCTTGTGACACAAAGTTCAACTGGCAGGAGTGGGTCGGACCTTGGAAGGAAGGCAGTCAGGAGATACTCCCTATAGAGGGGTGGTCAGGGGTCCACAGGGAAGGGATCGCTCACAAAACAGCCACATCAAGTCAGTGCATTCTGTGATATGCTGATATTAACTATCTGGTGTCCCTGACTCTTCAGTGTGAATCAACTCAGCTCATTAGTCATGCTTTGGGGAACAAAGAGAGAGAAACATTGGGTGTGATTTAAGATAGAGAGAAGACAGCAGCCACGGGAAGAGAGTGGGGAATAAGAACTCAGTGGGGCTGATGTAGGTAGGTGAGCTCCAAAACTAGAGCTCAGTCCAGGAGGGCTCTTGGCTTCACCCAGGAAAGAATTCAAGGGGGAGCTGATGGTGTTAGACAAGTTTTATGGAAGCTACAGTAAACAGCAGCAGCAGAGGGGCTTCTCCTTGTAGAGCAGGGATACCCCACAAGCAATGTGCCCAGAGTAGCAGCTCAAAGGCAGTGCTGCACTCATATTTATACCTATTTTTAATGACAAGCAAATTAAGGGGTAGTTTATGCAGAAATTTCTCAGAAAAGGGCGGTAACTCCCAGGTGTTGTCATGGCAATGGTAATTGACATGGTACACTGGTGGGTGTGTCTTACAGGAAACTGCTTCTGCCCAGTCCCTGTTTTAGCTAGTCCTCATTTAGCTAGTCCTCAACTTGGTCCAGTGTCTGAGCCCTGCCTCCAAAGTCAAGTCCTGCCTCCTATCTCAGAGCTGAGCTTCCAGGGATGTGTATTCCCTTAGGAATCCTCAGAGAAGTTGGGAAGACACCAGACATCTCACAGCATGCAGAATAGGGGCCTGAGTCTGCATATTTGAAGTTGGAGGAAACTGTGGCCCCCATAAACCTGAAGAACACAGGACCCTGGGCTGTAATTCAGACCCGTTTGGCACCCAGTTATTGCTACTAAAAACGTAGCTGAGCCAGGCCCCGTGGCGGACAGGGAAGCCCAGGGATGACAAATGTGGCCCCTGCCCTCGGATTATGCCAATGTCCTAGGGTGTTCCAGTTGTCAGCAACCAACCTGGCCAAGCAATGCCTGAGGGGGCCTGGTTGGAGGCTCCATAAACTGACCAGAGACATCCTGGAAGACCCCCAGGAGAAGGGACATCAGAACATCAGCTTGAATGGTGAGAAAAAATAGCAATAGGTGGAAAGCGAGAGAGAAGAAACTGTGTGGGCAAAGGAAAGAGAAGAGTTTCTGGAGACACAGACCCTCATGGGGTCTTCCCTAGGCCACCAGTGACACACAGGTGTCACCTTCTGTATCCATTAGGCATCTAGGGGAAACTGAGGCACACTCAGAGTCATTGAGGAGAGTTTAGTGAGGGGGTTGCTCACATGGGATGGAGAGGGCTAGAGGGATGCGGTAAACCCAAGGCTATGGCTGTGCACATCACTACTTCCTGAGCCTACAGGGGACAGTGCTGCTATGGAAGGGGCCACAGGAAGGAGCTGGGGGAGGAGTGTAACCCCTGCCACTTTTAGCCTAGTAGGGAGGGAGGAGGGCAGGTGAATATCCCGATCTCTTTCTTCCATCCCACCAGTCCCACCCCCATTGACTAACCGAGCTGGAAGCCGAGGTCGAGGGAGCCTGGTCAGTGCGGCCCTGCAGACCTAGACCCACCTAGCATGGGTGTGGAGAGGCTTCCGGAGAGCATCCTGTGTACTTGCTGACAAGTCGGCCACCTGTCCCCTGCAAGCTGTCCAGCGTGAGCTGGCCTCATGCACTGAAGCTCAGCCCTGCTTTTAGAGAGGTGATCAGCAGAGTCATAGATTCAAGAAAGAATGTGTGGGCTAGGGCATGCCACCGTGCCCTCCCTTTGCCTGATACGTGCAGGAGTCTGTGTTACCCAGGAGGACTCAGGAATCTGGAGATTGTGCTCTTAGATGGAAAACTGGAACTAGGAGGAGAAAGTAAGGGTGATGTGCACAGATCCCAGGTGGCCTCGCATTTCAGAAGTCAATAGCAATATTTTCCAATCAACTGGACATGATATTGGAAGCCAGCACAGCAACTCTCCAGCTAGGAGGCTATGATTGAAGACCTGGCATTGTCAGCAACCTGGTGGGCCACACTGCACCCAGACGAGCACAAGGCTTACCTTCGGTCAGGGTCTCCCAGACACCGCCCCTGAGGTGGTGATTTGCGGGCAGGTGATTTACCAAGATAGAAGAACCCAGTAGGGAAAAGAGGGCAGGAGAGGGGAAGAAGCTCTGCAAGGTGCTATTTCAGGTAGGTCTCCAGCCTCAGCCAGACCCCGTGGGGAGGGTCTGGAATATCAGCTGCATCTCCCAGTCTGCCCAGCCTGAGTCAGAGGAACTGAGTTTTCACACCCCTGCAGGAAGAAGGGCAAGCCGCCAGGCCCCCAAGGCTCCTTCATGCTTGCAGCTCAAGCCTCCAGTGGGAAGGGAAGTCCTCAGGAGGCTGTTGGTGCAGGCCACTTAGAGCAAAGCACGTGGCCACTGCAGGATGGGGGCACAGAGCTGGCAAGAGTGATTCACAGTGGCTTGGACAGGGCCTTAACAGTGTCTGCTGAGGCTCTTGCCCCAGGTGGCCCTGAAGTTGAAGTCTGGTTTGCTCTGTTTTGTTGGTCTGCACAATAGAGAGGAAGGTGCCACCCCAGCTCTAGTTCTCCATGTCACTTAAGAGGTATGGGATTTCAGCAAGAACTGAACAACTCTGATCCTCAGCTTTCCCCTTCATCCCGTGAAGACCTTCAATCTTATCTACCTCGGGGGATGATACTCTGGATATCAAATGTCAGAAGACCTTGAAGGATGAAAAATATGTGTGTGTGACTCATCAGGCTGCACCATTGCAAGGTGATGCTGATGTCAGGATGTCTTTGTCTGCAGGACAATCCACTACCATATGGAGCTTGTCCTGGAAAGTCATTGCACCCCACCCCACCACTCCCGCTATCTCTCAGAGAGGTCACCAAGAGCATTTTGCTACAACATAACCCTACTCAAGAAATCACTCAAAAATGTACATAGGAATCAATGAAACATTTCCTGAATTTAAAAAAATGACTCAGCAAAGCATTCATGGTAGAGTTCCTTCTTGAATTTCTAAAAACTGGTGATGTTCACAAAGGCCAAAATGTGTGAGTTCTATGAAAACCAGGCCAAAGTGTGCTTCTGTGCTTTGTATTTAAAAAGAATAAGAAAATTTATAGTTCAAAAAATAAAATGTTAAGCCCACCACTGACTAAACAGACCCCCTCTTGGCCAAGGGGACCCCAGAGTAACCTGGAACATTGAGTTCTCGGCCATGATGGGACGGGGAGCATCAGACAAGTCTTGTCATTCCCTTCCCTTGCTAACCACCACTAGGCTTTCTTTCCTAAGGGCTAAACACAAACCTACCCTTCCAACACAGTCCACTGCTACAATCAACCTACTGCTTGACGTTGCTCCTCGTTTTTGCCTGATAAGAGACCACTAACCATGGGATGGCTCTGCCTCGTCCATGGAGGATGCACAGTGAGGGTTTTGGTGTCCTCTGCTTCACCTTTTGACATCATAGGGCCAAAAGTTCTACCTTGGGTCATGCTAACACAACCATTTTTGGTACAGGAGGCCCCAAAAGGGCGTGCAGTTCACTTGTGCATGTGCATGTTTCACCTCTCCTAAATCTTCATGACTCCTCCTGCAGTTTATAGACTATGTATATTCAACCATCCAAGTCAGCACAAATTCCTGTTCCCTTTGCCCCTCCCTGAGAGTGTCTGTTTCTGGCTTCTGACCAGAGGCTACACTTCCCAGCCTGTCAGAATGGCCACCCTGTTTATGAAAAACAAAGCTCTTCTTTAAAAAAAAAAAAAAAGAAAGAAAAAGAAAAAAAAATTATAGTTTAACAAAGACAATTAGATAAAGTTAACCTAACCCACTGGAGATCCCCATCCTGCAGGCGTTGGGGCTGACTGATCTCCTGCCCAGGACATGGCCAGACAGGGGCTAGTGGGCCAGTGACCTGAGGAGCACTCCTGAGTGACCGCAGAGTTCAGGGCTGCCTCCAAGAACGGCTGGTGCATAAGGACTACTCAGACCAAAGCTGAGCACTCCGAAGTGTGAATAATGAAGCAGATTTGCTGGCTCAGTGTTGAGAAACAGGGGTGTTTAGGCCGTCACTGCCAACAGCCCACTAATGGCTGGGATCAGAAGGGCAGAAGGCCACCATTTTACTGATGGGACCAAGTCAGTCCCAAGGTCTGGTGCAACCTGGGACGGTGTAGAGATGGGCAGCAGGTCTTCCCGATGCAATCCTTCTGCATGTTAACAACAATATAAAAAGGGAAAACCTGCATTTCTATTTTGCTCTTCAGATTGGAGATCTGGTTGTATTAAACTGCAGACTTACCCTAGCCAGTCCTCAGATATTGCTTACTACTTAAAATAAATGGTTACCAAAATGTTCAGAGAAAACCATAGATTCAGTGTATTGACTATGTTTCTTCTTTAAGTCATAGTTAAGGGCAATAACAACGATGGAGCAGCCGAGTAGATATTTTCTGCTCATCATTAATAACAACCCCTCAGCTGATGGATGGACGGCCCTCCCAGTGATGGAGAGCCGGCAGCACTCATGCTGTGGCAGGATCTGTTCCTGGGAGGGCCTGTAAGATATTTGATTTGAGAGATGCCTGGCTGCTGATGGATGAGGAGGGCCTGGGAGAAACACAGCGGCATGAACACCACCATCTTAAAAAGAGAAGAAGAGTGCAATCATCTTGTATGTTCCTTTCCTTCTCTCACTCCCAGTAGAACCACAGAAGGGCAAGCCAAGAAGCATAGAGGTCATTCTACCTGCCTGAGGGCTCCTGGCCCATCCAGTCACTACAGCTATGGAGGACAAGGCAGAGAAACATGGACCCAGGGGAAAGAGGAGGCTCCCTGTACCTGTCAGTTGCAGGGAAGAAGACTCTGCTTAACACAATCACTTGGGATCGAAGCAGATGGAGGCTCCACCATGTCATAGCTACTTCATCTGGAACCAGCAGCCTCCTCAGCAGAAGGGGGAAGCAGGAAGGGCGTCCAGGGTGTTTTCACTGGATCAGCCCAGAATGACACATAGCACTTTGCTCACCTTTCACTGGCCAGAATTAGGAATGTGACCTCATCTAACTGCAAGGGAACTGGGAAGCAATGTGCCCAGAGCGAGAGGTCTGCACACATTGCCCTGCTTCCTTACCTCTCATACAATCTTCAATTGCCCAGTCTAGGCTGGTCCCTACCACTTAGACCAGCACAGCCTCCTGTTTCCAAATCCAGTGGTCATTCTCATGTTTCCCAATCTCTGAGCAGCACTAGCCCCAGCTACTGCCCCCGCCTCGATCTAGCCCGGCCTCAGCTTCTGCAATACCTCATTCTGTGGGGCTTCCTTCCCTCTCTCTCTCTGCTCTGTGAGTTTCTCCTCACCCAGCCTCCTCTAAATGTTGGTTTCTTCTCCGGACAGGTCTTGAACCTATTATTTTTTCTCCGTATACTCTCTTGCTAAATATTTATATCAGTTCCGCAGCTTTAAATGGCATCTATTTGCTAATACATCTTAAACACAGATCCCAGGGCAGAGTTCTTTCCCTAGGAGACTCACACTTTCCTTCTCCACTGCTTGCTTGAGAGCCCACAGTGCATCATATAAGGGACTTGAGTCTCCCGCACTTGAGTCAATCACGGCTCCTTGTCAGAATCGGAAATCTAGGAGTGGCACAACCTTGACAGCTCCCTTTTGCTCAGTCCTGAATATAAACCATCCACACGTCCTGTTGATTTAACCTCCAAAATACATCAAAGGAGGTCTTGAATCAACAAATCTCGTGCTGTCTCCACTGCCACTCACTCGATGCCAATCCTGGTCTGGGTGGCACTTGGGGCTCCCCTACTCACTCCTTGTCAAGTCATTCTCCCAGCAGCACCAGGCTTGTCTGTAAAATGCAAACCAGATCATGGCACTTCCTGCTTCAGTCCCTAAACTGGCTTCTCACTCCTCAGGAATCAAGTCCAAGTTCTCCTCCATGGCCCACATGACCATGCAACCCAGGCCCTCCCCGGCCTCATTCATGCTGCCCTCCCCTCCACAGTGTGTTCCAGCCACACTGGGCTCCTGGTCCTGCTCTGCACCACCAGCCCCCTTTCCACACTGAGGCCTTGTCACACTCAGTGCAGTATCATTCACTAAAATGTCACCCCCTCAATGAGCTGGATGCACAGAGGCATTGAGGAGAACTGCACCTGGCATCTCCCCAAAAGTAAAGACATCACTGTATCAAATGAATACCTGCCCGCGTATGTTCCTCCCGCACCATTCACAATAGCAAAGACATGAAATCAACTCGGGCGTCCACCAACCAATGACCAGACGAAGAAAATGTGGTCATATGCACCAGGGAATACTACTCGGCCGTAAAGATGAATGAAATCATGTCTTCTGCAGCAACAAGGATGGAACTGGAGGCCATTCTCCTAAGTGGAATAACTCAGACACAAAAAGATAAGTACCACACATTCTCACTTATCAGCGGAAGCTCAATAATGTGTACACATGGACATAGAGGGTGGAATAAGACTCTGGAGATGCCCAAGGGTGGGGAGGTTGGAGGGGGTGAGGCAGGAGAAGTTACTTCATGGGCACCACATACGTTATTTCAGCAGTGGCTACACTAAAGGCTCAGACGGCACCACTATGCATTATATCCATGTAACAAAATTACACTTGTGCTCCAAAATTTATACAAGTTTGCAAAAGGACAACTGTGGGTGTCTTCTGCACGGTCTGCAAAGCACACGTTCCCAGTGGCATCCACCTTCCTACCCAGATGGGCTCTTGTCACATGGAGGTCCCACAGCCATCCTCTTGCACTCAAGGGTGGTTCATTGGACCAGCAGCCCCTCAGCGGCCTTTCTCACATGAATAGATGGTCTCAGTTGCCCTTCTGTGACCCATCTGCCAAGTCGCACAATGTCCCGTGGCCCTGATTCCTCCAGGGATATGCCTGCCCTATGTTAGGTCCTGAACACATGTTCTTGGCTCTGAGAATTGTTTGTGTCTCAGGACAGCAAGGTCACTTAGCCAGAGAAGCCTGCATTTGAAAATCAAGGTTAAAAACACATTTCACCTTTTGCTCAGCATTCTTCTCATAGGTACCCAAGGAAAATCTCTGTGTTGGTTAAACACTCTGTTTGTCAGCAGTGAGACAACCTTTGGCATTTAGGGTGTACTTTCAGTGTGTACATAATGTGTTTACACTGAAAGATGCCTGTAGCAGTTCCCGAGACATCCTGGGTTCCTCCCTGCACCTGCAGAAGCACAGCAGAGGCCTCTATGGTCACAGGAACACGCCCACCTCCTGCCAGCCCACCCACACACCTAATGGCAGTTCCCAGTGTCAGAGGAGGGCTTCCCAGAAACTCAGACCTGGACAGGTCATCAGGGGCTAGAGAGCCACTCCCAGGCCCTCAGGCCAGCTGGCGTGCCCAGGATTCAGTCCCCAGGGGCAGCTCATCTCCAGAGCTAGCAAAGGTACTGTCAGCAGGCCACCCCTTCTCAGAGCTGAGTGCAGCTGACTCCTATTTTTCCTCCTGCACATGGAGAAGCAGAGAATGTCAGACCAGCCTGAACCTGGAGTGCAGGGCACTGGGGGCAGAGCATCGGGGGGTCCAGCCTCGGGGTTGTCAATGCCTGCAGGTACCCAGCTCCCATCTTTCTATCCTTGGAAACAGTGGATGGTTTCCCTTTGAGAACCTGCCCTGCCCCATCCTCAGGCTCTGTGGTTCGCGTGCCTTGCCCCATGCCCCATCCCCACTCCCTTCCCATGAGCAGACGCATGTGCCATAATAGGCCATTGCAGCAATTCAGCCCGCAGCCAGGAGTATGTGGGAGGCAGGCACTCACGCTTGAGTGGGTAGAGGCTGCTCCTGGGAGGGAACTGGAAGTGGAAGTACTGTCGGAGGCCGTCCAGGAAGGAGCTGTTGGTGCTCCCCATGCGGAGGAAAGGAAGAGCTCTTGGCTCTTTCTTCTCTCTGTTGGCTCCCCACGCCAGTAGAGAGAAGAAAGAGCCAAGAGCTGGGGAGAGCCAAGTCCTGACACCAGCCTTAGTATCTCAGGAGCCAGCAGTATCTTTGTGACATGTGCCAACACCTTCCTCCCTTGTGCTGGCCTCATGCTGTGGCGGACAGGGCACTGGGAGAATCCAGGTATGAAGCATTGGGCCTGGCCCTAAGAAAATTGCTCAGAGAGTGAGGCCTACAGAAGGTGGGCAGGAGCTGGGACCAGGGCCACAGGCATGTGTCCAGGGCCTCCACTCCTTGGCTGGGGCTGGGGTGTAACAGGCTGCTCAGCCCACCCCACCCTCTGGCCTTTAAACCGTAGGCACAGACTAGAGCAGCAAGTCTTCCAGCCACTGAGTCCCCTGGTGAGTGGCACAGGCGGGGCTGTCCCTCCATCCTGTAGCACAGTCTCCCTCCTCTCCCCCCAGCCTCAGAAGCATGTTCTTTCCTCCACCCCTCTGCTCACACTGGGCCCTTAGCCTGAAGTGCTCTCCATTCCCTTTCCACCCCTTTCCCAGGATCTGCCATCCCTCCAGTCCTGGCTGGAGTGCCCCCTCCTCCAAGAAGCCTTCCCTGACTAGCACAGCTCATGATTTGAGGCACTGGGTCACTGCAATCATCACCCAAAAGTGCACAGTCCACACTGGATTAGATTCTGTCCTAAAAAAAACTTTAGGCAGCTGCCCTCTCACCAGAGCCAGTGACCTCAGCTAGCAGCCAGCACCAGAGAGAGAATTTAATGTTTTCAGGAGGAACCATTCTGGCCATTCAGGGAGAAGTCTTCAAGAAGGCCTAGGACCATTCCCAAGACCTTTCCCAAAAGATATATACTAACATGGACAGAATGCCATGTGCTAGACGCAAGCAGAGTGAGTGAGGCAGGGAAGAGAGGAGACAGTTCAGGCTCCAGGGTCAGGCAGGCCTGAGTTTGAATCCTGGTTCTGCTGCTGGCTGCCTGTGTGGCCTGGTCAAGTCGCTTGACATCTCTGAGCCCAGTTTCTTATCTGTGGAATGAGGAAGGTTGTGAGTATCGTAGGCTTAAGTGAGAAGCCATGGGTTGAACAGGGTGGATGCTGTGTAAATACTCCCTGTCGATTACTGGGTGACAGTAGAGCACCGTGGTTGGAAGGATAACCTAAGCATCTCTGAATCTGCTCCATGCACCTCTCAGTTTTTGACATTGTGATCCCATTTAATCCTCATTGCAACCTTATAAAGTAGCAATGCATATAATCTCTAGTGTACAGATGAGGAACCTGAGGTTTAGGATCATACCCAAATTCAAACTCCTGAAGACGGCAGAGCCATTTTCAACCTTTAGCCTGCCGTCCTCTACTTGCTGGCCCAGCATGGTCCCAGGGCCACCCTGCTGTGGTGTGGTGCTTAAGAGCTCAGACTCTGAAGTCAAACTGCTAGGTCCCTAGCTCAGCTGTGACAATTGCCACCCTAATCCCCACCTCTCTGTGCCTCAGAGGTCTTCATTCTCTATCTGTAAACTGGAGATAATAACATTATGTCTTGTTGCATTCAACATGCCATCAGTTGTAAAATGTGATATCATTTCAAATGCCACTAAAACAGAAAAAAAGTGCACAACATAACGTATCTAATAGAAGTTCTCCCCATAAAGCCAGGACACAAAGGCCAAGCCCCCTGTGTATGAGTAAATGAGAAATATAAACCCACCATGCAAACCAAGTGACAATGAAATTGGCATGTCTCAACCTAGGCACCACGTGAAGGGAGAAAATACTCTTCTCTGAGCGTTTGAACCCCTGGTACTCAGGCAGGTTTGTCATCTGAATTCACACTGCCCAGTATAATCCGAAAAACCCAAAGTAGACAATTTCACTTTGACTTCATGTTGGTAGTGGCTCTATGAAATGGAAGAAATAAACACAAATTCATTCTCTTGAAATTAGATCTCAGTTCAGGCCCACAGCCAGTCTAAGATGCTAAGGACTGTAAAACCCAGCCCAGTAATTTCAGAAATGTGCAAAGGTAGAGAAAACATATTGTATGATCATTGAGATATGGTAGCATCTAGCTATGAGCTACTGTAACCAAATACTCCCAAGTCTCAGCAGATTCACACAGCAAACATTTATCTCTTTCTCAAGTAAAGTCCAAGAGTCCCTGAATGGTGGATGAGTCAAAGAAGCAGGTTCTGTCCATCCTGTGGCCCCACCATCTTCAGCACGCAGCTTCCATGGTCTCCAAGGAAGGAAAAGGTGTAGGATGGTGTTTGAGAGGTTTCCACAGGCCAAGCATGGATGTGACATCTGTGACTTTTACCCACAATGGGTTGGGTGGAAAGCAGTCACACTGTCATGCCTGGGGATGCTGGGAGCTGTGGGCTACCCCTGTGCCTGGGAGGAAGCAGAAAGAATCTTGGTGGACAGGCAGACAACCCCAGCCACAGCACCTCATGGGACCAGAGTGAAACTCTTAGAAAATAATTGTCACCAGCAGTAGATTAAAATGGGGCCTGACACCACACAGGGACTCAGTCAATGAGTGCTCCAGCTATGATTAATAACGAGAACATCTTTCATTTGTCAAAGCGATGTATTGTTGAGGATGGTGCTCACTTAACAAAAGCAGCTTCTCCTGGTGTTTCCTAGTGACTTCCCATAGAGGATTTCAAACAGGGATTTGAATTTCAAAAAAGGTAATCTGTGTGCAGGAGGGCCTGGGTGGTAGGAGGCTAATATTCGCATTCACAAATATTGCATTATTTTAAACCAGTCATCCTCACATTCAGTTTCCACAGGAAAGCTTAAAAGTGTGAGTTCTAGAATTAGTCGGTCTGGCTTTGAACCACAGCTCTGTAGTTTACTAGCTCCATGACCTTGAGCTAAGCCCTTGGCTTCTCACTAAGCTTTGGTTCCTGCAGCGTGAACTAGTAATGAAACAACTGCCTCAGAGGCTGTTGTGAGAGTGAACACAGATAATGAAGGTAAAGCACACGGCACAGAGAGGGAACACAGGGGCTGTCAGCGCATGGGGTCGTTGTTTTTCTTGTAATTTTTATTAGTGCCCTAGAAGCCATTTTCTCTAAACCTCATGTCAGCAATCATGGGTTTGAGCCATGTAAAGTCCTGTGCGCTCCCCAAAGCCATCTCAGGTTTCAGAAAGTCTCCCTTCTGTGAGGTCTGATCGTCTGAGAAAATGCTAGATGCTGGGTACATATGCGGCTCTCATTTGGACAGCCTCACCAACTGGTGGTCTGAACATTTATTTCCAATTTTAACAACCCTATTAATAGTTTTATCCTGTGAAACAACTCAAAGCATTATAGAAACTCTACTGTAAAACCTCACATCACTCCCAGTTTCCACCGTCGGCTGAGCGGAGGCGTCGGTCACATCCATCCGGTTTCTTTTATTAATGTTTAGCCAAGGCCCACGGAGATGAGCAAATGCCTCCGATTTATAACCAAATGTAAAGGGCAGTCCTGTCCTCTCTGCAATGCAAAATCAACAGCTTAATAATTGGACAACCACACCTTTCCAACAGTGTCAAGAACGACTTCTGAACTCTGAAAATCCAATGTTTAGTTTATGACTCCTTAAAACATTTTACCCTTAGTTCCTGGGACAGGAGCCAGAAACACTGCCCCTGTAGAACCCAACAGAGAAGAAGAGCTGAGGGCTGGTAGCTGACTCACACCCAGCTGTCTGATGTGCACCGCAGGGAGGAGGTGCCAGAGTCTCAGCCTTCCCTCGTCCCGTACCTCAGTTAAGAACCTCTGGAGAGGCGAGGTGATGTCAGGAACTCAGAGAGCAGCACGTCCTTGCTCCTCCATTCCAAATGTAAGTCAATTCAGTCCCTCTGCAGGCAGCAAGCATTGGCTTTCTCTCAGTATCCAGTCATCCAAAGCTTCCCCAGAAACCACCCTCTTACCCCCAATCTCAGTGTCCTGTTCAGGATGGGGCTGATCCCACCCCTAGTTCTAGATCTAGGCTCAAACCACCATCAACTCCCACCCCTGTGTGGGCCGGTTAAGGGATGGACATGGAACACATCAGAGACAAGCAGTGCTAACCCCAGGCCCTCGCTGGAGTAGCCAGGACAGAGAGGACCTTGCTCTGTCCTGCTGGACAGAAGCGGTCTGTGTCTGCCACAGTCACCTGTTCTCTATCCAGGGAAGCAACTGAAAATGGCTCCCACACACAGGAAAGGAAATCCAGAGGTGGAGGGAGGGAGAAAAGGAGAGACAAGAAGAGGGAAATAAACCTGATCCAGATGGCAATTGAGCCCCTTATCCAGATGAGCCTGAGGCCAGATAGACTTTGCAGTTTAGGGACCTGATATATTCCCTTGGAGGCACTGATTGAGTTTTCTATCCTATAGCCAGGAAGGAGTCTTGTGTGATGCCCCCATAGACTGTTTGCTGATTGCAATGGCTTCGCACCTTCAGCCATCCTGAACCCAAACCCCTACCCATCTCTATCCACACCGCCCAAACCAGCTATGTTGTGAGCCTGGCATTGTGCAAAGTCTGGAGGATACAGAGCTCCCATCCCTCCACTTTAAAAGACCTCAGTACTGCAGGGCAGTGCAGGGAAGGCAGAGCTAGAGCTGTGCAGAGGGGTCCTGGAAGGCTTCCTAGAAGAGGTGTCACTGATTTCCACTGAAGGACATAGGGGAGTTTGGGAGGTGGGAGTGAGGAGAGGCATGGGCCAGAGGCACATAGAGGACACACAGCCCACAGAGGACCCCTCTCCTCACTCCAATGGGCATTCCTGCCTGGTTTCCTCCTTGTTTTCTGAAGTCAACCTGGTCTCCCCAGATATCTTCTTCAAGTTTCCTAAAGTAAGCTGCAGTGTGGTATATTTCAGAGATAGGAAAGGTGTTCACGTGCACAAGTGGCGTCCAAGCTCCAGCCTCTCTCAAACTCCATAGGTGCCAGGTCTGAGAGCTGGGAGTTCAGGCCCCATGAGGGACTATGCCTCCTCTGCCTGCATCATGGTTCTCTTCCTTTTTGCTAATTTCAGAAATCCAAAACAACATAATAGAATAAAGATCTATATGCCTGGCATCCATGATTAACAAATGAAAATATGTTCTTAATTGTGCTGAAATTCATTTTTCATAAAAGAAACAAAACTTCACAGATTTCATTGAAATGCCTCTCCCCACAAACATTCTTATATTTTCATAAATATTTTAATTTTCTTTTGGTGAAGAGATATATCTAGTACCAACTTTATACAGATGGATGGATAGATAGATAGGTAGATTGAAATGACTGACGATGAAGATAGATAGAATAGACAGAAAGATGATAGGTAGTTAGATAAAAAATAGATATGTAGATAGATAATAGATAAATAGAAAGGATAGATAAACAGATGAAAAAATGACAGATAAAAAGATAGATGGATAGATGATAGATAGCTAGATGAATAGATAGATAGTAGATAAATAGGATGGATAGATAAACAGAAAGATGATAATTGGATAAAAGATAGATGGATGATAGATAGGTGATAGATGGATAGAAAGGATAGAGAGAAAGACGATAGTTAGATAGAAAAGATATAGATAGATAGATGATAGATAATAAATAGAAAGGATAGATAAACAGAAAACTGATAGATAAAAAGATAGATGATAGAAAGGATAAACAGACAGAAAGATGATAGTTAGACAAAAAGAGATAGATACAGACAGAAGGATAGAAAGATTAGACTGATGATAAGATAATGGAAAGATTTATAGATAAACAGAAAGATAAATGATAGATAAGATGAATGGAAAGAGATAGGTAGGACAGATAGATACACAGATAGATAGATTAGTCATAGATACAGATATACAACAGACACATTGCTTTGTGAGTTGTAATTTACATAAATGCTATCACAGCTTATTTCTCAACTTGCTTCTTCCATCAGCATTAATTTTTCAAGATAGATCCATGTTGCCATAACTGCTGCGTAGTAGTCCAATACCTGACTATATTGAAATTTATGAGTCCAGTCTCACGCTCAAGGCTATTTGGTGGTTTCTTATTCTTCATACCACTAACAATGCTGCCGCCAGCAATGCCCTTGTGCACATCTCTGAGAAATGCTCTGGGGCACTTGATAAAAACACAGGTCTGGGTCGCAGAGCACACAGGTCTTTGATTTTATCTCATGTTGCCATAAAGAGAGCAGTGACCGTGCCCACTCACTCTTCTGCCAGCTGAGTGCGAGTTTTTCAGCGTCTTCACTTCCCAACACTCAGGATAAACCATTTCACTTTGGGAGTTTTGTCAGTTGGGTACCTGTGAAGCAGTTTAGCACTTTTGTTTGACGTTATAAGCATTTTTCATTTATTTTTGTTCATTAATGGTCTCTCTTCTCTGAATCTCGTGGTCTTCACCTTTTCTCCACTTGGTTTATTCGTCCTTTGCCAAGAAAATTCACATGTAGGACTTCTTGACATGTTCTGGGCACCGCTTCCTCACCTATCTTCTTCCACTCTGGCCTTATTTGTTAACTTGGTTTATGATGTCTCTTGCAATGTAGATCGTGTGTATGTGTGTGTGCATGTGTGTGTGCTTGTATGTGTGTAGTAGTCATCACAGCACCATCTTTTCCTTTATGAGCTGTGCTTTCGTGCCTTGTCTGAGAAGGTCTTTCTCTACCCTGAGATGATAAAGACATTATTATCAACGACCTTCTTAAGGTTATAAAGTTCTACTTTTCAGATTTAGATCTTGTATCCATGTGGAAATTTGTTTCTTTACAGGATGAGGTTAGCATCTGATTTTAATTTTCTTCCCACAGGAAAACAAATACTTGAGTCTCCTAGTATGTAATACCATCTCCATCCATCACCAAGTTCCCATAAATGTGTGGGTCTACGTGTAGGCCGGTGCTTAGCAGACTTTTTTATTAAAAGTCAAATAGTAAAATTTTAGGCTTTGCCAGCTACATAGTCTCAATCACAAAGACTCAACTCTGCTGATGTAGGGGCAAGCAGTTCATAAGGGAATGAGGACAGCAATCTCATCTGTTCTGCTAATATATTTATCTTCGAGGCAACGCCAAACTTTTACCACTTAGTATGACTTCCTAATATGGCTTGATATCTGATAGAGAAAATATCAACCTTTTCTCTTTTTTAGAATTATCATAACTATTCTTGGGCCTTAATTCTTCCACGTAGATTTTAGAATGATTATGACAAATTCCACAATTTTATTTTTTTTGAGACAGAGTCTCGCTATGTTGCCCAGGCTGGAATGCAGTGGCATGATCTCATCTCACTGAAACCTCCACCTCCTGGGTTCAAGCAATTCTTGTGCCTCAGCCTCCTGAGTAGCTGGGATTACAGAGGCACACCACCACACCCAGCTAATTTGGGTATTTTTAGTAGAGACAAGGTTTCACCACGTTGGCCAGGCTGGTCTCAAACTCCTGAACTCAAGTGATCCACCCACCTCAGCCTCCCAAAGTGCTGGGATTACAGGCATGAGCCACCATGCCTGGCAGTTCCACAGAATTTTGTATTGGGTTTTTAAACTGGAATTGCACTGAATTTTTAGGTTAATTGGGAGTGGGGGAAACACGTAATTACAACATGTGTTCACGTCATCAACACATTTATTTGGTTAATCCTAAGAACACATACGCAGGGTCCCTCTACCTGGTGTCTAATTCACATGGTGACACCACCTTCCCCATCACCTATACCGGAAAGCTGCCAGTTTCATCCCCCACCTTCCCTCTTCTTCCTCCTACGCAGCCAGGTACAGCATCGCCTTTCCCCTCTTTCTGGTGTCTCCTCTGTTTCTGTCATCATTCCTGGCCTCAGGGGTCTCCCCACCCTCCAATCTTCTTCCTCCCATTTCATCTCCAGAGTGCACCCAAGAGCCCTCTCTTGTCACCCACGTACCCTCTGCTGAAGCGGAGCTCAACATCCTTAGCACAGCTTGCCAGACTTTCTTTGGCTCCTAACTTACTTCTACCACTCACCACCTGACCTGCTGCCCCCTCAAGGCACCCGACACCCCAGCCGCACGGACATTGGCAGCTCCTCAGATTTCCATCCTTCCTCAAGCCTCAGTGTCCCCCACCCAGAGCACCTCCCATTTTTACCCAGCCACTTTCTTTCTTTTATTTTTTAAGGAGTCTTGCTCCGTCACCCAGGCTGGAATGCAGTGGCATGAACTTGGCTTGCTGCAACCTCTGCCTCCCAGGTTCAAGTGATTCTCTTGTCTCAGCCTTCAGAGTAGCTGGGACTACAGGCACCCACCACCACACCTGGCTAATTTTTGTATTTTTTTTTTTTTTTAGTAGAGACAGAGTTTCACAATGTTGGCCAGGCTAGTCTCAAACTCCTAACCTCAAATGATCTGCCCACCTCAGCCTCCTAAAGTGCTGGGGTTACGGGTGTGAGCCACCATGCCTGGTCTACCCAGCCACTTTCTATTCAAGGCCCAGCTGGGCCATCACTGGCTCTGGGGGCTCACGCCTCGCTGCCACTGCTCCCAGAGCCACTGACCTTGGTCACTGCACATGTCACCCAGGAGAGGCTGGCTCCATGAGGATGGGGCACCCCAGGACCTGGCATGTGGTAGGCACTAATCAGGATGGGTTCCTTAAAGGAGTGAAAGAGTAGATGTTGTACACAGTCAGAAACAGAAATGGGGCGGAGAGAGGCAGGTATTCTCATCTCAAATACATGCTTCTCACAGGGATGGGCTGACGGCACAGAGAGGCAGGTGTCCTCATCTCAGGCGCATGCGCTTCTCCCAGGGAGGGGGCTGAGGGTGCAGAGAGGCAACTGTCCTCATCTCAGGGGTACATGCTTCTCCCAGGGAGGGGCAGAGGGCACAGAGAGGCAGGCGTCCTTGTCTCAGGTACAGGCGCTTCTTCCAGGGAGGGGCCGAGGGTGCAAAGAGACAGCTGTCCTCATCTCAGACACATGCTTCTCCCAGAGAGGGGCTTACGGCACAGAGAGGCAGGTGTCCTCATCTCAGGTACACGCGCTTCTCCCAGGGAGGGGCTGAGGGAGGAGCCAGCCCCACCATCTCGGTGCCTTGCTGACCCCCAGCGTCCTGCCCTGAATGAGCAGGCTGGAGCTGACAGGGCTGAAGGGGATGCCTGCCTGCGGGAGCAGACGGCATGCATAAAAATGCAAATGCCAGGCTCCTTCCCTCCCCGCGCTCTGCTCGTTTATCCCTCTCAGACAGATAAAAAGGAAACTGTGCCGCTGAGGACAGAGCCCCTCCGGGTAAAAAAGCAATAGCAAAGTGACAAATGTCATGTGGGTTTAAGCAAAGTCCCCCATCGCTACAAACCCACAGGGAAATAAGCCTGACAAATGCACAGCCCAGCTCGCTGCACCCTCTTCCTTTGAAATAACTTGAGCCCTGAAAAGGGAGAAAGAAGGAAATAACTCAAAGATGTTAAAAGCAAAGTTTCTGTCTGCAAACCAAATGTGCTGAATTTTTATAGGCTCGTTTGGAAGAGCATGAAAAATCCAGTTGTCAGAGGAGCCTCTCTCTGCCAGAGAGCCTCGGGGAGAGACATGAAGGGACTACCTAAAACCTAAGCTGCTCTGCTGCCTTGCTCCCATCGCAGAGCTGAACCCGCTTTCCCCAGCCCCTACCCTTGTCCTGAGGGCTGCTGAGTCAAAGAGGGAGGGCTCCTGTGCAGGGCCAAGGCGACCTGGAGCCGCTCTGATCCCAGGCTCTGGGAGGGCACTGTGGAGGACGGTGGAGGAAGACAGGTTGCTCCTGCGAGTTCAATGCACTAAGACCACACGGCTCCCCTCCGCCCAGCCCTCGCTGAGTACCAGGCATAGCTCTAAGCCCTTGGCGTGTCCTTCCTCCTTCAATCCTCACAGTAACTCTATGAGGGAGGCATTATGATTATCCCCACTTTCCAGATGTGGAAACAGGCAGGGAGAGGTTCGGGTGCACAAATGGAAGTGGAGGATTTGAACAAACACAGGCTGTAAAGCTCCCTGCCACAGATGCTGGCAGGGTCCCACACGGTGCTCCTCTTTACTGGACAGTCCACAGCACAGCACAACTGCTAACAGATCACAGCTACCCCTTCCGGGAGAATCCACTTTATCCAGAGATGCCTGGGAGATGGGGCCACAAGCCAGGGGGCTTGGAGCAGAGTACTGACTGACTGATATACGAAAGCCCCGCCCCTGCACCTCAAAGGGGAGAGAATGCTGGTGCCTTCCCTCCGGAGCCTCCATCTTAGCCTGGCCTTCTTTCCCCTCAGGCTTCTCCTGAGAGCACGCCCTTGATAAAACACGTGCACAAGAGTCCACATCACAGGCCCCGCTTTTCCAGAACCTGGTTACACACCTGTCCACAGACTTAAATTAGTCCGTGCAATCTTTTTCCTCTCTGTCCCTTAAGAGACAGGGTTTTGCTCTGTTGCCCAGGCAGGAGTGCAGTGGTACAATCTCAGCTCACTATAGCCTTGAACTCCTGGGCTCAAGCAATCCTCCCACAGCAGCCTCCCAAGTAGCTGGGACCACAGGCGTGCCCCACCCTGCCCAGATCATTTTTTTTTTTTAATTTTTGTTTTTATTTTTTAGCAGAGATGGGTCTCACTATATTGTCCAGGCTGGTCTCAAACTCTTAGCCTCAAGTGATCCTTCTGCCTCAGCCTCCCAAAATGCTGGGAGTACAGATGTGAGCCATCATGCGCAGCCCATACATTCCCATCTAAAGTGCTAAATGCTGTGCCTGGCACACAGGGCTGCTCAGAAGTGATATTCACATCAATGATGAGGGCCCCCTTCATTGTCCTCACTCCCTCATTCATCCACAGTTCATGTTCAGGGCATCTGTGGCTTGCTTAGTAACTTACACTAGGAGCTGAGAACGAAGAGTCATGAATCATGGGGAAAAATAACAATCAATAAATCTATTTTTTTCCCTACAAATCCTTCCAAATTAAGAGGTATATTCATGCTTCCTGGAGCCAGGAGTGCAATGATTTTCCTCCTCCCTCCCCCAGATGAAGGGCCTCTCCTCAGTGGAGACGTTAGCCTCATTACCAGCCCAGACTCCACTTAAGGGTTTGCAGTTGTCAGGGGTTCACCCCCCTTGACAGTGAGGCATTGTGCTGATTGGGGAATGAAAACAGAATGTCAGAGACCTGCCGTGCTTTTCTTTTTGATCAAGTCTGTGCAGCAGAAATGAGAGAGCATCCGGCATCAGCATCCAGACTCAGCGCGCTCACCCCACCGCCCTGCAGTGCACCTAATGAATCTCATTTACTGGCAAAGACAATGAAGTGGCCCACATGGCACCTGCCGGTCTCATAATGAATGTCCTCCCCCAGCCATTGGGAGTGAGCCGTCTGAGAGCGGGGCGCCATAATTGGGCCAGCACTTGCATGAGAACAGTCTCCAGTGGGGAATGTTGTAAGACACTTGTCCCGGAGATGTTGTAAGAGGGCAGGAAGGAGCTGTTTTCAGGAGAAATTAATGATCCTTGGCAGAGGGATGTGAAGGGATCATCTCCCTTAGCAAAGCCCCAGCACAGCTCTGCCTACGGTGAGAGGCACAGTGGCACTGGCTTGGGACAAACTGTCCCCATGGCCTCCTGGGAATAGAGCTGCTTTCCAGGGGAGGCACACAGCCACGTGGCAGAAGGCAGCAGGTGTCTTCCACCACCATCCGCAGAGGTCTGGAATTCCAATGTGAAGTGAGCCATCTCTTTGCAAGGGAATCTTTGGAGGGGCAACATCTTTGCTTGGCTTAGCATGGATGACGCTGGCCTGGGAGTCGGAAGACCTGATGGGATGCTAGTTCAGCCCTTATCTGGGAGGTGGACTTGGGTGAGCTGTCCCTCCTCCTGGGTTTTTCAGGGTGTGCACCCAAAGAAAGCATGGGGCACATCTGTTGTATCGAAAACCAACCTAATGCAATGGCTTACACGAAAGAAAAGGTGAGTGGAGTGGGGCATGGGATCTGTCAGCAAACAACACTGAAATATCCGGGAGTACATTCAGGCATGGCAGTGGTCTAGGGACTCTGATAATGCCATCAGGGTTTCATTTGGCTCTGCATCTCAGTTCTATGCTCCTCTGTTGGACTTCTTCCCTGGTTGACTCTTCCTCCCTAGTAGAAGGGATGTGCAGGCTCCAGTCTTACCGATGGAAAGGGATGCTCTCCTTCACTTGAGCCCAAGGCTTGCCTGGACCCCTTGTGAACTATATAGCCATCCTCCAATCACTCACTACATCCAGGGGAACTTGGCATCCCGGTTTCTAGGCTGGGGTCAAGGCAAGGAGATAAACCACCCCCTCCCAGCTGCCTGGATGGAGAATAAAGGAGGGATGACTCTGGAAGAAACATCACCGAAAGGGGGAGTGGGTGTGGAACAGGGGGAGTGGGTGCAGAGCAGGGGGAGGTGGGAGGCCTTCTGCTGGGCTTGAAGCGGAGGCTGCTTCAGAGAATGCACGAAGGGGCAGGGTGGAGGCTGAGGGCATTTCAGACCCGCTCCACCACCTTCCATTTCATTTGGTCATTGGATAGCCCTTTTCCAAAGTCACTTTTGATCTTTCTGCAATCACCCACCACTGAGCTGCCAAGCCACAAGCTTCCTTATGGTAGAACTGATTGGCTGAATGTGCTTATCTCGGCTGAAATGTGTGGAAGGGAGCCTTACTCTCCAATCAACTGGATCTCTCTTAGTTCGGCAAACACAGGTACTGTGCCACTACGTTCTAAGCACAGGGCAGAGGAGACAAAGCTCTGTGGCTTTTAGGAGATGGAGCCACAAAGACATAAAAGAGAGTTTTTTACTTCAGAGGGTCTAGGACTGGGAGAGGGGAGTGGAGAACAGGGATGCTTCTGGAGAGAGGGGGCATGATTTATGTCGGTGAAATTGAGACACAGATGGGAAGCGGACAGGTGAGATGCAACTCTAGCTGGAAACTTGAGGCATTTTGCAAAAGATTGGCAGCTGCAGAGACTAGACTTGATCCTGTAGGTATAGGGAGTCCTTAAAAGTTGTAAAGTGAGAGAAGGGCTTGATCGCTACTCCACTTTAAGAACGTGAGTTTGACAGTGACTTGTAGGATGAAGTTGTGTGTGTGTATGTTGTGGAGTGGGGATGGAAGGCACAGGAGAAAGAATTGAGAAGCAAAAAATGCTGTTTGGAAGCTGTTTTAATACCCAGGAGAAATAAAGTCTGTTTTAGAGCGTTTGGGGTGTGAGAGGAGGGGAAGGAAAACAAGCATCTTTAATATGGCCTCAGCATTCCAAAAATGCTTTCATATCCATCCTTATCCCCAGGATACAAACGTGCTGGGAGGTAAGCAGAATGAGTAACAGAAATTCCATTTTACAGATGAAAATTGAGACCAAAAGGGCAAGAGTTCCATCCATCAACAAGGGACAGAACTGAAGCAAAACCAGGGCCACCAACCTCCCACCACCCCCTGAGCCTCTGCACAGGGGCACCTGAACCCCGATAGATCACTGCTGTTCCCACCTCAGGCAGGTGAGGGGAGCCCACCTCGACACTCCTGAACAGCTACCGAATAAAGCAATCTGTGCTGCTAATACTAATATAAGGTATTGATTATCTCACTGCAGGAGTCCTGAGATGGTCAGCTCTGGCTGCCGAGGCTGGCGGCAGCAGCTACTAAATTGTGTTTATGGGAAGCTTTTTACCTGAAGGGGTCATAATTCACTCTCGATCAATAACCAATCAATCCACCTGCTTTGCACATTGCAAATCCTCCAGATCCGTCCGCAGAGAGGAAAGAGAGAGGAAGACAATCTGTTTATTGGAAAAAGACGGCAGAATAACAGGCTAATGCAGCCACTTAGGCTGGTGATTACATAAGCTTTGATTTTTTTTTTTTTTTTTAATTTAAGTGAAGTATTTTGAGTGATATGCTGAGTCCACTGAATTTAAAAAAGAAGGATCTTGATTGGTCTGAAAGGATCAGATAAGAAGGATCTGTTATTCATGGAGCACCTACTGTGTACCTTGCTCTGTACAGAACTCTCTCATTTATCCTAACAGCCAGCAAAGGAGGTGTTATTCCCACTTTCACGGGGAAACCTGGGACTCAGCAATGGGAAATGACTAGCTCAGGGTTAGTGGTTGAGCTGAAAATAAAAAACATTGTCTCCCAACAGAGAAATAAGTGGAGTCAAGGGCAGCTGAACTTGAAGAGCCTGAGTCCCATTTTGGGGCTGGGATAAGGTGGAGTTATGGCAGGAACTGCAGAGGGATGGTTGGGAGAGGGAGGACCCTGGGAGGCTGGCCTGGACCCCTACTGCCAGCACACATTCCCCCACTATTTGCAGGTGGAGCTGCAGTTTTCAGACCTGCAGGATGCATTAGAGGGCCATCCAGGGCCACCAGATTCCCTCCAGCTGCTGCTCTGCTCTCCAACCCCCAGTAGCCTCCCAGGACCCAGAGGAGGAGGCCATTGAGTAACTGAGTACCCCAAGCTGCTTCATCACTCTCCAGAAACCTCCCTGCATGAACCCACCTGACTCAACCCAGCCAGATCCCTCCCCAGCAGCCCCTCCCTGGCTCTAAGCCTGAGTCCTCCGAAAACGCTTTCTCCTTCGTCCTGCCAATGACCAAGATTCCCAACTCCAAGCAACTTTCAGAGCGACCCACTTGGGGAGTATCTGCACTCCAAGTTTCTCCTTCCTCTGAGCTCTAGTCCCTGCTCTCTTGGGTCCCTCCTGGCAGGGTGGAGTGGAGGAGACTGGGTTGGGGCCACTCAGCTCCAGAGGGGCCTGCATCCTGGTCCCTGTGGCTCCTGTATGCAGACCCAGCAAGCTCCTGGAGTCCAGCAGCCATAGATCCAATGGACATCGGTCTCTGGTTCATCCTCTTTCAAACTAGTTCAGATGTGGAGTTCTCCCCAGATGTGGCTCTGTCTCCCGCCTCACTGCAGTCACCACGGGCAGAACAGAACTCGAGTCCTCAGAGACATGATGATGAGATTGAGGACCGAACCTACGATCTTGTAACACGAAGAGTTCCACTCACTGTGATGGGGTCTTGCATCTCAGCGGATGCCCCACTCGGAAGAACAGCATCCTAATAGGCCTTAGGCAGTGCACTGGCACCAGGGCTTAGGGACCTCACCATGGTCAGAATCAGATGAAGGAAAACAGTTTTCCATTAACAACTCATTCTTCCTGCTTTTTTTGCTGATTTGTTGAAAATTATTTTCCCGCTACCATTTCACAGCTAATTCATTTTCCCTGTTGAGGCCACTACCCTGATTTTGGAGACTGTGACTAGAGGTAACTGTTCAGTCTTCCTGGAAAATATCTCTGTGATAAGGAATTGCACGTGGCATTGATCATCAAGAAATCCCACAGCATTGGCTCAATTAGCAAACAGTTAAAGGTGGCAGATTGCATTCAGATAGCCTCCCTCGGAGTGACAGATGTCTGCAGTCAACATAGGGAATAACTCCCAGAGATCGGCTGAGGCCAGGCCCAACCCCTCCCTGGTGATCAGAGCAAACCCCAGTGGCCTCAGGCCCCACACTTCTGCACAAGGAGGGGCCAGCTGTTCAGTTTCTCCCCGGGAGCTCTTTACCTCTCTAGGGAGAGTCTTGGGGATCAGAAAACCTGAACTATTTGCACAGAATAGTCCCAGTCCCCTTGGAGGGACCCCTTCTCTGCAGAAGGCAAGGGCTGAGTGTGCCCCAGATGTCAGCCCAGTGGCCTTTGTCTCTGGGCTGTGCCGATCTTCCTGTGACAGCTGTAGAGACAGCTGTAAGGTGACACCATCAATGCTTTTCTGGTTAATTAACTAAATACACACAGCCTAGGGCCTCAGTGTGAGTAAGTTTCAGGATGAAAAGTGCCAATTTTCCTGCATTTATGTGTCCAAACTACTTTCCTTAGCAGTTCTCACTCCCTTTTTCTCATCAGTTAAGTCGAGTAGATGTGTGGCTCAGCTGAAAGGCTCAGAATGACAGGCACATGGAACCACTAATGTAGATAAATGATGGTGTTCCTGCTTTCTGAAGACATACCTGTCAGCACATTCTAGGGCCTGGGGAACTCAGAGGGGGCCAGCGGGAGGGTGTTACGGCTGTTTCTTGTGTAGGAATCAATTAAGTGTTTTTATCAGCTACATATTCCCCCTGAGCCTGTTTTATTCTAGATGGTGTTATGATCTTAATGCTTACATCGCTCCAAAATTCCCATATTGAAGTCTACTCCCCAGTGTGTTGGTATTAAGAGATGGGGCCTTTGGCAGGTGACTAGGGCATGAGGGAAAAGGGAGCCCGTCTGTTTCTCCCACTGCACAAGGACATCTAGATGGTACCAGTGGTAGAAATGAGTCCTTGCCAGACACCAGATCTGCCTGTGCCTTGATCTTGGACTTCCCAGCCTCCAGAGCCATGAGAAATAGGTTCCTGTTCTTTCTGAATCACTCAGTCTAAGGTATTTTGTTATTGCAGTCCAAACGCACTATGACAGATGTTGAGAGGGCCTGTTTTACAGGAAGAGTCCACGTGGCACCTGCTTGCCCCCACCTCTCCTCTGGGTTCTGAGCCTTGCCCCATGAGGCTGGCCTCCAAGGACTCCATCCCCAGAGCCCCTGTGCAGGCTGGCCTCAACTTCTCCAGAGGTCAAAAGGCTGAAGGCCCCAGGGGTGGCCAAAGACAGGAAGGCTGAGGCTGTGAAAGCCACCTGTGTGGATGAGAAGGCATATGTCCAGGCTCCCATGGCTCAGATGGGGACACCAGGTCCTGAGAAAGAAAAGGAGTCCCAACAGGGGTTGGAAGGAAGATGGCGATGAAGACTAAGACGGCCACACCTCGGAAGGATGGTCATCCTGGCCTCCCTCTCTAACACCCCTTCAGCAGCTCCTCCTCAAAGTGCTGTGACATCCTGGAGAGTCAGCACATTAGAAGGTTTTCTGTTTTAATTTCCCTCCCACTCAAACCATGATTTCCCACATATCTGGAGCCAGGGAGGCCCAAGTCCTGGTTTTCTTGGGCAGCAGATGTGGGAAATGCTGAGTACAGGAGCTCAGACACCCTCCTAAGGTCAGAAATTACACACCTTGGAGGCCTTCCCCAGCTTGGAAGAAGCAGAAAGTACCAGAAGGAACAGAGAGGATAACTTTTTAAGAGTAAGAATTAAGTGTATTTATGTGCTATGCATTCCCCAGAGCCTGTTTAACACTCAGATACTTAGAAGATCTACCTGGATTTTGTGCAAATCTCCTTTTAGCGTTGCTGTTTTTGTTTTGTTTTGTGACTGACTCTTGCTCTGTTGCCCAGGCTGGAGTGCAATGGTGCTATCTCAGCTCACTGCAACCTCCACTCCCAGGTTCAAGTATTTTCCTGCCTCAGCCTCGCGAGTAGCTGGGATTATAGGTGCCTACCACTATGCCCAGCTAATTTGTGTATTTTTAGTAGAGACGGGGTTTCACCATGTTGGCCAGGCTGGTCTAGAACTCCTGACTTCAAGTGATTCACCCTCCTCGACCTCCCAAGTGCTGGAATTACAGGTGTGAGCCACCGCACTCCACCTAGCTTTGCTGTTAAATGTAAAAACAAATAAACAAATGAGCCCCTCCAAACCGCTTTATAAAAAGCCTCTTAAAAACCCTCCCTTGTAGGGTGTCTCTAAATACAGACATCGGGACAGATGTAGCAAGTGGCTCCCAACCTGTAACAAGTAGAGAGGCTTTTGGAGATGAAGATGAACACTGCAAATCCAGCCACAGGTCACGCAAAGGAATCCTGACCGCACAGGGCAGGGGTACTGTGTTCATGTTGGGGGCTCCCAGGACGTGGCTGCGGGTCAGGAGAGGGTTGACAAACAGTGGTTCGTATTTCAAGCATGTGCAGAAAACAGTTAAAGAGAAGGGATCTTGGGACTGGTTCAGCAGCCTGAATGGAGGCCCGGGTTGGTCAGTCTTGTGCAAACTCCACATCCAGTGCCCTGGAAAATGACTGTGGGAGGCTCAGCCTGCTTCCAAGATTGGGCTAAGAGATGCCAGCCCTTTCTCAGAAGGCCAAGTGGGATTGCAGCAAAGGCTCTCTTCAACCAAGGGGAAAGAACTCTTGCTTCAAGAATCCAGACAAGCACATCACAAAAGCCCAACTGTGGGCTCAGAGAACCAGGTCTCTGTGTCTAACCTGATGTGTGACCCTAAGCAAGCAACGGTCCTGCCTAGACCCTTATTCCATCCACCCGTGAGTGCAGAGGAATAACACACAACGCTTACTGCATCTTGAACCCCATCTGCACCCTGAAATCCCAAGCCCTAGCCTTCCCTCCCATGAGTGTCTCAACCTGGAATTCCTCATTAGAGCATCTGGCCGCTAGCTCTAAAGGACATCTGTATAGAGAGCTCTGAGTTAGGGGCCCCCTTGCCCTATTTTCCCAATGCTTCAGCACCGTATCTTCTCTAGGAAATGCCCATCAATAGAAAATGAATGACAGGGGCAGCCCAAACAGGGTCGCTTGCCAGAGTTCCTAGCAGAAATGTGGCTTCCCTCCCTGCCCCGCAGCACACCCCAGACAATCCAACAACATGCTCGGCCTTGTCGCATGCCACCTCCTTTGCAAGCCCTGGAAGGAAGGCAGGATTGTTCTTGATTTACATGTAAATAAACTAAAAGATGGAGAAGTTAAATATTTTGCCTCAGGTTCTGCAAAGGGAGAGGAGAAACTGGGAGTCAACCGAGGACCATCAGTCTCCAAGGTACACGCACCCAGCTTCCAGTCACTAGGTGTATATATTTTTAGAGACAAAGTCTTACTGTGTTGCCCAGGCTGGAGTGTAGAGGTGCAATCATAGCTCACTGTAACCTCCACCTCCTGGGCTCAAGTGATCCTCCTGTCTTGCCTCCCAAAGCACTGAGATTACAGGGATGAGCCATTATACCCACACTGACCACACCAGGCCCAAGATGGAGGGATGGGCAAATATCAGGAGCCCCTGTCTCTAAGGAGCTGACAGCCTAGATGAGGATACGATATGCAAAACCTTTTATGAGGCAGGGAGAGCAGCTGGTGGGAGTCCTTGACTTCCCATATGGGCACATACATTCCAAAGAGGTCCCCGCCATGGTGTAAAGGTCATGGCGCCCGCCACCAGCAATCCGGCCCCTCGCCCTGCATTTCAGATGTGCGTTGGTAACAGAAGCTCGACTCCCAAGGCTTTCATAGGACAGAAAGATAGACTGCAGCATGAGCTGGGCATCGTTACCAAAAGAAAACTGCAGTCAACCTAAGGGGCCTTTTTATAGACAACACGCAAAGCCACGACACTTTACACGAGGCCTGAATTTGCTTCATCGTGTGAAGAAAGTGACCCCTATTTCAGCCCATGCAAACTCACTTCTCTCTGATGCACTTTGAAGGTTTGGATCTATGGACAAGTGCTTGGTGAGCGGGCAGAGGTGGGGGTGAACAGGGAGATCTCATCTGAACGTTCTCCCCAGGTCCGCATCACAGCGGCTTGATTCTGGCTCCTTGAAGCCCTGTCCACATACAACAAGACAAAACAGATAGTGGAATGAAATATAACCCTTGGAAATTTTCAAATAATGAAAACCAAAGGTCGGCAGTAAGAATCTTTTACTACTGGGGTCAAAACTCAATTCCTCTTCTACCCTCTCCCTACCCAATTTCACATAATTAGTCTCTACTACATTGTCTTTGGGGGTTCCAAGGACTGGACATTGCATCATAGACCTCAAATCATGAGCATTTTGCTTCCATGTAAGTTACAGTTTTATTGCCTGGGCTGGTTGTATTGAAAATGAAGCAGTCATTTCAGAGGGCTTTCTAGAAATCAGTTACAACCATGTCTCAATGCTGAGAGAGACCAAAAGAGAAGAAATGGCAAAAATGTCTATATGTGATGTCATCAGCACCCCCAATGTGCCATCCCCATCCCACACACACATACACACACAGCTGTAGACTCACGGTTCTCTTTTTATTGTAAAGATGATTTCCCTGAAGTATTTTTAAGCTGGAAAGATTTTCTACAAGCTGGTGAAAAATCGCTCACTGCAGGAGATCCTATGCATTGGCAGAAATCCAGCAACCCCATGTATTGGTAACTAGCTTGGTAATGAGTCTCTTCCATGTAAATTGGCTCATTATTATCAATTTTTGTCAGCTCTTGAGTGAGTCTTGATCCACTCCCCCATCTCGGCCCAGGTGTCAGCATGAGGCGAATGGGAGTGTCCGGACCCGCTTTCCACACCAGGCACCTAAGACTTCACATCTCAGGGAGGAGGCAGAGAGCGAGGATGGCAGACTCCATGCCATTAGAGCTTTGAATTTAACGTCCAGAACAGAGAGATGTTAAGGAGACTTGCAATGAGGTGTTATAAAAACCAAGTTTGATTGAAAGAGCTGGCAGGCGATGCAGATGAACACTTTGTCCTGTGATTCATTGCTATCAGGAGAACTAAATTTGTACAACCCAGAGGAGAGATGACTAATGGGAGGCATAATAATTGTCGATTTATACCTGCGAAGAATTAATCAAGAGGCCCATAGGAGAGAGTGCTCGGCGGCCACTCTAGGTGTATGTGCTGGGGATGGGCAGAGCCAGGAGGAGCCAGAGAAATTAGGCTAAATAGCAGGAATGACTGTAATAACACTGAGGTCCATTAGGCAGAGACATTGCATCGCCTCCACTGCGGGATACTACGGGGTTGCCATCAGAGGGACCTGCACAAGGCAACTTGGGGAATAGATCTCTTTGCAATGATTGGTGGATTTGACAATGCATCTGGAAGATTTTAAGGTGAGGTTTCCTCATCCGGGGGCCCCTTTCCAGGGAACTGAGAAGCTGCCTTTGCTTTGTTGACAAAACTTCCTTCACTATTTCAATCAAACGCATCTTAGAGCACCAACTGCAGAAAAATCCCTGTCCAGTATGATGTGGGAGGCAGAGGGAGTTTGTCATCCTTAGAGTCCATGAATACTTACTAAACACCTACTGTGTGCCAGGCAGTGCAGGGGGCAGCGCCCAGCTGTGGGGAGCTGGTGTCCCAACGCAGGGAGACAAGGACAGCAGCAGAGGCAGGCAGGCCCCCAGGAGAGTGATGCTAGCTCAGCCGGGCTTCAGATGACCATGTCCAAAGAGAACCAGGTCAATAACCAACATCTCTTTGCAGGTTTTTTTTTTACAGAGTGGGCCCTTCACAAGTCAGTCTCCTTTCCTATAAAGGACAGGCAATTACCCAAAGTTGATTGGAGAATTCTGAAGACTTAAGAGACCTCTCCGTCCTTCCCAGGCCTCCTTATGCTCTCAGCTTGATCACCCCACACTGTTGGCTCATAAACAAGTGGGTTGAAGCATACAGTAATGTTGGGATCTTTTTGTTTTGTTTTGTAGAGATGGGGTCCTGCTCTGTCACCCAGGCTGGAGTGCAGTGGTACTACCATGGCTCACTGCAGCCTCCTGGGTTCAAGAGGTCCTCCTACCTCAGCCTCCTGAGAAGCTGGGACTACAGGCATGCACCAGCATGCCCAGGTATTTATTTTTATTTTTTTGTAGAGATGGCGTCTCACTATGTTGCCCAGGCTGGCCCTGGACTCCTGGCCTGGGCTCAAGTGCTCCACCTGCCTTGGCTTCCCGAAGCACTGGGATTACAGGTGTGAGCCACAGCATCCAGCCTCAGGAATGTTTTAAATTAGGATTGCCAATGTTTAAAACATGAGAGCTGTCATATAAATTCAGATTCCTAACATCTTTGGCAAACTGAACTGATGATGCCAGAGCAGTCCCTATTGCTCCTGTTTGTGTTACAACTGGCCTGTCTCATTCTCTCGTTGTCCTGGCTCAGCTTCTGTGGAAATTTCAGTTTGTTGCCACCCTGAGCTAAATGACCAGAAATGCAAGGTGGTTGGCCTGTATTAACTTCGAGTCTTGCAGAAAGGCTCCTAATCAGTTATAAAATTCAGTGCTTGAATTTGATGAATATCCTCAACAGTCACTTGGAAAACATTTCTGTTTTTTGCAAAACTGCAAGCAAATACACAATTACCGTGTATTCTTTCCTTTAGGGCCCACGCTCTGAATCCTTCCTTCTGCTCACTGGTAGCACGAAGCTTATAACTTTAGACAAGCTCGTTTGCTCCCTCTTATTTGCAAAGGAAAGGTATCACCTCACTGAGCTCTTTTTTGTTGTTGTTGTTATTGTTGTTTTGTTTTTGTTTTTGTTTTTGTTTTTTTCCCTTGGCTGCCAGAAACCTCGTCTAGCAATGCTGAGTTGCAGTTCATGGTTCAGCTCAAGAGTTTGTTGCATTAATCCCTCACCTCACCTTCCCCTTACTCTTCCCCTTACTGATTTTTTCTTTTCTTTTCTTTTCTTTTTTTTTTTTTTTTTTTTTTTTTTTGAGACAGAGTCTCACTGTCACCCAGGCTGGAGTTCAGTGGTGCTATCTCAGCTCACTGCAACCTTCGCCTCCCAGGTTCAAGTAATTCTCATGCCTCAGCCTCCCAAGTAGTGGGGATTACAGGCGCCCACCACCACACCCAGCTAATTTTTGTATTTGTACAAGAAACAGGGTTTCACCATGTCAGCCCAGCTGGTCTTGAACTCCTGACCTCAAGTGATCTGCCCACCTTGGCCTCCCAAAATGTTGGGATTACAGGCATGAACCACCACGCCCTGCCCCCTAGTTGATTTTTTTACCTGTATTTCTAACCAGTGAGTTTTACATGTTTTCTTTGTAATATTACAAGTTGTACTCGAAGCTTTTTGAAAGAAACAAAAGGAACACCTGGAACAGCAATAAACTGCAGGAACATCCCAGAAGAAAACTGGGATGGACCCTGCCCTGGAGCTGGGAGGCAATAGAGGGTGGGCTGAATGATGACTCATGCAGAAATGTTGGCTGCTGCTCCCAGCCACAGCTGATGCTGTCAGTGGGGGATGCAGTTCTGACATAGTTAGCTCAGTTTGCCTCGGTGACAGAGCAAGACCCCATCTCTAAAAACCAAAACAAAAAACCCCAACATTAGTGAGCTGGAAATGTGCAGTGAGGCAGCTTGGAAACAACGCTCGGGATCATGCGGAGAACAGTGTGTCCGATATCATTCCTCCAATGCACCAGCACCGTGATGCCCACCGTGGGCCTGCATGGTGGGGGTGCTGGAGAATGTAGGCAGGAATCAGACAGGCCTCCAGCCTCCAGGGGTCCAGTAGAAAAAAAATAGCAACTTATAGCTGCTGCCAGAATGCACCATGCGTCCCTTGGCCCCCAGATTTCAGTCCAGCTGCAGCAGATGGCATCCTGTGTTTGCCAGTGTCCTGCCTCAAGCGTGGACCAAGGCTTCCTCAAAGCCACAAAACACTGCTCAGCCACACACAGGCTCCCCCAGGATGTTGGGGGGAATCCACGCCAGGGCAGCCTCAGTCACCAGGAAATAGAGCCTCCTCCTCCTGGGCCTCCGGTGGGATGCTTCCGCACCACATTCTTCACAGCTCCGCAGGAGGTCCTAGAAGGCTAAGGCCCGGGTGCCCACAGTACCACCTGCCGAGTAGTACACCCTTCATGGCTGCTCTCCGTCCCCTTCTCCCTGCCCCCATGTCCCCATTCCTGCTTCCTGGGATCGCTTCTGACTAGACGACCTGCAACCAAGTTCTTACTCCAGGATCTGCTTTTCAAGGTACTCAAAGACAGTGCCAGAGGAGTGTAACTGAGGCTGGATTATGAACCGAGTGATTAGAAATGACTTCAAGGACCAGAAGACGTTTGAACCAGCAAAGACTTTGCTGGACAAGCAGAGAGGGAAGTGAGGAGAGACGCATTTCAAGGGAAGGCCCAGTGCGAGCAGCAGAGGGAAGGCACCCAGTCGGTAAAAGGGACGGGAAGTCATTCCCTTTGGCCAGATCATAGGCTGCATGATCAACCCTGGAAAATGAGACGGGAAAATAGGGTGAGCTGGGACCCCCATGGGCTCAGATGTGCCACTGTGGAGTATGAGCTTCATTCTGTCAATGGTGAGGATGGCGTGATTTGGAAAAGCAGCTGAGTGGGGAATAAGGGGCTGGATGACACATTCAGACGAAGACTGTCTGGGGAAGGTGGGCCGCCTGGGCTGCCACCTCTGGAGTGGGCATTTTCACCGTGCGATCCAGCAGTGCTGTGGTGACCTGTGTACTCACCATGCCAGGCTCCAGGCTGGGTGCTCACAGAGTGCCTACATGGCTGGCAGGTACAGCGCAGCTCCCGGGATCACGGATGAAGAGGTAGAATTGGTGGATACAAAGTTGCTACCCCCAGGCAGGCCAGAGATGCTGATCAAAAGTGCTCAGGTGGATGAGAGGTCATTTGAACTGACACTGGAGGGGCATATCCCACTCTCCCTGCAGCCAGGTGGGCTCCAGGTGGCGTACCATGAGCTTATTGTGGGGTCAGAGTCACCCTCCTTGTGTGGGGGTGGCTGAGACCAGCATGGACAACTTCAAAACACAGCATAAGAGTAAAATAAATAACAGAACTTTAGAAGTAAATTACATTTACTCTCACATTTCATTTGCCCACATGACATCAAATGACCATGCTGTCTCTTTTCTTTCCATGTAAAGTGTCCCCGTGTGGGGATAGTCCAGATGTGTGGCTATGGTGAGGACAAGTTGTGGAAAGGCAGCCTTGGCTCTGAGTCCCAGGTCAGCCTCCTCACTCTGCCCGAATCCCCTGTCCCCCTCACTCGGACCGCGGGGGCACATGGTGCATGACAGCATCCATGCTCCCGGAAGAATTGAAGGTTGACTTTAGAAACTTCAAACTCATGCTTCCCATATTCACACATCCCATTTCTGAGCTGCTTTCTCTTCAAAAACATTTTTTACTTTGAGGTGTGAGGTCTTTATAAAATGTCTTCTGAGAAATATGAATTCCACACGTCATTAATAGGTGTTCCTTTAAAATAATGATTCACGTTTGCTCTAAACTGAATGCTTCCATCTCATCAAAATTCATATGCTGAAATGTTAACCTCCCAGGTAATGGTATTAGGGGGTAGGTGTTTTGTGATGTGATTAGGTTACGAGGGTGGAAGCTTCGTAAAAGGATCAGTGCCTTAGGAGAAGAGACACGAAAGAGATCACTTCCTGTCTCTGCTCGCTGCCAAATGAGGAAACAGGAAGTTGGCTGTCTGCAAACCCGGAAGTGGCTCATCTCTGGCCACCTTGAATCTTGGACTTCTCTACCTCCAGAACCATGAGAAATCACTGTTTGTTGTTTAAGCCTCCTTGTCTATGGTATCCTGTTACAGCAGCTCAAACTAAGATAAAATTTAAACAGCTTTAAGAAATGATGTGTGGAGCAAAATCAAATGGGTTTCTTTACTACTGGACATGTCAGAGCCTTTCACGTGGGGCCTGGCCAAGTGAAAACACAGGCCCCCGTGTTCAGAAAGTATTAAGAATTGCAAGACCAGGACCACAGAGCGTGACACTAGGCGCAGAGCCCTCCTGAGTTAGAGCCTGAGAGCCCACACTCATCTCACCCCTGTGCAGCCAGCCCTTCAGGACAAGCCAAGGTGGCCATGCACACCTGCATGTGCAGTGCATGCTCCAAGGATAGAAAAGAGGCACCAGACCAAGGTCGCAACACGTTCCGAACATATTCAATCACTGATTGACAGCTCTCCAGAACACACTTAGGGAAATCCTGCTTACAACTGAGTTCTCATTCCCCTCTAATTTCCGAGCTCCAATACTCAGACACACAGGGAAAATGAATAGTTTCCAAGAACCCCACGGGACAGTCATACATAGAAATGGAAGACCCTTTTCATCTGCTAGATCTTTTTTGTTGGATAACTGGGTTTGTGTTTTTCATTTGGGGATTTTTCTGGAAAGTGAGGTCCACTGATAATTTCTGTTCATTCCTTATTTTGTTCCATCCTTTTAAATAAAGCCCAGCATCTCTGAACTACGAAAACAAATTCCAGGCAACTGTAGCAGATAATTTACAGTGATAGATGAATATAACAAAAGATAGTATGCTTCAAGCGGGGACAGTGGGCATTGTTTGTTCTTAGAATGCCAGCTCTGTTAAAGAGCTGTCGGACCTCTCCACCTTACTCTGCCCATCCAAGAGGCCCCGTGACACCCCTAGGTCACTGGTTTCCCTGATTTTCTTTTCTCTGGTTATTTAGGGCTGAGGAGGGAGTGGGGGTAGGAGATGAGGGACACAAGCCTTAGCACTGAGTCACTTAAAAGTGGGTGGAGTCAAGGCTGTTCCATTAACTCCTACTTTCCTGAGTGCCCCGCTTGGCTGGTGGGGCCCCGCCCACACTATCTCCAGCTGCTCTGACTCGGAACTGCCAGGTCCTTGCCACTGTCATTTCTGGCCTCCCACTCTGTGCTCCTCCAGGCCTCAGAGTTAGCTCGTGCTCCACCCCTATCTACCCCCTCCTCCTTCCCCACTGTCTTTGTTAGGGTGCCCACCTCCTGAAAGAAGCCTACTGGTTTGTTTTGTTCTTTGAGATAGAGGCTTGCTCTGTCACCCATGGTGGAGTGCAGTGGCACAATCATAGCTCACTGTAGCCTTCAACTCCTGGGCTCACATGATCCTCCTACCTCAGCCTCCCAAATAACTGGGACTACACTACTACCACCTCCATGCCCGCCTAAGTTTTTATTTTATGTAGAGACAAGGTCTCACTGTGTTGCCTAGGCTGGTCTGGAACACCTAGCCTCAAGTGATCCTCCTGCCTCAGCCTCCCAACGTGCTGGGATTACAAGCCTGAGCCGGCACACCCAGCCAGGAAGTCTACTGTTTAGCTGGGAGCAGGCTGCATGCTGAGCTGGGCAGGCCAACTCCTTGCATCTGGAGCTGACATCTCTGTTTACCACTGACACGCATTGTGCACCTACTGAATGTACGTGCTGTGCACTTATTGAGGGCCCCGCATGTAACAGTCCTGAGAACAATTTCTCATGAGGCTTGCAGCTCCTGCCCTTGAAAAGCCCAACTCTGGTAGGAGACAGGAGGCTAAAACTGACATGCAGAGTAGTCCACACCCCACCCTGGCTTAGCCCCTTTCAGGGATGTCCGTTAATCTGCTGTTTACAACTTCAGTTCCTCCAGGGGCCCTTTTAAGGCCCCTCAGCATCAGGCCTGATCTCTACCTCACCTGTCCCTGCCCCTCCTTACCCCTAAGCTTGCAAGTTCCACCCTCTCTTCAGGCACTCAGTGGAGCCTCCCGCCTCCCCGGGCTCTCCCTGGGTGTTTTTCCCTCACCTCCTGCCTGAAGGACACCTTCTCCCCTTCCAAGGTGCACTTCAAGCATCCACTTCTCTAGGCAGCTTTTCACAGTACCCACCTTCCCACCAGGTGAGTGTAACAGCTCCTCCCACCTCAGTGACTCTGTTGGACCGACACAGGTCTCCAACACAGACCCAGCCAGTGCCTCCCTGGCAGAAGTCTGTCTCTCCCACCAGGCCACGAGTAACTGAAGGCAGGGGGTCTGTTCATGTTTCTTTCTCAAAGCCAGGGCCTGGCGGTGGCTACTCAATACATCAGTGACGCTCTGCATTAATAGCACAGATCCAGAGGAAGAAGAGAAGTGGGTTAAAGAGTGCAAATATACAGTAAGACAAAAGGAATAAGTTCAATGTCAGATAGCAGGGTGGGGTGACGATACTTAACCAAAATGTTGTACTCAGGTGATGAATACCCTGAATACCCCAATTCTATCACCACACACTATATACATGTAACCCATTTTCTCATGGGTTTCTCATAAATTTGCACTTTTTAAGAAAGGAAATAAGCAGTGTATTAATCTATTCTGATGCTGCTAATAAAGACATTCCAGAGACTGGGTAATTTATCAAGAAAGACTTTCAATGGACTTACAGTTCCACATGACTGGGGAGGCCTCACAATCATGGCAGAAGATGAATGAGGAGCAAAGTCACACCTTACATGGTGGCAGGCAAGAGAGGGTGTGCAGGGGTACTCTCCTTTATAAAACCATCAGATCTCATGAGACTTATTCACTACCACAAGAACAGAATGGGGGAAACTGCCCCCATGATTCAGTTATCTCCACCTGGCCCCGCTCTTGACATATGGGGATTATTACAATTCAAGGTAAGATTTGGGTGGGGACACAGCCAAACCATACATATCAAGAAAGTATGTGCAAAAAAAACAAAAAAAAATAGGGCACATCCAAGCACCTTGGTCCCAAGCCCTGGTCTCAAGGGGCAAGAGTCTTTTCCAAGCTGGACCCCACCAAGGCAAGTGGCAGCTATGACCCTGTTTTTCCTCCCTCTCATGCCCTCTGCACTTTCAACTCTGTCTCTCCCTTCCTAGATCAACTTTCATGATGAGAATCTCAGAGTCCACAGCAGTGTGTTAGAAGGCAGAGAAGAGAAAAAGAAGCTCACAGTCTTAAGGGTGACAGCCCTGAAATATTGAGTTAGAAATTGCCTGGGGACTCGACTTCACAGTCATGGCAAAGTAGATGCAAATACATATTCAAATTCAATGCAAATTCACTGGCAAATTTTCTCCCTCCTCCTCAGGACCCAGTGAAGCTGGCAGGGCTAGGATGGGCGATGCTTGCATGGCAGGGCCCCCCTCCTCCTCTTAGTGCCCTCCATGGCACCCAGAGTTGAGTTCCAGGCAGTAAGAGGCTGCAAAGAACCAGTCCCAGAGGAGGGCTTCTCTTCAGGGACATCCTTCTGGAGGCATTGCCTTCTGGGATGTATGAGGCCTTCTGGGATGGGCCCATAAGGGACAAGCTTCCTGCAAGAAGGAGATGGGCCCTATGTGCATTCTGTATGGGAAGAGAGGAGCCAGGAGAGCAACCAGAAGGAAGTCCTGTCACTCTGCAGCCTGAGTGGTCACTGCAGGGAGGAGAAGCTGCAGGGCACATCTCAGGGGACAGGGGAGAGGCTGGTGGTGCAGAAACTCAGGAGTCTGAGAAAGCCAGACTGGTCGTAGGTGGTGGAGAGGAAGGAAGGGAGGCAGAGCAAGTTCAGGTTTACCTAGGGTTCCTCCTGAGATCTCTGGGGACCTCCAAGAGGCCTGGAGCCCACTGAAGCTGGGAGAGGCTAACCTTAGCCTTGGGTCACGCACAGGGATAGATGACATTACTCCAGGTGGTCCTTCCTGTCCTGGAGGCCACATGTCCCAGAGCCACAGACCTCTTGTTTGGGAAGAGGTGGACATGAAGTTTCTGCTTTGGCAGAGAGCCCAAGATGAGGGGAGGCCATCATTCTGATAGCCTGGCAGGCACCTTGTCCTTTCCTGCTGACTTGGCACGGCAGGGTCGCTCCTCCGGCCACAGCAGAGCCTGGCCATCAGCAACAGGGGTCCCTAGGGAGGCATATGCTTGACTCGCTTCTGTCACTCTGCACAGTGGATTGCATGGCACAGTGGATTACATGGGGCAGGCTTGCTTCAGCACCTGGGAGAGCTCCCTGCGTAGGTTAGTGGTAGTGAGGGTGAGAGTGTGCTAAATCCAAGATGACCCTGGGGAAACAGCCAAGCTGGACCACAGATGGAACTCCCTGATTAAGAGTGCAGGCAACGGAGGGGAGGAGCACCCATGCTTAGCGGAGCCCGTCTTTCTCAGTCAGAGCACCACTCAGCTGGGACAGGCTCCACCCAGTGTTCTTAACAGTGTGAGATACGTGTAATCACGACTTACTGAGCACCAGCTACATGCTAGGCATTGTGCATATGTCATCTCTAACCGTTGCTACAGCCCTCAACTTGTTCCCATTTCAAAAGCAAAGAAATCAAAGCTCAGAGTGGTTAAGTGACCTGCCTGAGGTCACACAGCAAAGATGCCACAGAACTACGCAAAGGTGGTTGTTGGGAAATATGGGGATCCTCCCTGTCCTTCCTCTCACAGTGGTTTATAGATCTGCCCTGAGTGTGGTTTTGGTGCCTTCTTTGGAAATCCATGGGAAAGAAAAGTTTCTTCATGGGTACAAAAAGTTTACCACAGCTGGGCATGATGCCCATGACTTTAGGAGATTACTACAGGGACTCATTAAAGGATAATATTCTTATCAGGATGCAATTAACGTCCTGTCCACTTTCATGTTTATGGAAAGACGGAATGAACAGAATGGCACCTGGTGAATTTGATGCCTTGTCAGAATGCATCACTAAGCTCACTGTGGCAGCCCGGTCCTCTGCTGACCTCACACCCCCTCCAGGTGCCTGTCCACCATACAGTCCAGCCTGTCCTCGAGGCTAAGAGAAGATGATTGTCATCTGTGCTGCCCCACAAATCCAGCTCTTCTGGAAACAGGTTTTCTGATGAAGCATGCCCCTCCCCATTCCCAGCCCACACAGCTCAAGAAGTCTGACTCCACTGTGGACTCTACAGCAGGCACCTGGCCAGGCCTGGTCAATCCAGGCATGATGTCTCCTGCTGAAGGTCACCGGCTCGGCATGAACAGGCAGCCGAAGCAGACAGTCAGAGCCAGTGGGCTTCAGCCCTTAGACCACCGTTAGGAAGGGAAGCAGGTTTTCCCTGAGGCTCCTGGCTGAGGACCATGGAGGGATGCCCGAGGAGTAGACAGCATGAAGGAGGGCAGAACCATTGTGGGATCCTGGTGACACTGTTCGCATCTGCATCTGGCCATACCAAGCCACAAATTCTGGACTTTTCCATTTATGTAAACCAATAAAATCTCCCTGCTTGAGCTAGAGGAGGCTCTGTTTCTTTCAAATGCAGGCAAAATATTTTGACAAATTACCTCTCCTGGCAGTTGCTTCTGGTGTTTTTTTTTTTTTTTTTTTTTTTTTTCCACTCTAAACTCAACTTTCTAGGTAAGTCCTGCTACCCCCATGGCAGATTTCCTAATGTCTCCATTATCTGACCTGTTACTGGGACATCTGGGTCTTTTCTGTGGGACTTGTTCCCCAGCCTGAGACCTGATGCCTGCCTCCCCATGTTAAGCTCAGTGCCCATCAGAGCAGGTGCACAAAAGTGGTTTAAACTTGTGCCTTCTAAACCTCCATCCCCCACCTCAACATCTAAAGCAGCATATGAAGGTCAAGAAATGTGCACTTATCTTTGGAGGAATGAGACTCCCTCCAGCCCCAACCAGTCTCACCTTCACCCCTCCACATGACCTCAGAAAAAGATGTTGGCATCTAAGCATGTCACATGGGGCACCTGGCTTGACCTCTCTTTGTCAACAGAATCAGGGCACATCTCAGAAGACCTGTAGAGGAAGACTCCCTTCAAAAGCCCAGAGCATATGGGCTGAAGGTCACTTATCTTCCATCTGTGATGCCCCACGTTTCCCCTGGGGCTTTGCCATCCACTGGCATTGTCATTCTCTCTCATTAGGTAAGTCGAGAGAGTTGGGGAAGGGGGAGAGGAGGAAAGAAAGGAGAGAGAATTGGAGAATGCACATGCCTAAAGATCCATGCACAACACATTTAGAGTTGCCAATTCATGGCACATTTTGTAAATTTCCATTACAAAGGACAGAATCGTATCCCATTACAAAAGAATACAAATGAATTCCTTTGTGTGTACATTCAATTTAAAGAAAAATGTATAAATAACAGTACAGGTGGTGGACTGATTATGATGAACAGAAGAGCCTGGACCCTGAGATCCACAAACAACCATCATTATCTTGTTGAGTGACCTGAGGTGAGTAACTTAACCTCTGTGAACCTCAGTTTATTTGTCTGTAAAACAAGAATGATGCACTTGCCCCACCCTTCTGAACTAACAGAATGACTGAGGCTCTGAGCAGCCAGAGGTGCTTTGAGATGATTTCTGAGCCTTGACCTTGGGCTGCTACCAGAAAATCAAGCCGGGGGCGGAGCAAGATGGCCGAATAGGAACAGCTTCAGTCTCCATCTCCCAGCGCGAGCGACACAGAAGACCGGCGATTTCTGCATTTTCAACTGAGGTAGTGGGGTCATCTCACTCGGGAGTGCCGGACAATCGGTGCTGGTCAGCTGCTGCAGCCCGACCAGCGAGAGCTGAAGCAGGGCGAGGCATCGCCTCACCTGGGAAGCGCGAGGGGGAAGGGAGTCCCTTTTCCTAGCCAGGGGAACTGAGACACACAACACCTGGAAAATCGGGTAACTCCCACCCCAATACTGCGCTGTAACACCGGCACACCGGAGATTGTATCCCACACCTGGCCGGGAGGGTCCCACGCCCAGGGAGCCTCTCTCCTTGCTAACACAGCAGTCTGCAGCAATCTAACCGCAAGGCAGCAGCGAGGCTGGGGGAGGGGCGCCCGCCATCGCTGAGGCTTAAGTAGGTAACTAAAGCCGCTGGGAAGCTGGAACTGGGTGGAGCTCACAGCAGCTCAAGGAAACCTGCCTGTCTCTGTAGACTGCGCCTCTGGGGACAGGGCTCAGCTAAAGGAGTAGAAGCCTGTGAAACGCGAACGACTCTGTCTGACAGCTTTGAAGAGAGCAGTGGATCTCCCAACACAGAGGTTGAGATCTGAGAAGGGGCAGTCTGCCTGCTCAAGTGGGTCACTGACCCCTGAGTAGCCTAACTGGGAGACATCCCCCACTAGGGGCAGTCTGACACCCCACACCTCACAGGGTGGAGTACACCCCTGAGAGGAAGATTCCAAAGCAAGAATCAGACAGGTGCACTCGCTGTTCAGCAATATTCTATCTTCTGCAACCTCTGCTGCTGATACCCAGGCAAACAGGGTCTGGAG
>NC_045454.1:27869758-27870976 GCF_002776525.5 Piliocolobus tephrosceles | reverse complement strand
CTTAAGCTGATAAGCAACTTCAGCAAAGTCTCAGGATACAAAATTAATGTGCAAAAATCACAAGCATTCTTATACACCAGTAACAGACAAGCAGAGAGCCAAATCAGGAATGAACTTCCATTCACAATTGCTTCAAGAGAATCAAATACCTAGGAATCCAACTTACAAGGGATGTAAAGGACCTCTTCAAGGAGAACTACAAACCACTGCTCAGTGAAATCAAAGAGGACACAAACAAATGGAAGAACATACCATGCTCATGGATAGGCAGAATCAATATTGTGAAAATGGCCATACTGCCCAAGGTAATTTATAGATTCAATGCCATCCCCATCAAGCTACCAATGAGTTTCTTCACCGAATTGGAAAAAACTGCTTTAAAGTTCATATGGAACCAAAAAAGAGCCCGTATTGCCAAGACAATCCTAAGTCAAAAGGACAAAGCCGGAGGCGTCACGCTACATGACTTCAAACTATTCTACAAGGCTACAGTAACCAAAACAGCATGGTACTGGTACCAAAACAGAGATATAGACCAATGGAACAGAACGGAGCCTTCAGAAATAATGCCACACATCTACAACCATCTGATCTTTGACAAACCTGAGAGAAACAAGAAATGGGGAAAGGATTCCCTATTTAATAAATGGTGCTGGGAAAATTGGCTAGCCATAAGTAGAAAGCTGAAACTGGATCCTTTCCTTACTCCTTATACGAAGATTAATTCAAGATGGATTAGAGACTTAAATGTTTGACCTAATACCATAAAAACCCTAGAAGAAAATCTAGGTAGTACCATTCAGGACATAGGCATGGGCAAGGACTTCATGTCTAAAACACCAAAAGCAACGGCAGCAAAAGCCAAAATTGACAAATGGGATCTCATTAAACTAAAGAGCTTCTGCACAGCAAAAGAAACTACCATCAGAGTGAACAGGCAACCTACAGAATGGGAGAAAATTTTTGCAATCTACTCATCTGACAAAGGGCTCATTTCCAGAATCTACAAAGAACTCAAACAAATATACAAGAAAAAAACAAACAACCCCATCCAAAAGTGGGGAAAGGATATGAACAGACATTTCTCAAAAGAAGACATTCATACAGCCAACAGACACATGAAAAAATGCTCATCATCACTGGCCATCAGAGAAATGCAAATCAAAACCATAATGAGATACCATCTCACACCAGTTAGAATGGCAATCATTAAAAAAT
>NC_045454.1:27859988-27869658 GCF_002776525.5 Piliocolobus tephrosceles | reverse complement strand
TAAAGAGCTTCTGCACAGCAAAAGAAACTACCATCAGAGTGAACAGGCAACCTACAGAATGGGAGAAAATTTTTGCAATCTACTCATCTGACAAAGGGCTCATTTCCAGAATCTACAAAGAACTCAAGCAAATATACAAGAAAAAAACAAACAACCCCATCCAAAAGTGGGGAAAGGATATGAACAGACATTTCTCAAAAGAAGACATTCATACAGCCAACAGACACATGAAAAAATGCTCATCATCACTGGCCATCAGAGAAATGCAAATCAAAACCATAATGAGATACCATCTCACACCAGTTAGAATGGCAATCATTAAAAAATCAGGAAACAATAGGTGTTGGAGAGGATGTGGAGAAATAGGAACACTTTTACACTGTTGGTGGGATTGTAAACTAGTTCAACCATTATGGAAAACAGTATGGCGATTCCTCAAGGATCTAGAACTAGATGTACCATATGACCCCGCCATCCCACTACTGGGTATATACCCAAAGGATTATAAATTATGCTACTACAAAGACACATGCACACGTATGTTTATTGCGGCACTATTCACAATAGCAAAGACTTGGAATCAACCCAAATGTCCATCAGTGACAGACTGGATTAAGAAAATGTGGCACATATACACCATGGAATACTATGCAGCCATAAAAAAGGATGAGTTTGCGTCCTTTGTAGAGACATGGATGCAGCTGGAAACCATCATTCTTAGCAAATTATCACAAGAAGAGAAAACCAAACACCGCATGTTCTCACTCATAGGTGGGAACTGAACAATGAGCTCACTTGGACTCGGGAAGGGGAACATCACACACTGGGGCCTATCATGGGGAGGGGGGAGGGGGGAGGGATTGCATTGGGGAGTTATACCTGATATAAATGATGAATTGATGGGTGCTGACGAGTTGATGGGTGCAGCACACCAACATGGCACATGTATACATATGTAACCTGCACGTTATGCACATGTACCCTAGAACTTAAAGTATAATAAAAAAAAAAAAAAAAAACCAGTTAAAAAAAAAAAAAAAAGAAAAGAAAATCAAGGCTCCACCACTGCAGTGGGGCTCTTGCTAACAAGCTTGGTAGCCTATTTTGGAGTCTGTCCCAAAAGACTGAAATTAATTAACCTCATGAGGGATTTTTTTCCCCCAAAATAGCTATAATCTATACCATCAGTCATGACAAAGCACAAAAATTCAACTGCCTGCAGGGCTCAGTGCTCCCATAAGTTATGGAAAAAGGCAAGGTATAAAGCAATAGGGAAGGGTGAAGACTGTGGCAAACAGTTGAATCCATGCCCACGTCCCATCTGAGGGGCCACCAAGCTCTACTAGCAGGCTGTCGCATGGGGCTAAGACTCAAGATTGACAGAAATTCCCATTTTTTTAGTAGAAACCAGAAGGGTTGATTTTTATATGAAATCTCATCTGGTTAATTTTTTTTAATTTGACAACTCAATGTTAAAACATTTGAAACACTTTGTGAGAGCCAAAACAATGTATCTGGGAGTTAGATTTCACCCACAGCCCACCAAACTCTGTTTAGCAATATTGCCATCTTCCTGTTTTGATTCCATTTTTCAGGTTTGTAGGTTATGTTGGCTTTATGTCAAAAACAAAAGCAAGTAACCCAGCAAACACCCCCAATTTGCACAGGGGTTTCTTCTGTCACCCTGCTCCCGCATACAATGAATCCACATGGGGAAGGCAGTGGCCTTCACTCTCTTCTAGCCCAGTCATCATGGCGGGCTGTGCTGTTCCCGCACCTCACTCTCTCCAACCAACTCTGCTGGACCACTTGGGCCTCCCAGCAGAGATCTCTGCAGATGAGAAGGAGCCCTGGAATATAGTTTATATGTTGTCCCAAGGTAAAACTGAATATTTCTGTCCATTTTTGTTTACTGAATTTTACAAGCTCTGCAAATTAGGTGCATACACACACCACTGCTGACTGCCTTGTTCCCTGACGAGGAAGTCAGACTGCTGGACCCCAATGTGCCCATGGGAAGAAAACATCTTAATTGCAGCCCAAATACACACGCACACATTCACTCAACCAAGGCATCCTGCCAGCATGCTGTCACCACTTTTGACATCCCTTCTTGTGGGTTTGTCCCTTTAATTTTTTTCTTTTTTTTTTTTTTTTTTTTTTTTTTGAGACGGAGTCTCCCTCTGTCACTCAGGCTGGAGTGCAGTGGTGCGCTCTCGGCTCACTGCAAGCTCCGCCTCCCGGGTTCACGCAATTCTCCTGCCTCAGCCTCCCAAGTAGCTGGGACCACAGGCGCCTGCCACCACCCCCAGCTAATTTTTTGTATTTGTGGTAAAGACGGGGTTTCACCGTGTTGGCCAGGATGGTCTCGATCTCTGACCTCGTGATCCGCCCGCCTCAGCCTCCCAAAGTTCTGGGATTACAGGCATGAGCCACCGCGCCCGGCTGTCTCTTTAATTTCAGAGGGGTGGATCCCTTCTCTCTTTTCCCTGGATGCTTTATTGTACTCTGGCCACAAACACTATTTGCTCAGCATCTCTGGAGGGGAGGAAAGCCCCTTTAGAAGTTAATTGGGTGAACATTCAGATCCAGGGGATGCTAATCAATCAGGGCATAGTAAGGGCGTTATGTGTTAGATTTCTAGATAATAGTTTTACTCCCCTTTTTATGTGTCAGCAACAACAATAAATCATCTTTGGAAACAAAAGAAAACCAAACCCTTGACAAACATCCAAACACCTGGATGCAGAATTACTAAAGCTGATGACTCTTTGTGAAATCCATAGCACTAGGTAGCCGGTTTCCTGAGGGCAGCATCACACACCTGCCTTGACAGGGCCAGTGTGCTCACTGCCCAGCAGAGTCCAGACCCTGCCCACCAAGAACAGGGGCTCAGCACCAGAGAAATGAACAATTCGATGGAGTCGTAGGAGGATTTCTGAGACTGCTATGCCCAGCTTACCTGTATCCCCACAGATTAATAACCATTTTAGGGAAGTGTTTGAATGAAGGAAGAAGGAATATAATTAAATAAACTTCTGTGAAATTAGATTTTTATTTAATCAAATAAGGCATCAGAGATATATGAGATTTATGTCTCATATATCTATAAAATATATATTGTAAGCTTTATGTATTATGTATTTACACAAAAATTAAAATAATACACACACAGACACACGTACACACACACACACACACACACACACACACACAGGTATAGACAAGATTTTTTCATCTGTCAGATAGGCCACAATTAGGCAGTCTGCCGAGACCCTGTGTTGGAGAGGGTGGGGGACCCAGGCGTGGACTCTGCAGAGGACAGCAGTCACCAAGATTGCTCACAAGTCCTTGAGACACGTGGCAGCATGGTACAGATCCACTCCATGCGATTCTTTTGATCAATCAAATACAAAGGTGCCACTTCCAAGCAAAAAGTGGGAGACACAGTCTATGATTCAGTACATTCCCTTTTAGGGTCCCTGTGCTGTGAAGCTCATAATTGCTCCAGATTGTGGCTGTGCTGTCCTCTTGGGTCTCAGAGGGGGGACGATGCAGAACTGAGTCCCTCCCCAGGATCCAAGACAGATACGAGTATTAGAAAGAAATAGCCCTTTGTTATTTTGAACCAGGAAGATGTGGTGCTGCTTACGACCCACTGCGTCATCGAGCTTATTCTGACTGGCAGGAAGATCTATTTGGCAACATCTATAGGAATTTAGAATGTTAATACCTTAGACTATGTAATTGCATTTTTATGATTTTTACACAATTTCTTTTTTAAAAATTTTACTCTAAGTTCTAGGATACGTGTGCAGAACGTGCAAGTTTGTTACATGGGTATACATGTGCCATGGTGGTTTGCTGCACCTATCAACCCATCATCTAGGTTTTAAGCCCTACATGCATTAAGTATTTGTCCTAATGCTCTCCCTCCCCTTGCCCCCGAACTCCCGACAGGCCCCAGTGTGTGATGTTCCCCTCCCTAAGTCCATGTGTTCTTACTGTTCAACTGCAAATTTTGAGTGAGAACATATAGTGTTTGGTTTTCTGCTCCTGTGTTAGTTTACTGAGAATGATGACTTCCAGTTTCATCCATGTCCCTACAGAGGACGTGAATTCATTCTCTTTTATTGCTGCATAGTATTCCATGGTGTATATGTGCCATTTACACATTTTCTTTATCCAGTCTATCACTGGTGGGCATTTGGGTTGGTTCCAAGTCGCAATTTTTTTTACACAAGTTTACTTTTACATGTGTGCAAAGTAGTACCTGGGTGAGCATGTTCATGTTGTGTAGCAAGCATGGGAAAGAACCAAGAATATATCAACCAGATTCTCTGTATGTTTTATGCTTTAATGATTAAAACATCAGAACCATCCAGACTGAGGAAGAGTAGACAGCCCAGAAAGAGAATAGAGCACATTCCTGTAAACTGAGAGGAAATCTTTCTCAAAACATTGCAAAGTAGAAAAGCAAGATGCAAAATAAAAATGTACCGTAGTTTATGTGTGTCATCTTCAATTTCTTTTATTAGTGCTTTACAGTTTTTAGCACACAGATTTTCCAACTCCTTAAATTTACTCCTAAGTATTTTTATGCTATTGTAACTGGACTTTTAAAATTTCTTTTTTTGAATAGTTCATTGTTAGTGTACAGAAACACTACTTTCTAAATATCAATTTTGTGGTGAGAGTGGTCATCCTTGTCTTGTTTCTAGTCTTAGAGAAAAAGCATTCAGCTTTTCACCATTGAATATGATGTTAGCTGTGGGCTTGTCACATATGGCCTTTATTGTGTTGACTAAACCTATTACGGAGTTTTTATCGTGAAAGAACCTTGAATTTTGTCAAATGCTTTCTCTGCATCCATTAAGATGGTCATGTGTTTTGTGTCCTTCATTCTGGTAATGTAGTGTATTACACTTATTGATTTGTATGCATTGAGCCTTCCTTGCACCCAGGGTAAATCCCACTTGATCATTTGCAACATGGATGAACCTGGAAGACATTACACCAAGTGAAATAAGCCAGGCACAGAAAGACAAAACTGCATGACCTGACTTATATGTGGAATCTAAAACACTTGAACTCATAGAAATACAGAGTTAGAATGGTGGGACTGGGGTGGGGGAAATAGAAAAAGGAAAGATGTTGGTCAAAGGATACAAGGTCTCAGAGAGACAGGAGGAAAGAGTTGTAGTGACCTATAGCACAGTAAGATGATGATAGTTAATAATAATGTACTGCAATTTCAAAATTGCTGAAAGAGTAGAATTTAAATGTTCTCACCACAAAAAATAAGTATGTTATGTAAGGTGTTGAATATGTTAAGTAACTTGATTTAATCATGCAATAATGCATACATATATCAAAACATCAGGTTGTACTCCATAAACATATTCAATTATTATTTGTCAATTAAAAATAAAATAATTTTTAAAGGGAAATGTTTGGAAAAAAGAAAGTGCCCTGAAGTACTTCGTGCTCATTGACTGTTTTCAAGTCACAACAGAAGTTAAACCACTTCATGCACTCATGAATCTGTTTGTCCATTTGTCCATCCATCCATCCATTCATCCACCCATTCGTTTGTCCACCTGTCTGTCCGTTCACTCATCCACTTGTCTGTCCATCTGCCCTTCCATCCATTCATCCAACCATCCATCCATTTGTCTGTCCATCTGTCTGTCATCTGTCTGTCCATTCATCTGTCCATCCATCTGTCTGTCCATTCATCCACCCATCTGTCCATTCGTCCATCCATCCATCCTCCTTTCTTCCCTTCCTCCATTCAACCATGTCTCCATCTCTCCATTCATCCATTAAACATAATGAGATAGTGTTGTATAGGTTACCAAAAAAAGTGAGCCCCATTCTGTGTTGGCTGCCTTCGAAGGTTGGCTGAGGGATGTCACCCAGAGACCAAGAGATATATGGAGTAGGAGGTAAAAGTGTATGTGCTTGAGAGTCAGCTAGAGCTGTGACACAGCTGTGCTGCTTTCACAAAGAAACTTGGGACCTTGGACAAGTTTCTTAACCTCTCTGAGCCTCCAACTCCTCATCTGTAAAATGTACTTCACTGATCAGTATAGTACAAAGACTCACATAGCGCAGAACTGAAGTGACGTTGCTTTTTGACGAAGTAAAGCCTTTGCTCCCGTCTTTTCCAGACATTTCAAGGCCTGGGTTCCACCCAAGGGGCAGTCCCTGCAGGAAACTGGAGGAAGGAGGGAAAGGTCATGGCTCCCTCCCTATTGGCCACCATGGCCTGGCTGCTCCCCGGATGGTCTCAGCACCTGCTGGTTGCACTCTCCACACCATCGTCCCTGCCTCTACTCCAGACAAGGTGGCAGGAACCATGGAGTGTCTGCTCTTCCTGGATGCAGACTCCTGTCCTATTCCTTGTGAGTCCTTTACACCAGGCTAACAGTCCCTAGCAGAATCTCTTCAGGTTACCCTGATTTGAGTGTTCCAAGTATGTCCAGCTGAGCCCTGATTGAGAGAAGTCATATGTCAGTCCCAGTGCTGCAACTTGGAGTTACAGAGTTGAGAAATAAACAGACTGCCACTTCACCCTGTTCAAGGTTCTCTAGCTCACAAGGGAAACATAAATGCAAAAGAAAACTGCACCCCAAACTCCCAGGTGCCATGACAGAAATATAGATTCAGAGCTGTGGCACCATAGAATGAACAGGTACCTTGCAGGCATGAATGTGGGTGAGAGTCATCAGGGAAGGCTTCTCGGAGGAGGTGACACTCTATATGAGTCTTGGAGGGTGAATACAAACTCCCTTGTAGGACAAGGTGAGAACATTCATCTCCCGGAAAATACACCATCTTCAAACACATGAAAGTACATGAGTTTGCTACAGGAATGGTAGTTTGCTCAGATGCTTGGGACCCATATTGGAGATAAGAGCAACAAGGGAGAGGACTGAAGTGATTTGATGACTGGTACCAAATTGCTCACTTAAATTTTGTCAATCAAAGGCATATCTTTTAAGTGGCCATCTGTTATCACTCACCACCGGGATATAATCATATCATCTTGGAATAAAGAAAAGTCCTTTATAGCAAATAAATTTAGGGATGTGTGTGTGTTCGTGTGTGCGCACTACCTGCATGTGCGTGTATATACACAGACATACACACACTCATATATGTGTGTGTGTATATACACACACACACGTATGTGTATACACACACACACATACACACTACCTGTCCTTGTTTTTCTTTTCTCATTTTGTAGCAGTCTAGGAACAAGTCCATTGGCTGACATTTGAAAACCACTGATCTCACCTGACCCTCTTATTCTACCCACAAGGAAGCATGTCTTTTTTCAAAAATTCATTTTTAAAAAAGAGTTCAATTCTCTTAAGTGTTTATTGCTAGCCCTTTGACTGCTCCTCACAAAGAGGCCCCTGACCAGCCTTAGGCACTGCCACGCACTTGGGTTCAGACAACACTTGGTCCTAACACCACAGGGAAAAGCATTAAAGTTCCCGGATTACTCTTTCTGCGGGTCATTTGATAATACTTTCCACTCCTGATGCATGTTACAACAAGCAATATATTGGTAATTGCAGCCATCTAAGAATAGACATATTTGCAGGAATAATGACCTCCTCCCCCACAAAAAAAACAAAATTAGATTTAAGTAATACTGCCAGTTGTGCACTCATGTCTGGTTGCATTTGCCTCCAGGGAGACATAAATAGCAAAGGAGAAAACTGAAGTGGGGAGGGTCTGAGTAAATCAGTCTCTCTCTCTCCCTGCCTCTAGCTCTCTCTCTCTCTCTCTGTCTCTTTCACACACACACACACACACACACACACACACCTGTTATTTTAAATGTGTTATGAGTTCTTTCTTGGTCTGGGAACCCATGGATTGGTTCCTAGGATGCTGCAAAATGAGAAAAACAAGGACAAGTAGCACATAGATAGGTACATTAAAAAGGTGGGGAGGTGTTCAGGGACCAAGGTTGAGTGTGAACAAAGCAGCTTCCATGGAGTTCTATTTTCCATGGCAAGAAGGTGCTAAAGTCACCACAGAAGGTGAAAATTCCTATCTGAATGACTTTTGGAAGCTTCCAGCAGATGTTGGAATAGATTCTGCTGCTTCACTAAATCGCCAGAATGTTAGTTTGTATTTAGAAGTCACTTTGTACAGAAAATACAAAGATTCAAATATAAGAGTCACCCTCACCTAAGCCAAGGGCTCACACTGTGAGAGGGCTGTGCTGATTGAGACTGAAGGAGGGAAGGGGAAGGTTGCCCTTCATCCTGCACTAGCTCTGGGGTGCCTGGGCTGAGTGGAGCCATGGGTGAAACTGCTCTTTCTTTAAGCTGCTCTCATTCCACCTCTCTCCCCCCTTTTATTCTCCCATATCCCCATGCCAAAGAAGAGGGAGTTACCTTCTATCCTGACAGCATCTCCTTCAGAGAGGGTTGCTTTGATGAGAAAGGCCAAGTAATCTGATAGAGTCAGAAAGACCCCAAGAACAAGACTTCAACCAAGAGAAGGAAGAGGAGGAAGAAGGGGAAGTGGAGGAGGAGGAAGGGGAAGCGGACGAAGGGGAAGAGAAGGAGAAATAGGAGGAGAAGGAGGAAGAAGGGGGAGTGAAGGAGGAAGTGCTACTGTCTAGTCAGGAGAAGCCTGGGTGTTGGGGCCTCAGGGTAATAGTTACTTTCTCCTCACCCACCCAGCCCAATTATAGCTGCAGTGCCTGACAGGGAAAGTCTAACCCACACTGTCCTTGAGAACTGAACCCTGCAACATGGCTGCATGTTTGCTACTTATCACAAGTCTTGGGAGGCTTGCAGCTTTGGGCCACATTATTTTTAATAAATTCATTTTTGAAGATTTAACTTCCATGGCAAGGAGGGCACATCTTTGAAAGCCAGAGGAACCAAATTCAAGCCTAAATTGTATTCTGATTTGCCACAAGGCCTTGCCCAAGCCTGTGCCTTGCCCAGGCCACAGTTTCGTGCTGCTGTAACTTAATCAGGGAGCTTTCTCTTGCCCTACGCAGCTCCAAACACTGTGAATTCTTCTGGAAGATTCTTATTGGTTAGTGTTAGTGTAACGCCAGGCCCTGACCTTCACCCAAGGTATGGCCAGAACATTAAGAATGTTTGCAATGTGCATGTATAGAGGCAGAAGGACAAACATTACAACCTTTTGGGGAAAACTTTGAGAAACCAGAGATCAATAAAAGGCCAGAGATTGGATCATGATATAGTTCTTCAGAATTAAGGTTCAGCTGGGTATGGTGGCTCATGCCTATAATCCCAGTATTCTGGGAGGCTGAGGAGGGCAGATCACATGAGGCCAGGAGTTCAAGACCAGCCTGGACAACATAGTGAGATTCCATCTCTACTAAAAACAGAAAAATTAGCTGCGCCTGGTGGTGTGTGCCCATAGTGTGTCTAGTGTAGACAGCCCATTTCTGTCTACACTAGAAATTTGGGAGGCTGGGGAACAAGAATCACTTGAACCTGGGAGATGGAGTTTGTAGTGAGCTAAGATCATGCCACTGGACTCCATTCTGGATAACAGAGCAAGACTCTGTTGAAGAAGACAAAGAAGAAGAAGAGGAAGAGGAAGAGGAAGAGGAAGAAGAAGAAGAAGAAGAAGAAGAAGAAGAAGAAGAAGAAGAAGA
>NC_045454.1:27763941-27859978 GCF_002776525.5 Piliocolobus tephrosceles | reverse complement strand
GAAGAAGAAGAAGAAGAAGAAGAAGAAGAAGAAGAAGAAGAAGAAGAAGAAGAAGAAGAAAAAGAGGAAGAAGAAGAAGAAGAAGGAGGAGGAGGAGGAGGAGGAAAAGGAGGAGGAGAAGGAGGAAGAGGAGAAGGAGGAGGAGGAGAAAGAAGAAGAAGAGAAGAAAGAAGGAAGAAGAAGAGGAGGAGGAGAGGAAGAGGAGGAAGAAGAAGAAAGAAGAAGAAGAAGAAAGAGGAGGAGGAGAAAAATAAAGCTTAGACTGGGGAAGTGTCTTAGCTATCTACACTAGAAATTAGACTATCTGGAAAATTGAACACTTATTCTTCCCTTCTGTAGATGCTACATGGATGAAGCCCATGACTTGAAGAATGAGCCTAGGACTATAGTCTTGTACCCTCCAGGAAGCCTTTCTTCTTGCTTTCAGCCTGCCCTAGGATTCCTGCATAGGTTTCTAGGCCATTTATATCCAAGTTTGCATTGGCCAAACCTCCCGACTAAGTCTCACCTCTCAGTTTCAGAGTCACCAGCCTCTGCACTCGAACTTCTGACATCCCAGACAGGCCCCTTTCTTGCAGTCTTGGCACATGTCCAAACCACTCCCCCAGAGGTGTCTGCTTGGTCCATACTTCACCACCTTCAGGCCTTTCTTAAAATTTTCTCCTCCATAAAATATTTGAAATCATCCTGACACTCTCTATCCCTACCCATTTTCCTCACAATTTCCCTTCATTTTTCTCCTTAAAATCGAACAATAGAGTGATGTCAGCAAAAATGGTAGAGTAAGAACCTCTGAAAATTCTCTCCTTCATAAAAGGAATAAGAAAGTTTACAAAAATTGTCAATGTCCATTTTTTCAGAACTCTTGAAATTAATCAAGGGCTTGCAATGACCTAGGGAGCATTTATTCAAGAAAAATGGCTGTATCTCAGTAAAAACAGTGAGCTTTATGGCATGTTAACTTGCCTTATTCCCATGCCCTGCTTTCCAACCTGGTAATAACCTTGAAAAATCACAGCCCACACTCCCAGTGCAGTCTGGCAGTCACAGGAGGAAGACAAAGAGATCTGGAGCTCTTTTAAGGCCTGGTTCCCAAAATTTACCAATATCTGACCTGTCTGAAAGTTTGCCTGAAGACCCCATTTGCAAAGCTGTTTGTATTTACCCTGACTTGAAGCTTGATCAGAGTAAAAAGTTTCCTCTTCAGGGGACATTTGTTGAAAACAATTTAGAGGCAAATGTCTTAACTTTACAGCTAGCTGAAGTGCTGGTTTCAAAGGTGGATGAGAACTGGTAAACAATAGACTAAACAAAAGTTTTAAAAGGACAAATTGAGGAATAAGGTGTTCCTAGGGGTTTTGAGAAGCTCTGACATATACCTGGCAAACTAGAAGGCCTCACAAATGTCCAGGGCTGTGCACCTGCTTAGGAAGAAGTTGAAAAGACCCTAATATCTTAACTCTACTGATTAAGAGGCGCTGAACAAGCAGGAAGTGAAGGAAGGAAGGCAGAGTTCCCAAATGTCTGACTATATGTTTAAGACATGCATCAACACACAGAACATCCTTGCAACAGACTGGAAGGCTTATTAGTTCCAAACTTTTAAGTAAATCTCTGTCTAGTAATTAGCTAACCACTAAGCTAAACTGAGTAGAAACTTCAGTAGTCACACACAACAGAGAACACAGACTTTACAGAATTTGTTCAGAAAAGTCACTAAACAAATAAGTTCAACAAGCAGCAACCACAACCAATTCTGAAGAAGAGGGAAATCTGATTGACAGAGTTGTCATGTTATTTTATCCAGTTTTCAACAACAACAAAAAAATTACAAGACAAGAATAAATAAGAATTTTGGCCCACATACAGGGGCAAAAAAGGAAATCAACAGAAGCTGTCCCGGGAAATCAGACTTGAGATAAACACTTAAGACAAAGTCAGCTCTTTTAAGTATTTAAATTCTTTAAAAAGCCAAGAAAATCATGTCTAAACAATTAAGAGAAAGTCTGAGAATAATGTCTCACTAAATAGAGAATATCAATAGATAGAAATTATTTAAAAATGAACCAAATATAAAGTTTAAAAGAACTATAACTGGAGCTTAAAAGTATAACTAATTTAAAAATAACACTGCAGATTTGAGCAGGCTGAAAGAATAATCAGCAAACTTGAAGACAGATCAATTGAGATCACCTAGTCTGAGGAATAGAAAGAAAAAACAATTAGGAATTAACACACATCCTTAGAGGCCTCTGTGGCATCCTCAAGAGTACCAACATATGTATAATGAGAATCCCAGAAGGAGAGAAGAAAAAGAAAGGGACAAAATAAATATTTAAAGAAATCAGAACAAAAACTTCCTAAATTTGATGAAACATTTTAATATACATATCCAAGAAACTCCACAAACTCCAAGCAGAATAAATTCAAATGAACTCACTCCTAAGCACAGCCTCATGAACTTGTCAAAAGACAAAGAAAAAATATTGAAAGCAAGAGAAAAGTGACTCACAATGAACAAAGAATTCCCAGTAAAATTTACAGCAGATTTCTCATCAGAAACCAAGGAGGCCAGAAGGCAGCCAGATGACACATTGAAAGTGCTGGAAGGGAAAAAAAAAAACTGTCAAGCAAGCATTCTATATCCAGTAACATCATCCTTCAAAAATGATGGAGAAATTTAGACATACTCAGAATAATTGTATGTTGATAAATTAGAAAACCTGGATGAAATGAACAAATGTTTAGCAATACACAAACTACCAAAACTGACTTGAAAAGAAATAGAAAATTTCTCTGAGAGACCTCTAACAAGTAAACAGATTTAATTAATAGGCAAAACCCTTCCAACAGAGAAAATTCTAGGACCAGATGGCTTTACTGGTGAATTCTGCCAAATATTTAAAGAAGAACTAACACCAATCACTTATAAAATCTCCAAAAATAGAAGAGTAGGAAGCACTTTCTAACTTTTTCTGAGTCTAGTATTACTCTGATACCAATATCAAACAAAGACATCACAAGAAAAGTATAAACCAATATCCTTTATGAGAAGATATGCAAAATACTCAACAAAATACCAGCAAACAAAAATCTAAAAGCATATAAAAAGAATCATACAGAAGGACTCTGATAAGATAGCAGAGTAGGAATCACCAGAAATAGCTCTCCACCTAGACAACAATTGCACTCGCAGAAATCATCTGATATAATGATTTTGGACCTCTGGAGTCTATTGCAGGCTTTCAATTTCCAGGGGAAGTTAAATGAACTCCAAATAAGATTAACTCAAAGAAATTCATACAAATACCCATTTTAATCAAACTGTTGAAGGCTAACCACATCAGAAACTTTGGAGACCAGAAGACAACAGGCTGACATATTCAAAGTGATAAAAGGGAAGACTCTCAACCAAGAATCTTATAACCAGCAAAATGGTCCTTCAAAAGTGAAAGAGAAATTAAGACATTTCTAGATAACCAAAGCTGATGGAATTTGTTACCACTTGGCCTGCCCTGCAAGAGATGCTTGAAAGGAATCCTACATGTTGAAATAAAAGGACAGTAGGTAGTAAGTTAAAGCTATATTAAAAAATAAAGGTCTCAGTAAATGTATGGGCCTTTTTAAAATGAGTATTATTGTATATATTGTAATAATGCAGTACATTATTGCTAAAATAGATTTTTAACATGTCCACCACAAAAAATGACAAATTGGTGAAGTGATGAGCATGTTAATTACCTTGATTGAGTCTATAATGTATACATGGATAAAAGCATCACATCGTACTTCATAAATATACAATATTATTTGTCCATTAAAAATGAATAAATAAACTAGTATTGTAACAGTGGTGTGTAACTTCGATTTTTATTTTGTATGTGATTTAAGGGAACAATGCATTTTTAAAAGAGCAATTGTTAGCTCAAAAGTCAATATTATTGTAACTTTGATTTGTAATTTCACATTTTTTTCCTACATAATTTAAGAGTCTAGTGCATAGAAAAATAAGCTTATGTTTTAGGATGCACAATGTGCAAAGATGTATTTTTGTGATATTAATGACTGAAAGGGGTGGAGACAGAACTGTTAATAGAGCAGTTTTATATGTCATTGAAGTTAAGCTGGTTTAAATTCATATTAGAGTGTTATCACTTAGAATGTTAAATATAATCACCATGGTAACCATAAAAAGTAGTTGAAGAACATACGCAAATGGAAATGTGAAAGAAATTTAAACACTTTACTACAAAAACTCACTAAACACAAAGGAGAACAGTAATGTAGGAAATGAGAGACCAAAAAAAAAAAAACTATAAGGTAAGTAGAAAACAAATAGCAAAATTGTCAAGGTAAGGCCCTCCTTACGAGTAATTACTTAAATGAAAATTGATTAAGCTCTCCAATCAAAAGATAGGAATGCACAATGGACAAAAATAAAAATGATCCAAGCATATGCTGTCTGCAAAAGTCTCACTTTAGATACAAAGGTACAAATTGATTGAAAGTGAAATATCACGAGAAAAGGATGGAAAGGGGTATTTCACGCAAACAGTAACCAAAAAAGAGCAGGAATGGTTATACTAATAAAAAACAGAATAAACTTTTAAGCAAAAAGTTTACAAGAGACTAAGAAAATATTATATATTAATAAAAGATTAAATATACCAAGAAGATATAATAATTATAAATATTTGCACACCTAATAACAGACCATCAAAATATGTAAAGTAAAATTTGACAGAATTGAATGGGGAAATAAAATGCTCTACAGTAATATTTGGAGACTTTTATACCTCATTCTTAATAATGGATAGAACAAACTGGTAGAAGATAAATAATAGAAGACTTAGCACAATAAGCCAACTAGATCTATATAGAGCACTTTACCCAACAACAGCAGAACACATATTCTTTTCAAGAGCATATGGAACAATTTCAAGGATAGACCATATGTTAGGGCATGAATTAACTCTCAATATATTTTTAAATACAAAATTAATATAACTCTTTTCTCAAACCACAACAGAATAAATGTAGAAATCAGTAACAGAAAAAAAAAGTGAAAAATTCACAAATTGTGAAAATTTAAAAATCTACTCTTTTAAACAACTAATGGATCAAAGAAGAAATCAAAAGAGAAATTAGACAATACATACAGATGAATGAAAATGAAAACAGAACATACTAAAACTTATGGAGCACAATAAAACAGTATTAAATGGAAAATTTATAATTATAAATGTTTACATTAAAAAACAAGAAAGGTCTAAAATTAATAACCTAATTTTACAACTTAAGGAACACAAGAAAATGAGCAAACTACACCCAAAGTTAGCAGAGAGAAGGAAATAATAAAGATTAGAGCAGAGATAAAGGAAATAGTGAATAGAAAAACAATAAAGAAAATCAACAAAACCAGAAGTTTGTTATTTTAAAAGATCAACAAAACTGACAAACCTTTAGCTAGATGTACTAAGTAAAAAAGTGAGAAGACTCAAATTACTGAAATTATAAATGAAAGTGGGGACATTACCAGTAATCCTGTACAAATAAAAAGGATTAGAAGAGAATATTATTAACAATTGTATGAAATAAATTTGATAACCTAGATAAAATGGACACATTCCTAGAAACACAAAACTTATGAAGAAACAGAAAATCTAAATAGACCTATAACTAATCAGGTGATTGGATCCATAATAAAAAATCTTCCAACAAAGAAAAATCCTAGACTTAATGACTTCACCTATGAGTCCTAACAAACATTTAAAGAACTAATACAATCCTTCTTAAACTCTTTCAAAAAATTGAAGATGAGAAACACTTCCTAACTCATTGTATGAGGACAGCACTACTCTGATACAAAATTCAAACAAAGACACTGCAAGAAATAAAAACTGCAGACCAATATCCCTTATGAACATTCATGCAAAAATCCTCAACAAAATGCTAACAAACTGAATTCAGCAGTATATTAAAAGGGTTATACATCATGATCAAGTGGAATTTTTTCCTGCAATGCAAGGATGGTTTAACGTATGAACATGTATCAGTGTAATACAGCACATTAAGAGAATGAAAGAAAAAAGCTGCATGTCCCTAAACTGATGCAGAAAAAAGCCTTTGACAAAATTTAATAATAAAATTCCATGATAAAAATATTCAACAAATCAGGAATAGAAGGAACTTACCTCAACATAATAAAATGCTTATATGAAAAATCCACAACAAACATTGTACTCATGGTACAAGACTGAAAGCACTTCCTTTAAGGTCAGGAACGAGGCAAAGATACCTATTTTCAGCACTTCTCTTCAACATAGTATTAGAAGTCATAGTCATATAAATTAGGCTGCAAAAAAGAAAACATTCAATTTGGAAAAGAAGAAGTAAAAACATCTCTATTTGGAGCTGATATAATCTAATATGTAGAAAACCCTAAAAATTACACACACACTCACATATAATAAATGTATTTAGCAAAGTAACTAAGAACTAATAAGTTCTTATTAACTTATTAGTCCTGGAGATGAATGGTGATGATCATTCTACAACAATATGAATATAGTTAATACCACTGAACTGTACACTTAAAAATGGTTAAAATAGTTAATTTTATCTTACAAGAATTTTACTGACAAGATTTTTAAAAGGATCCCACACCATTAATAAGTAGGAACTAATAAATGAATTTAGCAAAGTAACAGGATACAAAGTGAACACACAAAAGTTAGCTGCATTTCTATACACAAACAATGAACAATCCAAAACAGAAATTAAGAAAATAATTCCATTTACAATAGCCCTACCTCACACTGAATATAAAAATTAACTAATAATGTATTTATGACCTAAATGTAACATTTAAACTATAAAACTCTTAGAAAAAAAAACACAGGGCAAAAGCTTCTCGACATCAGATTTGGAAATGATTTCTTAGATATGAAAACAAAGACACAACAAAAGAAAAATAGATAAATTGGATACCATAAATTTTTTAAATTGTGCATCAAAAGATGCTATCAACAAAGTAAAAAGGCAATCCACAAGATAGAAGAAAATATTTGCAAATCACATATCTGATAAGGAATTAATAGTCACAGTACATAGAGAACTTCTAAAACACAACAGCAAAAAAAAAAACCTGATTCAAACATCTGCAAAGGACTTAAATAGATATTTTAGCAAAGAAGATATATAAATGGCAAATAATCCCATGAGAAAGGGCTCACCATCACTAATCATTAGTGAAATGTAAATCAAAATTACAATGAGATACCACCTCATATCCATTAGGATGGCTACTACAAAAAAAAAAAAATAAGCATTAGTGAGGATGTGGAGAAATAGGAACATTTGTGCACTGTAGGGGGAATGTAAAATGGCACAGTTACTCTTAAAAAGAGTACAGCAGTTCCTCAAGGAATTAAAAATAGAATTACCATATCACCCAACAATTCTATTTCTGAGGATATACTCAAAACAATTGAAAGCAGTATCTCTAAGACATATTTATACACCCATGTTTATAGCATCAATATTCATAAAAGCTAAAACATGGTAACAACTCAAATGTCCATCGACAGATGAATAAACAAAATGTGGTATACATATACAATGGAATATTATTCAGCCTTAAAAAGAAAGGAAATTCTGACATATACCACATGGATGAACCTTGAGGAAATTATCCTAAATAAAATAAGCCAGGTACAAAAAGACAAATGCCGTATTATTCTACTTACAGGAAGTAGCCAAACTTATGGAGATAGAAAGTAGAATGGTGGTTTCCAGGGGAAGGAGGTAAAGGAGATGGAGAGTTATTAGTTAATGTGTATAGAGTTTCACTTTCATGGGTTGAGAAGAGTCCTGGAGATGAATGGTGGTGATCATTCTACAATAATATGAATATAGTTAATACCACTGAACTGTACACTTAAAAATAGTTAAAATAGTTAATTTTATCTTGCAAGTATTTTACTGACAAGATTTTTAAAAGGATCGCACACCATTGGTAAGTAGGATTTATCTGAGGAATATAAGGTTAGTTCAATATAGAAAAAGCAATCAATGTAATACAAAGTATTAATAGAATAAAGGGAAAAATTTCATGTTTATCTCAACAGACACAGAAAAAGCATTTGACAAAATCCAACACTCTTTAATAATAAAAAACACTCAACAAAATAAAGCAAAGGGAATTTCCTCAACCTAATAAAGGGCATCTATAAAATATTATTTAAGACTGTACTGGAAGTTCTAGCAATTAGCCAAGAAAATAAATTTTAAAGCATAAAGATTGTAAAGGAAGAATTAAAACTATATCCATTTGTAAGTGGTGTGTGTGTGTGTGTGTGTGTGTGTATGGGGAACAACTAAGGAATATGTATAGGGAATATATTTAGGGAATATTTTATATATATAAATCATATATATATGTTATATATATAACTTGTGTGTATGTGTTTGTGTATTCCTTAGGAATTCCATACACACACACACACACACACACACATATATATACACCACTTATATATAATTTAAAATATACATGAAATTTAACAAATATGTAAGATAGATAGATAGATAGACAGACAGATATGGAGTTCCTAAATAATACACACAAATAAAACTATTAGAGTTAATATATGAATTTAGCAAGGTTGCAGGGTGATATGGTTTGGCTTTGTGTCCTCACCCAAATCTCACCTCGAATTGTAATCCCCATGTGTCATGGGAAGGACCTGATGGGAGGTGACTGGATCATGATGCAGTTTCCCCCATGCTGTTTTTTTGATAGTGAGTGAGTTCTCATGAGAGCTGGTGGTTTAAAGTGTTTTGACAGTTCCCCCCACTCCCTCTCTCTCCTGCAGCTTTGTGAAGAAGGTTCTTCCTTCTCCTTCACCTTACATCATGATTTTAAGTTTCTTGAGGCCTCCCCATCCAGGCTGTGGGATTAATTAACTGTGAGTTAATTAATACTCTTCTCTTTATAAATTACCCAGTCTCTGGTAGTTTTTTATAGCAATGTGAAAAAGGACTAATACATGGGGTATGAGATCAATATACAAAAATCAGTTGTATTTCTATGTGCTAGCAATAAATAATTGAGAAGTGAAATTAAGAAAACAATGCAATTTATCTCAGCATCAGAAAGAAAAAAAGTGCTTAGGAACAAATTTAACAGAAGACATATAAGCCTCATACACTGATAACTACAAAACATTGTTGAAAGATTTAAAGACTTAAAAAATTGAAAGACACCCTGTGTTCATGGATTATGAGACCTTGTATTGTTAAGACGCCAAGCTGATCTGCAAATTCAATGTAATCTGTATGAAAACTACAACTGCTTTTTTAAGAAGTTGAATCCTAAAATTTATATGAAAAGGCAAGGGATTCAAACTAGTCAAACAATCTTGAAAAAAACAAAGTTGGAGCACTCACACTTCCCATTTTCAAAATTTAACACAAAGCTAGATTAATCAAGACAGCATGGTTTGACATATAGATCAAATGAATAGAATTGCAAGTCCAGAAATAAACCCATACATTTGTGGTCAATTGATTTTTAACAAGGATGCCAAGACAACTTAAAGAATTGTCAAAGAATAGTCTTTTTAACAAATGGTGTTTGGACAGCCAGATAGCAAAACGAAAAGAATGAGTTTAGTCCCCTACAGCACGCCATATAAAAATCAACTCAAACTTACATGTAAGAACTAAAACTATGAAATTCTTAGGAGGAAACATAGTTGCAAACTTTATTACCTTTGATTTGGCAATGGTTTCTTAGATATGACACCTAAATTAAAGCACAAGCAAGCAAAGAAAAAAAAATAGATTAGACTTCATTAAAATTTTTAAAAATGGTGTGTCAAAGAACATAAAAAAGACAACTCATCAAATAGGAGAAAATATTAAGCAAATGATATATATTCCCCTCTCCCGAGTGGGCACAATGTCAGAAGACAAAAGTCCCCCTGGGCCCATGGTGTCTACATGAGGAAAAACGAACTAGAGGCAGTCATTCAGCTTCCCTGGCACTTGAATGCTTTCTAGGAAGACCACTCTGGTCTTACCTCACTGGAGGTAACAGCATGGCTAGAACTACAAGGGTCAGGTAAAAACAAAGAAAGGAAACAGAGTTCACAGTGACCAGTGTGAAGATATCCCTCATAACTCTGTGTTTCTCCTAGCTTTGGTGGCCAGTTGAAGATACCAGCCAACTACATAGCCCACTCACAAAGCTGAAGTGGTCACTTTCAGAAGCATGGTGGAAAGTTTAACTTGGCATGAGTCCCTAGATGGCTAGACTTTATACCCAGACTCAATGCCGACCCCAAAACCCCCACCCAGGCCAAGAGATGCCTACCTTTCCCCATTTTAGAGAAGCAAAGGAACTAGATCTGGCTGACCTGAGAGTCCAAAGAGGGATTCAGTTTAACCAAAAGCCCATGTCACCCAGGCAGTGAAATGTTCACCTTTGCTCATTTTGGAGAAGTGTAGGGACTAGACCTGCTCAACCCAGGAGATCAAACAGCAGCTCAACTCAATCAAAAGCCTGCCCCATTGCTTTGCCCAGATAGGTAGGCAATCATCAACTGTGCATTTCTAAAGAGCATAGTCTCTGATCCCACCCATCTTGAGCAGCACCCTCACCTAACCTCAGAACCCAGCTTGCAGACTTGTCCAGCCTCAAATTCCAAATAACAGAACAACCCAACAAGGGAATATATCCTGCAACCAGCCTGACAAGAGGCTATTACAGTACCCAGCCAACAGTTCCAACTAACAGCAAAGCCCAGCCAATGATCTCTCCAGATAGGGGAACCCAGATAGAAGCCCCACCAGACATCAGAGCAAAGTTTCCCAGCCAAATAGTGAACCCACAACAAGCTCTGCCTGCCAGGGGTTGTCACTAGCTGCTCCTTCCAGAATTATAGTCTATACTAAATATTGAAGATCTAGCCCCACCAAAGAACACACAAAGATTATGAAAAATCAAGGAAGTTTTGATTGACACCTTCAAAAAGTACTAATAAAGATACGATAATGAACCCTAAATAAATTGAGATCTATAAAATGGCTGGCAAATAATTTAGAATAATTATCTTAAAGAAGTTCAATGAATAACAAAAATGTATGGGTAAAAAAATTAAGTAAAATTTAGAAAACAATACACGAAGCAGTAGTTTTCACAAATAAATAAAAACAATTTAAAAAATAGAAATTCTAGGGATGAAGAATAAAATGCCTGGACTGAAAATTTCAATAGAAAACTTCAAAGCAGACGAAATCAACCAGAAGAAACAGTCAGTAAGCTCAGAGACAAAACATTTGAAATTATCCAGTCAGAGTATCAAAAAGAATAAAGAATGAAAAAGAATAAAGAAAGCCTACAGGAATTATGGAACAGCATCAAGAGACCAAACCTTTATATAATAGGATTTTCATAAGAGAAAAAAAATTTTTTAAATGACATAAAGTGTATTTTTAAAAAACAATGGCCAAATACTTTTTTAAAAAGTATTGAGCATAGATCCCAACATTCTAGTACAAGAAGGTGTAGAGGTTTCCAGTCAAATTTAACCCAAAAAGGAGTTCACCAAGACATATAATCAATCTATCAAAAATCAAAGACAGAAAGTTTTGAGATCAGCAAAAGATAAGAATCAGGTTGCATATGAAAGAGTGTCAGTATAACTCTTGGCAAATACCTTAGCAGAAACCCTGCAGGTCAGGAAAAAGTGGAATAAGATATTCAAAATGATGAAGGAAAATACCGGACAACCAAAAATAACTTTACCTACCAAAGTTGTCTTTCAAAAATGAGGAAGAGATAAAAACTTTCCCAGATGAACTAAGCTAAGGGAGTTTATAACCACTAAACCTTCCTTACAGGAATTGCTAAAGGGAGTTATTTAAGCTGAAACAAATGACCACTAATTAATAACATGCAAAAGCACAAAATTCAATAGTATTAAAAAAAGGCATATTCAGAATATTCAAGGACTATAATTATGGTGTGTAAAACAATCTTATCCTTAGTACAAGGGTTATACGACAAAACTGTTAATAACTAGTATAGCTGAAATGAGTAAACAAGGGATACATATTACAAAATAATGTAAATTCTGACACTGGAAACAAAATGAGGGGGGAGAAATAAAAGTGTAGAGTTGTTTTATGTAATCAAAGTTAAGTTGCTTTATGCAATCAACGTTAAGTTGTTATCTGCTTGAAATAGGCTGCTTTAAGTATATTGTATGTAAGCCATATGGTAACCACAAAACAAAAAATATTTAGTAGAAACACAAAACAAAAATTGAAAGACTTAACAGTATACCACTACAGAAAACTATCAAACCACAAAGAAAAATAGCAAGAGAGGAAGAAATAAAGTATCATAGAACAACCAGAAAACAATTAACCAAATAGTAGTAAGTCCTTATCTATTAATAACTACGTTGACTGTAAATGGATTAAGTTATCTCATGAAAAGACAGAGTGACTGAATGGATTTTTAAAAGACAAGACACAACTATATGCTGCCTAAAGGAACTCATCTCACATAGACTGAAAATGAAGGGATAAAAAATGATTTTATGCAAATGGAACCAAAAGAGAGCAGGGATAGCTACACTTCTATCTGACAGAATAGACTTTAAGTCTAAAACTGTAAAAATAGACAAAGAACATTATATAATGATAAAGGAGTCAATTCAGCAAAATGATACAAAAATGTAAATACATAAGCACCCAAAATTAGGGCACCAAATACATAAAACAAATATTATTAAGGATCTGAAAGAAAAGATAGAGGGCAATACAACAATGGAGATTTCAATATCCACTTTCAACAATGAACAGATCAGCCAGACAGAAAATTAAAAAGAAAACACTGGATTTGAACAGCACTTCTGACCAATGGACCTAAAAGGCATATAAAGAACATTGCATTCAATAGCAAAAGAACACACATTTTTCTCAAGTCATACATGAAACATTCTCCAGAATAGATTACCTGTTAGATAAAAAAACAGCCCTTGGCATATTTAAGAAGATGAAACCATATGAAGTATTTTTATGACCACAATAATATGAAACAAGATATCAATAACAGAAGGAATTTTGGAAAATTTGCAAATACATAAAAAATAAACAACATGCTCCTGAATAATCAATCGGTCAATGAAAAAATTAAAAGATAAATTTAAAAATATCTTGAGACAAATGAACATAGATACACAACATATCAAAACTTATGGGATACAGCAAAAGCAGTTATGAAAGAAACAACAAAAAATGTCTATATCAAAAAAGAAGAAAGATATTAAATAAACAACTTAATGTTACTCTCCAAGTTACTAGAGAAAGAAAAGCTAATCCTAAAATTAGAAAAAAAGAAGGAAATAATAAAATAATAAAAATCTGAGCAGAAATAAATGACACAGAGACAGAAAAAAATACAAACAATCAAAAAAGAGAGAACTGGTTTTTTGAAGAATTAACAAAATCAACAAACCTCTAGCTTAACTAAGAAAAAAGGGAGAAGACTCAAATCAGAAATGAAAGAGAAGACATTATATCTGATACCACAGAAATACAAAGAATCATAAGAAACTACTATGAACAACTATGTGCCAACAAATTGGATAACCTAGAAAAAACAGATACATTTCTAGATACATACAACCTACCAAAACTGAATCATGAAGAAATAAAAAATCTCAACAGACCAATAATAAGTGTAGACTAAATCAGTAATAAAGAGTCTCCCATTTGAAAAAAAGCCAAGAGCCTTACGACTTCATGGATGAATTCTACCAAATATTTTTAAAAAGAACTAATATCAGTCTTTTTCAAATGCTACCCTTCCCCCTTCCCCCCAAAAAAAGACAGAGAAGAGTAAATATTTCTCAACTCTTTTTATAAGGCCATCATAACCCTGACACCAAATCCAGACAAGGACATTACAAAGAAAGTACAGGCCAATATTCTTGATGAACATAGATGCAAAAATCATCAATGAAATACTAGCAAACCAAATTCAACAGCACAATGAAATGATCACTCACCATGATCAAGTGGGATTTATCTCTTTGTTACAAAGATGGTTCAATATATGCAAACCTATAAATGTAATACACCATATTAACAGAATGAAGGACAAAAACCATATGATCATCTCAATAGATGCATAAAAAGAATTTGACAAAATTCAGCATTCTTTCATGATTAAAAGCTGTCAAGAAATTAGGTACAGAGGTAATGTGCCTCAGCACAATAAAGGCTGTATATGACAAGCTCACAGCTAATATTATACTCAATGTTAAAAAACTGAAAACCTTTCCTCTAAGATCTGGAACAAGAGAATTATGCCCACTTTCACTGCTTCAACTCAACTTAGTATTAGAAGTTTTCATCAGGGCAATTGAGCAAGAGAAAGAAGCAAAAGGCACCCAAATAGGAAAGACAGAGTAAAATTGTCACTATTTGCTGATGACATTATCTTATATATACAAAACCCTAAAGACCCCACCAAAAACCTTTTAGAACTAATAAACAAATACAGTAAACTTACAGGATACAAATTCAACATTAAAAAATCAAAAGCATTGGACAGGCGCAGTGACTCACGCCTGTAATCCCAGGACTTTGGGAGGCCGAGGTGCACAGATCACAAGGTCAGGAGATCGAGACCATCCTGCCTAACACGGTGAAACACTGTCTCTACTAAATATACAAAAATTAGCTGAGAGTGGTGGTGCACGCCTATAGTCCCAGCTACTCAGGAGGCTGAGGCAGGAGAATCACTTGAACCCAGGAAGTGGAGGTTCCAGTAAGCAGAGTTTGTGCCACTGCACTCCAGCCTGGGCTGCATGGGGAGATTTTTTTCCATCTCAGAAAAAAAAAAAAAAAGTCAATAGCATTTCAGCCAGGTGCAATGGCTCACACCTGTAATCCCAGCACTTTGGGAGGCAGATTGCTTGAGATCAGGAGTTCAAGACCAGCCTGGGCAACATAGTGAGACCCCCCCCATCTCTACTAAAAATACAAAAATTAGCTGGGCATGGTGGTGTGTGCCTGAAGTCCCAGCTACTTAGGAGGCTGAGGCACAAGAATTGCTTGAACTGAGGAGGTGGAGGTTGCAGTAAGTGGAGATTGCACCACTGCACTCCAGCCTGGGTGACAGAGTAAGACTTGCTCTCAAAAAAAAAAAAAAAAAAAAAAAAAATAGGCCGGGCGGTGGCTCAAGCCTGTAATCCCAGCACTTTGGGAGGCCGAGACGGGCGGATCACGAGGTCAGGAGATCGAGACCATCCTGGCTAACACTGTGAAACCCCGTCTCTACTAAAAAATACAAAAAACTAGCCGGGCGACGTGGCGGGCGCCTGTAGTCCCAGCTACTCGGGAGGCTGAGGCAGGAGAATGGAGTGAACCTGGGAGGCGGAGCTTGCAGTGAGCTGAGATCTGGCCACTGCACTCCAGCCCGGGCGACAGAGTGAGACTCTGTCAAGAAGGAAGGAAGGAAGGAAGGGAGGGAGGAAGGAAGGAAGGAAAGGAGGGAGGGAGGGAGGGAGGGAAAAAGAAATCAGTAGCATTTCTACACACTAACAATGAATTATCCAAAAAAAGAGAAATCCTATTTACAATAACTACACACACACACACACACACACACACACGTGTAATATTTAGAAGTAATTTTAACTAAATAGGTCAAAGACCTTTACACTGAAAATAAAACATTTATAAAACAAATTAAACAAAATACAAATAAATAGAAAGCTATCCAGCATTCATAGATGGAAAGAATTAATACCATAAAAATGTCTATTATACCCAAAGTGATCTACAAATCCATGCAATCCTATCAAAATACCAATGTCATTTTTCACAGAATAGAAAAAAAAGACCCCAAAATTTTGTATGAAACAACAGAAAAACCCAAATAGCCAAAGCAATCATCAGCAAATAGAACAAAGCTAGAGGCATTACACTACATGATTTTAAACTATGCTACAAAGCTATAGTAACTAAAACAGCAGGGTACTGGCATAAAAATGAAGACGTTGACCAACGGGACAAAATAGCCCAGAAATAAATCCATACAAGTACAGTTAATTAATTGTTGACAAAAGTGCCAAGAATACACAATGGGAAAAGGATAGTCTCTTCAGAAAATGGTGCTAAGAAAAGTGTAAGTCCACATGCAAAAGAATTAAATTGGACTCTTTTCTGACACCGTATACGTAAATCAACTCAAAATGGACTGAACTCTTAAATGTAACACTTAAAACTGTAAAACTATAAAATGAAAATATAGGGGAAAAACTGCATAACATTAGTCTTGGCAATGATTTTTTAGATTTGGCCCAAAAAGCAAAAATAGACAAATAAGATTACATCAAACTTAAAAATTTCTGCATAGTGAAGGAAACAATTAACAATGTGAAGAGACAGTCTGCAGATTGGGAGAAAATATTTGCAATCCATACACCCAATAAGGAGCTAATATTCAAAGTGTATAAGGAATTCAAGCAACCCAGTAACAAGAAAACAAATAATTCAATCTAAAAATGAACAAGGGGGCTGGGCACAGTGGCTCATGCTTGTAATCCCAGCACTTTGGGAGGCCAAGGTGGGTGGATCACAAGGTCAAGAGATTGAGACCATCCTGACCAACATGGTGAAACCCTGTCTCTACTAAAAATACAAAAATTAGCTGGGCATGGTGGCACGCACCTATAGAAATTAGCTGAGCATGGTGGCGTGCCTGTAGTCCCAGCTACTCAGGGGGCTGAGGCAGGAGAATCACTTGAACCTGGGAGGCATAGGTTACAGTGAGCCGAGATCACACCACAGCACTCCAGCCTGGCAACAGGGCTAGCAAGACTCTGTCCCCCCCAAAAAAAGAAAAGAAAAAAGAAAGCAAGGGGCCTGAATATACATTTCTCAAAAGATATAAAAATGGTCAAAAGGTATTTGAAAAAATATTCAACTTAAGTAATCATCAGGAAAATGCAAATTAAAACTACAACGAGCTATCATCTCACATCTGTCAGAATGACTATTATCAAAAAGATAAGCTATAACAAGTGTTGGTGAAGATGTAGAGAAAAGTAAACCCTTGTACACTGTTGGTGGGAATGTAAATTAGTACAGCCTTTATAGAAAACTGTATGATGTTCCTTTAAAAATTACAAACGAAACTGCCATATGATCCAGCAATCCCACTTATTGGTATTTACCCAAAAGATTTGAAGTGAGTTTATTGAAGAGACATCTGCACTCTTATTGTCATTGCAGCACTATTCACAACAGCCAAGACGTGGAATCAACCCAAGTGTCCATCAGTGGATGAATGGGTAAAGAAAATGTGGTGCACATATACAATTAAATATTATTCAGCCATAAAAAAGAATAAAATTCTATAATTTGCTGCAACATGGCAGGACCTGGGGACCATAGCAGGACCATATGCTAACTGAAATAAGCCAGATATGGAAAGATAAATACTACTTGATCTCCCACTTACATGTGGAATCTAAAATATTAAAGAAACAGAGAATGGAATGGTGGTTACCAGACCCTGGGGTAGAGGGGATGGAAAGACATTGGTCATAGGATACAAAATTCCAAGTAGACAGGAGGAATACATTCAGGAGATCTACTGTACAGCAAGGTAATTATAGTTCGTAACAATGTACTGTGTACTCCGTAATTGCTAAGAGAGTAAGTTGATTTTAAATTTTCTCATCACACACAAAAAAAATATGAAGTAAAGAACATGTTAATTAGCTTAATTTAGTCATTTCATAATGGTTACATATCTCTAAACATCAATTGAAAAATAAACATATAAATAGTAAAATAGAAATAAATTAATCCACACATGCACACCACATTTCACCTGGCAGTTCTACTTAATCTATTACACAATGCGCATCATCTAATATGTTAAACAATGTGCAGCATCTAATATGTTATATAACGTGCTTCTTTATCTTACTGTGGTTTTCCCGCTAAAATTTAAGCTTAGCAAAGGCAAGGATTTTTACATTTTTTTCTCTATTGTGTCTCTAGCAACTCTTACAGTTGGACACTAAATAAATATTGAATGAATAAGTGAATGGATAGAGGGAAGGAAGGGAGGAAGGAAGGAGAAAAGAAAGGAGGGAGGAAGAGAGAAAGAAAGGAGAAAGAAGGAAGGAAGATAAAGAAAGGAGGGATAGAGGAAAGGAGATGAGAGTGTTATGTGCTCCTGAGTGGGAGGACGACCATACGACATCTCGTGTTTGGGTACCGAATTGGATTTTAAAATCGCATGGTGCCCTAGCACACAGTAAACATTCAAAGACTGTGTGCTGCCTTAATGAGCAAGCTTCCCTAATTTGTGTCTTCCGCTTCCCTTAATTACTGCAACCTCCTCTTTTTCTTCCAACCAGAGAAGGTCTGTAATGGAATTCTTGTGCCTTCAGGGGACCACAGGACAAACTCTGCATCTGGAGAATCACTTCCTATCTCTACTTCCTCCTGGCAGAAGGTGGAGCAAGCCCTCTGAGCATTCCAAGCCCTTGCTCGGACATACCTTGTCAGGGTTAAAAGCACTGCAGGTTGGTGTGTGCAGAGACCGGTAAATAAGAAACAATGGCTTTGGTTTTTGGAATGTAGAAAAGCTGCTCAAATCGCTCAGGTGGGTGCTCTGTGAAAATAAACTCCATTTGTTCCAGTTTTATTTCATCATGCCTGTAAGTGCAAGGATTCTTTACAGAGGCATGCCCACTGTCCTAGGCCCATAGCAGGACCGAAATGTTGATGCGGAACATTTTTGTTCTCTATGCTTGCTTTAACTGGGGAGTCACAATTTCAAACAGCCACAGGAACCAGTCCTGGGGTGAAGAGTAGGCTGTGTTGGGGACTGTGGTAAACTAGACGGCTCATGCTGACACCCAGTTCCACTGAGGGTGGCCACAGATGTCGGGTTGCCAGAGTTGTCACATCTTCATCTCTCTCTCTTCATCTCTCTCTCTCTTTCTCTTTCTCTCTCTCATCCTCTCTTTCCCTCTCATTCTTTCTCATTCTCCCTCTATCATTCTCTCTCTCATTCTCTGTTTATCATTCTTTCATTCACTCTTCTCTCTCATTCTCTCTCAGTCTCGTCTCGTTCTCACTCTCATTCTCTCTTCCTCTCTCTCATCCTCTTTCTCTCTCATTTTTCTCCCAAAGATAAACTGAATGTTTGAATTTCCTGTGAGATGTAATTTTTAAATGCTAGAAAATGGCCCAATTTGCTTTGAAACACCTATATTTAGATTCTGTATTATTCGTTTATTTATGTATACAGTACGGAGTTGTGCACACATCACCAGAATCTAATTTTGAGAACATTTATATCATCTCGGTAAGAAATAGTGTGCCCCTTAGTGGTCACCCCCTCATTTTTCTCCTGTCTCCCACCAGCTTAGACAGTATTTTCTGTCTCTATAGATTTGCCTCTTCTGGACGTTTCATATAAATGAAATAATACCAAACATGGTCTTTTGTGACTGGCCTCCTTCATTTAATGTAGTGTTTTGGGAGCTATCTTTGTTTAGGCCTATATCAGAACTTTATTTCTTTTTGTTGGTGGTGGTAAATAATATTCCAGTGTCTGGCTACATGACATTCTGTCTGTTTATTCATTAGCCATCAAACAAGGCATGTCACAGGCTGGTCCCAGCTCCGGGAGACTCATTTTTCACCATGCAACAGCCTCCTGACTGGTGTCCCCACCTCCTGTTCAATCTCCCCGCTCTCTGCTGACGGAGGGTGTGCACACAACCAGCCAGGCAGCCCAGGGTGGAAACACTGGGACAATTTTTCTAAACCAAGACTTTGAGCATGTCACTCTCCTCCATTTCCACCTTCATGCAGAAATTGCCCTCCTCTTTTGGCTGCAGGGTGGAACCCCAGTCCCTTAGTCCAGCACACACACTTTTGTAAGACCTGGCCCCACCACCCTTTGCACCCTGCACTGCTCACAAACCCTGCGCTCCAGCCCACCATGTCACTGTCTCCTCTGGAAACCTGAGCATGTCCAGTCCTCTGTCCCCTTGCTCATGTTGTGCCACTGGTGTGCAGGTCACCAATTGCAGGTCATTCTCCTCCACTGCGGGGGGAACTGTTCTGGAAGAAGGGATATTCCTTCTCCATTGCTGTCTCTGTCCTCAGGACTTGGGGCAAAGCAGGTACGTAATGAATGACTGATGGTGGAATAGACGTAGGCCGTCCCTCCATCTAAAATGCCCTTCCCCACATTGTCCATCTCACATCTCACATTTGACAGTAGCTCTCCTTGCTCACCCCCACCTGATCCGAGCACTGATTATCTCGTTCATCTCTGTGCTCATGCAGCACCTAGTTCCGTGAGTTCGTGCATGTACGTGTGTGTGTGCGAGTGTGTGCGTGACTTCATGAGATTTCAGTTCCTCGGGGACAAGCTTTTCCCCATTTTGTTAAAAATTCAGTCCACACAATAATTTATTGAGGCCTAATTTGCATGCACTGAGGTGCAACCATTTAAGTGTATAGTTTGATGTGTTTCAAGAAATGTTCACCCGTGGATTATACTCGCGTAGCCACAGCTGCCATCAAAATATAGAACATCCCCATCACCCCAGAAAGCTCTTCTGTGCCCCTTCCAGGTCAATGCCCTCATGCCCCATCTGAGGCAACCACTGATCTCTCCTGACGCCACACCTCAGAGTTGGTGACTGCGGGGCTTCATAGGCACGGACTGAGGCAGCATAGTCTTGCATGTCTGTCTTCATTTGCGCAGTGCAGCATCTGTGAGATTCAGCCATGCAGTGTGAATTCACTCTTTTTGCCCCATTCCCAGCACAGTGCCTGTTTGTCAAATTGAATAGACTTCAATTGCTGTAAGGTGACTAATAGCAAATTGTGTGTTATTCATGGATAAAGAAAAAAGATGCAACGTGCCAGGAGGTGGAAAAGAGAAAGAAACTCACCCCCACCCTGCCCTTCTGTTCTCACCTGACGAAGCCTGGAGTTCAGGAAGAAAAGGTGTGAGGGGGTTTTTCAGGAAACAGATGGGTCATCAGGGTCCAAATCAGAGGTGGAGTGGCACATCCAGCCCAAACGGAAACAAGCAATGCAAGCCTATGGCTTAAATCAGAAATTAATCTCTACTGGTAGTTTCCATGAACTCTTCTCCAGGTAAATATTACATGTAAAAGTAAGTTCATGTCATTACAGAATAATTAGATTATAAGAACTAAATTTAAAGTTTATACTACTTTGCATTACTGCAGAATTGTAGAAAGTATGCAACCCAGTCCTTAATAGAATTAAATGAGAATCTATATTTTTTCTCAATAAGTCTTTATTGAATAAATGGAATCATATCTTGTTTGTGTTTTTCTGTGCTTTTGTAATTTCTCAAATTAAAGATAAATAAATGGTTGCTTCTTGGCCTCCTGGCTAAGATCAAGTGTAAAGATAAGTAAATGGTAGTTGAATGAAAGAAACCAGAAAAAGTTATTTTTGGAGCGTGTAGGGTGTGCCTCGCCACCTTGGACCCACCTCGGACCCACCTCGTTTCTCCCAAGAGCAGACCCAGCTACACTAACTGGGATCTGCTTCCCACCTCCTCCTTCTGCTTTAATCCACTGGGGATCCTGCTGTCTTCAATGCCTACGTGTCAGCTAAGTTTGCAATCACCCCGTTTACTACTTTAAAATGAAGCCCCCTCTTTTTTGCAAGTAAGAATCTTCCTGAACCATGCATCCAAATGTCACATTTCCAAACATGTTGTGAGCTGAGGACTCCAAGTCATAAACTTCAAAGCAAGCACTTGTAATGGGAATTCTGACTGACAGTCCCTTAATTACAGTCTTTAAATATGCACAGTCCCTGACTGAGCCAGGCTTTCTGAGGAAAATTCCTGCCTAACTGGTTGAAAATGTGAACAGTGGGGTATAATTCCCTGAGCTGCAAGGAGCCACAGATCAGAGAGAATGCAAGAGAAACTCTAAAGATCCTTCTAGGATGAATTTTGTCCTTTGCAGATGGTATCAAACCTGAAAGAGGGGAGACAACTGGCACAAGGAGAAACAAATCTTGCTTGGGCTCGAAACGGACACACATGGTTTATTTGCCAGTATTTGGAGAGGTTAGAAAGCAAAGATAGCAGAGGAAGAATAGGTTTATCCTTGAGGACAGAACATGCACGCTGGTGAGTGGTAAGGGACTAAAAACAAGGTGGCTTGGCTGGGCGTAGTGGCTCATGCCTATAATCCCATCACTTTGGGAGGCCACGGAGGGAGGATCACTTGAGGTCAAGAGTTGGAGACCAGCTTGGTGAAACCCCGTCTCTACTAAAGATAAAAGAATTAGCTGGATGTGGTGGCTTGTGCCTATAATCCCAGCTACTACTCAGGAGGCTGAGGCAGGAGAATCGCTTGAACCTGGGAGGCGGAGGTTGCAGTGAGCCGAGATAGCACCACTGCACTCCAACCTGGGCAAAAGAGTGAGATTTCATCTCAAAAAAACAAACAAACAAACAAAAAACCAGGGTGGCCCGAAACAAGGCAGTCCCACTGATCATGGACTCCAGTGACATTAACAGAGATCAGGGGAACACGGTTGCCCCTGCGTGCCCTGGGCCACATCACAGCCACTCCTTCTTACTAGCTCTAGCCGCAGGATGTGCTATGTCTCAGATGGTGGCGTGGGTGCAGGTGACTTCTCCATCAGAGCCCCAGAAGGCAGCATGGCATCAGGTTTGGCAGTCCTATGCCACGTTGAGATCAGAGACCTTGTTGTTTTATTCCCATAAGGTGCTCAGCCAACAAGAATGGCAAGCTGGTGTTTTTGCTACCACAGCCTCCAGTTTAATGAGAGAGAGTAACCTTGATATGTAGTTTAGTGACCAGTTAGGCAGGAAATTTATGGCAAAACCACAGAAATGACCACACCGGAGTGGATTTAAGTCCTGATGCTGACAATGAACAGCTATGTAGCTTTGCCATTGGGCCAGAGTTACTAGGTAAAACATAAACATCCAACTAAATCTGAATTTCAGATATATAACAAATAATTTTCCACATATAACACATACAAAAACATTATCCATTGTTTATCTAAAATGCAAAGGTAACTGAGTGCTCTGATTTTAATTTGCTAAATCTGGCCAACAACTTTCTCTTGCTGAGCCTCATTTTCCTACTGTTTCCAAGTGGACAGCAGTGTGTGTCTCAAGGGGGTTAGAGACCAGCTGAGATGCTGCTGGTCCAGCACAGGGTTCCTACGCTGGTGACTGTCAGGGGCTATGAGTGTGATCAACTGAGCTCTCAGTGCCTCTTCTCCTTCCTTGGGATCTTTGTCTGCCTTTTAGCTCTTTCCAAATGTTAAACTTTCCATAAAGATCGATGTTATGTGTTCCCCATGGCAGAACATTTCTTTTATCACCATAGAAATCAATTTATTGTATATTTCATAAAACTAAAAGAACAAAATTGGCGTGTCCCTAACACAAAGAAATAATCAATACTTGAGGTGATGGATACCCTGGTTTCTCTGATCTGACCACAACACATCATATGCTTGTATCAAAATATCACATGTACCCCAAAAACATGTGCAACTATTATGTAGCAATAATTAAATATAAAAGTGAATAAAAAAGAAATTATAAGAAACTCAGGATCAGAGGTAGGAAAGGAAGGCAGGACTTGAAGGCAACCTTGATGTCTCCCCAATGCCAAGACTTATCTGATGAAACTGCTCTTTCCCACCGCATGGTTCCCTTTTTGGCTGTCAAACAGCATTCTGGGCCAGGCGTGGTGGCTCACACCTGTAATCCCAGCACTTTGGGAGTCCAAAGTAGGTGGATCACCTGAGGTCAGGAGTTTGAGACCAGACTGGCCAACATGGTGAAACCCTGTCTCTACTAAAAGTACAAAAATTAGCCGGGCGTGGTGGTGTGCACCTGTAATCCCAGCTACTAGGAAGGCCGAGGCAGGAGAATCACTTGAATCCAGGAAGCAGAGGTTGCAGTAAGACCAGATCGCGCTATTGCACTCCAGCCTGGGTGACAAAACAAGACTCTATCTCAAAACAAACAAACAAGCAAACAAACAAACAAAACACAGTGTTCTGTATCTCTCTTTCAGAGCCAGAAGACGTGGCTGGTGTGTCTCTAATCAAGCCCCCTGCTTTTGAAAGGGCCGGGAAGGGAAATATTACCGACTTGAGATCCACTCAGAAGTGGAAATATGCATTGAGCTCCTCCCATTCACTCGCCTTGCACACTTTGGCCAGGGAGTCGCACTAACCACTGTCAGCAAACACGTGCTTCAGAACAGCTCCAGTCACATTTTACGCCATTCTGCTGCATCCCACATAACGTCTAACTGCATATGTGCATCAATAATCTTTTATGACATCATAATGCATTTTAGTCTGTGGATGGTTATTATCTTTTAGAGACCCCCATTTAGATTTATGGAGCAAAAGAGGAAAGTTTTTTAAAAATGTAATCTAATTAATCTGAGTGCACTTGGATGCCTATTAAAATTCACCTGTCCGGGATTTTCCATTTATCATAATTACGAAGGAACAGCCATTCTGAGAAAGGGGCTGCCTCTTCATTTAATACAAAATGATGATATATTATCCTGAATGCTTTTAGGAATGGTTTGGACCTAATGGATAGGTCTGTGTGATGAATGCTGTGAACTGACGCTGTACAATTAGACATGTTGTTCTTTCATGTAGAACACACCCCCAAGATGGCTGGGAGACACAGCTCATGCATCGTGGACACAGTGGCCCCGTGGAGCCACCATCAGGGGAAGGGAGACCATCCCTTAGGTAGCTGGCAGGTGGGCAACCTCTCTCTGATTGCAGATGGCAAGGCCACTGGCCTCCAGACAGTGTCTGCGTCCCTCCGTAAAGCTTGGCATCACCCGGCATGGCCTGGGGAGGTGCGTCTTTTGAGCTGTCAATTCCCCACGATTGGTACCCCCTGCTCCAGAATTGAGACAGGGGAATAGGGTCTGGAGACAACAAGCCTAAAGCCAACCCAAGGGTGGCTTCTTGGAACTGGACCAAAAGGAAAACCCCACCTCTCCATGCCCAAGAGACAAGAGGTCAGAGACCCCACCCTCTACAAAACACCATCTCCCCTACATCACAAATGGGAAATACCTCTGATTGATCATGGGCCAATCCTTCATTTGCATAGAGTGTAACCAATTGGAGGCCTCTAAAGAGTATCTAGGGGTGTTACCAAATTCTTCTAGCTTAATAAAAACTCTAAAGAGCATTCCAGTCGGGGCTTTTGAGCCACTAGCTCGAGTCCACTCCCACTCTGCAGAGTGTAGTTTTGCTTTAATCAATCTGTGCTTTCATTGCTTCATTCTTTTGTTGCTCTATTTGTGCATTTTGCTCAATGAAAAGAACTCACAGTCCAGACTTTTCAGCCAGTAACAGAAGGAGGTGCTTCCTTTCATGAGTACAGGCAGTAGACACTTGCCCTAGGGCCTTCTTCCCGTATTGGGCCTAGGGAGCAGCTTTCCTATTCAACCACACCCAAGGGCAGCGTTGCCCCTCTGAGAGTCCCCTTCCCCTCAACCTGCAGACCCTGCAATTGGGAGGCAGAACCCTGATGCTAAACTGAGCAAACCTGTCAGGATATCACCAGGACGGGAGTTTTCAGGGACTTGCGGGTCCCCAGAGATGAGAGGCCAGAACACAAGGATGCACTCAGTCTCTTTCCAGACCACTGCCAAGCACCACAGAGTGCCGAGCCTCCCCTTGTCCTGTCTGCAGACAGGAAGGGCCAGCGTGTCCAGTGGAACTGGCCCAGAGCAGCAAGCCCTGGATCTGCCTGGGTCCTCTGCAAAGTGGAGGAGCTTCCCGGGTAAAGCAGCCCGTTACTGCCTTTGTCGAGCCAGCTCTTCTCCACTACATGGCACAGGGCTCCATCCTCAGTAACCACAGCCCTGAAACGTTTAGGAAATGCCCCCCATACTTCACCCCCATTGAATTTGTTGTGATAGAGCTTCCATGTGGCCTGGGAATGGCCTCTATGTGGCCTCTGGGCTCCCCCAGGGCCCACAAAAATCAGAGCATCCCAGAAACAGACTTTGGGTCAGCCAGAGGGGTGGACCCAGAAATTCCCCAGGTACCAACACCTGCATCCCCCTGTAGCTGCTGAAGTGTGAGAGGAACAGAAAAACCCAAGTGGCTGGAGCTCCTGGTCCATGTGCTGGTTGGGGAAGACCCAGGAGAAAGAAGGAGCTGACCAGATTGTAGGTAGCAATGTGCCCTCTCCTGGGGTGACCTGGCCTACCTGCAGCCGTGCTATTCTTCCACGTTGGGGTCTGAGTCAGGGACAGACTGTCTCTCCATCCAGGCTCCTTCCTGGCCCCAGGCCTTTCACTCTCTCCATTATCCTGATAAAACTCCCATGACACGCCCTCTCTGTGCAGTGGCTGCCAGGTGTCAGGGCTGTCAAGCTATGATGAGAAACACAAACCCTCTGGCCTCGAGAAGTGTGAAAGGCGGCTTCATTCAACTCAACATCCAGCCCCACAGGTCTTCTGTGTCTGCTAGGCACAGTTTTTTTAATCGATTTTCAATTGAAACTCAGGTATGGCTTGCCCTCCAGGTTTATCCCAGGCCCCATGCTCCCCTGAAATAAACTCCTGGCCCACAGGACTTGGTATTTGTTATTTCACTGGACCCTCCAGGCTTTTGAGTGGGGAATCTCTGGTCCTAAATTGCAGACCCAGACCCAGAGCACACAGTCCTGAGGGTTGGGGTGGTGGGGAGGCCAAGGTACATACAACCAACTCCATCACCAAACAGACCAAATAGCCCCCACTCTAGGGGCACAAGCCATGTGCCATAAGGAGGCAGAGGGAGGGCCAGTGGAATCCACTCGAATGTGCAGGAGGGCTTCCTGGAGAAGGAGACGTCAGAAACGAGCCCTGAGGAATGACTTAGTATCTGAGCACTGGCGATCAGGGCACACTGCGTAATCCAAGCATGGTGTGTTCAGCATTAATAAGGGTCCTTGGCAGGACTCAGTGTCCAATGAATTCACAGGACCAGTTGCTTAGGCTGGGCTCCCCAGAGAAAGAGACTGATACAAGGATTCCTAGCAAGATATGTGTTAGGAGATGATCCCAGAGCCCATAGATGATAGAGCAGAGGGTGAGATAGCCAGGAGCAGAAAGCCCACAGAGGATGCATTAGAGAGCAGGGTACTGTTGCAGGCAGCCAGAGCACAATCTTGCTGGGAACCACACTTCACAATGGCTGCACACAAGGGGCAGAGGAGCCGGGGCATTTATCCACCAACTCTTGCCAGCATTGATTGAGGGCTACTCCTGGAGGTGTTGACTCCAGGACAGTTCCAGCCAGCCATGCATGCAGGTAGCAAAGCAGGTTCCTGCAGCCAGAGAAAAGGCCTCAGCAGAGTCTTGGCACTTAGGGCAGGAACCACATTGTGTGTGCATGGTGCAGGCCAAAGGGGATCTAGGAGGGGCATGCGACTGCATCGTCTGCCACAGGGGAGAATGCATGGGCAGATGGGCAGGACCATCAAAGAAGCTCTTTTTTTCTTTTCTTTTTTGAGACAGAGTCTTGATCTTTCGCCTAGACTGGAGTGCAGTGGTGCTATCTTGGCTCACTGCAACCTCCGCCTCCCATGTTCAAGCAATTCTCCTGTCTCAGCCTCCTGAGTAGCTGGGATTACAGACATGCACCACCAAACCCAGGTAAATGTTTTATTTTTAGTAGAAAATGGGTTTCACCATGTTGGCCAGGCTAGTCTCGAACTCCTGGCCTCAAGTGATCTGCTCGCCTCAGCCTCCCAAAGTGCTGGGATTACAGACGTGAGCCACTGCGGCTGGCCCAGAGAAGCCCTTCTAAGTGAAGTGCAGACAGGACTTGGCCCACTGGGCGCAGTGAGAGGAGAGGAGCATGTTGCTTGTGCCTGGTGTGAAGCACCCCCACCTAGAGCCATAGGGACTGCTAAGCACCCCCGAAAGTTTCCATAGGCAAATCCCTCAAAATTTCAATACATAGAGGATGGCCCCTGTGACAAGTTGACCCATAGCATCTGGGTGGTCCTGTGTGGGAAGTGTGTATGCAGGTAGAGGGAGTGTGTCTGGTCTTCTGACAGCATCACTTGCCTTATCTTTGTTCCTGTCTAGCCTCTCCTAATCCTGGAGTACTAGAGTTAGAAGGGGAGGTGGATGGGGAAGCAGAATGTGAAAGTGGAAACTGTTTCAGGATGAACATAAGCAGATAGGAAGCATGGCGTCTACTGGCCTCGAGCTACAGACAAAAGGAAGACACAAAGCTTAGAGGGCACCCGTGACAGTGACCCCTCACACACCCCACCAGAGTGAAGCATTTGGTGAAGGTCCAGGTCAGATTCATCCTAGAAATCATCAGAAGTTGCTAAAACACCTACGGAGCCTAACACATAGTATGTATTTAATATATATTTATATAACATTTCATTTGTTAAAAGCTTAATGTTCAGTCAAACCAGCTCTTTGGCCTTTGAAGATCAAATAAGATTTCGCCAAATTCAACCCTTTAATTTCTTTTCCGAGCTCTATTTCCCAAAAACCATGTCTTAGCAAAGGACAGATGTGAAGTTGAGAAGAACGATTTCAAAAACTTAGGAATCAAGGTTCTTTATACATAAGACAATAGAGGCTCATCATTGATCAGTTAGTTAAGACACCGCATCAGCATCTTTGGGAGTTGACTAGTCCTGTATCCCTAACACAAAATCCAAACATTCCTGCAGTTATTGACAGGCATAGATAGCCTGAGTCAAGACAATGCATCACATTAATTATTTTTATTATTTTTTAAAGACAGGATCTTGCTGTGTCACCTAGGCTAGAGTGCAATGGTGTGATCATAGCTCACTGCAGCCTCGACCTCCTCGGCTTAAGCCATCCTCTCACGTCAGCCTCCTGAATAGCTGGGACTACAGGTGTGTGCCACCACTCCTGAGTAATTTTTAATTTTTTTCTAGAGACACAGTCTTACCACGTTGCCCAGGCTGGTTGCAAACTCCTGGACTCAAGGGATCCTCCCACCTTGGCCTCCCACAGTGCTGGAATTGCAAGTGTGAGCAACCACACCCAGCTACGTTTCATTTATATTTAAAGGATTATTCCTAACAATTGATTTTTAAGTAATTATTCTTCCCATCCATTAGCATGGAGCTTGGACCCAACAGCAAATATTTGCGACCTAAAATTGAGATACAGCTCAACCCTCCAAATCCTTTGCTTACCCTCACCAAGGAGCCCCTCCATCCCTGCATACACCACTCTGTCAAAGCCCAGGGCCTGGAAGGACCCGGCTTTCACCCTGAGCTGCTTCCTTACAGAACACAGAGCTGGGTAACCAACAGAGCCTCCACCATCTCCATCCTATCTCCGACCTTAGAGAGATGCCAGTAAGACGAATGCAAACTTTGCCAAGGGAAGGTCTTGAGAAAGTCAAATGCCATCATTATTAATTCCCCGCTGTTTGGCTGGGATGGAAGCCACTGGTGCACCGATGGAAGAGGCTTGACTCCAAATAAATAAACACACGTCCTTTGGGCAGATGTCGGGCCAGCTCCGGCTGTTAACTGATGGTCCCGCACTGTGGCGGGGAGCGCAGCGTGGGGAGGCGAGGTGACGCTGGCAGCGCGGACTCCTCCGCCTCATCGCAACAAGCAGTCTGGAACTTTGGCCACATTTCCAAATCCATCTCTTTGAACCGACACAGACAGCTTAATGAAGCAATATTTATGGAACTGATACCACCGGGGAGATGGCTGCTCCTTCTCTCCGTCTCCTATTTTTAATATTTGATCTGGCAAACATATTATTAAAGGAATATTTCATCTGATTACTCTTCTGTTTGACTGCGTGTGTTATTCATGCATGCTGGGTGCCAGGGGAAATTACACCACCAGTTTGGGAGTTTTATTATGTCATTTTCCAAACAGCCCTTTGCTCTGAGTATAATTACCATTCATGTGCAAGGCTGTGGGCGCTCTGGCTGACCTGGGCCAACTCCTTTTAATCACAATGCCCTCCTCCTTCCCCTCCAGTCCCACTCGAGGCCCATTCAGGACTCTTTTCCTGGGGACCAAGAACTTTCTTTCTTGCTGGGGACGGTGACTCATGCCTGTAATCCCAGCACTTTGGGAAGCCGAAGTAAGCAGATCACTTGAGGTCAGGAGTTCAAGACCAGCTTGGACAACACAGGGAAAGAAACCCTGTCTCTACTAAAAGTACAAAAATCAGCCAGGCGTGGTGGCAGCGCATGCCTGTAATCCCAGCTACTGGGGAGCCTGAGGCAGGAGAATCAACTGAACCTAGGAGATCAAGGTTGTAGTGAGCTGAGTTTGTGCCGCTGCACTCCAGCCTGGGTGACAAAGCAAGACTCCGTCTCAAGAAATAAATTAAATAAAAAATTTTAAAAATGAACTTTCTTTCTGAGAAGTGGTCTCTCTGGATATCTGAAAAGTTGCCTTGATGTTGTTAGGGGTTTCTAAAATCACTAACTTGCTTATAAAGCTGCAGTTTCCTCATAAGGCACAAACAGAAAAGAGAAGGGTGCACCCTGGCATGTCCTGTCCCCGGCTATGAGCCCTTGGTCCAGCATCAATGTGGTATTCACTTTCCCAGAGGCCACAGGTCTCCTGACTCTCTGCCTTTCCTTTTGCTAGCAGCTAACTCCACCCTGAAGGTCTTGAATTGCCTGATAAATCTACCCTGTCTCTGATTGGGCAACTGACTCTATTTCCAACTTGGCCTTGATGATGGGGCCAGAGGGACATTTTGAACCCCTAAACAAGGGGAGAGCATTCAGGTGGGTGCAGCAGAATCTGCCCCCAGCATCCTGGCAAAGACCCCGCAGGAGGCTTTGTACCCAAAACAGGTGAGGCATGACCAGTGTGCAGGCTCAGCTCCCACTGCCCTGCTGACAAATGAAGCCAGCTCTTCACCTCTCACGAATTTCCTTGACTTTTGTTTCCAGTTGTTTGCTATTTACTTTTTCTGTAAGGGCGAGATAGTAAATGCTTTAGTCTCTGCAGGCAGTACTGTCACCGTCACAACTACTGAACTCCACCATAATACCACCAAATAAACCACAGACAGTATGTAAATGAATAAGCATGGCTATGCTCTAACAAAACCTATGTGCAAACATAGGCAGTGGGCCGGATTTGCCCCATGGTCCAGTTTCCAAAGTCCTGCTTTAGACTTTTCTTTGAATTAGGGATGTGTTTTTTAAATCCTCAAATACTTTAGCCTCACAAAACTAAAGCCTTAATTTGTGAGTTTATATGTATGTGTGTGTATAAATGTGTGTGTGTGTGTATATATATAAATATATAAAAATATAAAAAATATATTTAAAAATATATATATACATATATAAATATATGTATAAATAAATATATAAATATATGCATAAATATGTATAAACATATATATCCCCCTAATACATTCAAAATATTTAACTAAAAGAAAATGTTGTAAGTTATTTCACGTTCCACCTGAATCCCTCCAGAAAATGTCAGATCAGATGACTGTTTCTTGAGTGTGAAAACACCCAGGGGCCCTGAGCAAATCATTCCTTTCAGATTTTATCAAACAGAAAAGTGAGGCCTCAAGAAACAAACTACATGGTCCCTCAACCCAGGGTCTTGGCAGTTCCAGCTCTGACTCTGCAGGGTTCCTTTTTCCTGACTCCAGGGGTCCTAGCCCAACTTTGCAGGCAATGGCAGCCTTGTCCACTCACGCTTTCTGGACGAATATCTACCCAAAGGCAGACCCTGGCTGCCATGATGGAACCCACGTTTTCAGAGGAGCTGTGTGCAATAAACAAAAGAGCAAATAAAAGACGTGTGATTTTAGGTAATGGTCAATGCAATGGAGGAAAAGTAGGCAGGATAAGCGAATAAAGAATCCTGGGCTCTTTTAGATAATGTGGTCAGAGAGGGCATCTCTGCAATGACTCCAAGTCAATATGTGGTGGATGAGAAAAATTGAGCCACACAAAAGGCAGGCAGGTGCAATCTGGACTGAGATGGAACTGGGCCTGCCATGGCCAGGACACAGGGGCAGCCAAGAAGGCAGCAGGTCCGTGAGTGGGAAGGAAGATAGGTGCAGCAGAAGTTGGAGATGTCTCAGGGCCTTGCAGTTCCCACAGGTGAGGTTATGAGGTCAGGCCTTCATGCCAGGTTCTCACCAAGACTCTGGTCATTGCCCTGGTTGCTGTCAGGGCACGCCCCCCTTGGCCCTAAAACTGTAGAATCACAGCTCATATTCGTGTTCTTCTTACCCATTCCTTAGCTGTTGCTTTGCAATTCTTAGAATAAAAGTAAAGTTGCAGGAAATTTCAGAGCATAAACATAAGGGTGCATTTGGATAGTTGCAAAAATTCCCTAGCCAACGAACAGCAGACAGGGCCCCACTTCATGAAACCTTCAGTGAGGGTCAGGTCCACATCCCCTTTGGCAGACAGTCCAACCTCAACTGGAGCTGCCGCCAGGGGTGTGATTTCCACAGGCTTTCAGCACCGCTGATGCTCATGATTTCTCAACAGCTGCCATTATACAACATTTAGATGCAAAATGGACAATACATCAAAGCAGATGTTCTTGGAAATCCTATTAACTCCAAAGGGTTTGGGAAGGCTTGGAGGCTGACTCATTTGGCACATTTGCAAGCCAGCTGTGTTTCGGTTCTCTTGGTGTGGGTGGATGCAGCTTTCCTGCATTCCCAATCTTTCGCTCAGCTCCAATGCCAGAGCACCTACACCTCACATCCTAAAAGCACTACGTGGGGCTGAGGTCGCCTAGAAACAGTTTCCTTTATTTACCTCAGAAAGACCAGTGTGCAGGTTCTCAATGGCACCTGACAATTAACCATGAAACAATGCACTTAGACCCAGACTTTCTGGAGAATTCTATGGAAAGCCCATTGTGGGAAGGAAAAATGTGACGGCAAGTGGGGAAGGCTTGCATGTCTCTGCGCATGTGGGATTGAATGTCCCAAAGACTCCTTCTGCCCTGGTTTGTTTACCGTCTATAAGTGGCAATGTTGGTGTGAGTAGGGCCATTTGAGGATCAAGCATGATGATGGAGGCCCTGCCCCATTGGCTACAGAGAACGTCCAGGATGGGATGAATGTGGTCATCATAGTTCCTATATGGCTCACGTCCCACTCCCATCAGCCTCCACCTTGCATCCTCTTCCATGCTGCATGACACATGAGATCTTGGAAACATTTGCTAGGTTTGCCCATAGTGAGGAGTCAGAATAAGATCCAAGCAACAGGGCCCTGTCTCCAAAGCAGAGTTCATAGCGCTGCAAAAGGAGGGGAGGTGTGGTGTTGGAGGGAGAACAAGGGGATCCCAAAGCAAAGTGTGGCCCTCTGTAGGTGGCCCTCCCACACCAGCCCAAATGCCACATCCTGCCTCCCCTCCCCTGCCTAAACTTGTAGGATGCCTGCCCCCACCATCATCTTCTGTTCTCCCCCGGCCGAGGCACCATGGTGTCTCTGCTCTTGCCCTTCTCAACACACTCTTATCTCTAAGCTGGCAGCAGTGAATGTGGAGTCTGTCCCTCTGAAGGGTGGTGCCCAAGAAGGACAGCATCCCTCAGGCCTTGATTTCCACCACCGGCATCTACTGGCTCTGCCCTGTCTGAGCAGGAGGTGTGGCTCTTGGGTAAAAACATGCTGAGCACTCACTGAGGTGATGGGAGCAACTCCACCTGCCTTCAGCCCAGCAGGAAGAGTGAGGGAGGACTGTCTTTTACATTCTCAGGCAAAGGAGACCCCCAGTGGTGCTTATTTGCAGAAATTAATATTTATCAGCATGGTTCATGGTGTTCATGGTGGAGAACTAAGGAGGCTTCCGCCCCCAAATGATCCATGTGTCACAATGACTTGTCCATTGCTCGTGGAAGCTGAGTTGAGCTCCCAGAGGGTGCAGGAGGTTGTACCGGGACTTGGTTCAGGGCACTGAGAGGATCCGCCCGGCAATAAGGGCAGCCGCTGGGGCCTCCTGACCCTCAGTCCTATTTTTGTGTGTTCTTTCATCCATTGCTTCCATCGCTGCTCCCCAGGGAAAAAGGCTCAGTTCTTGAGAATACTAACACCCCCTGCCCTGGGTAGCCCTGAGCTGTTCCCCCGAGCAGTGGGATTCTGGGAGCCACCCAGGAGCAGCTTGTGAGCATAAGCCTAGCTGGTCTGCTTCCTGCAGAGCGTGCACAGAGGCTCCTCTACCCTGCCACCCTGCCCCCAGCCCACTCCTCGGCCCTGGGAATGTCTCACCGCTGGCAAGGTCCCACTCCTTCCAGTAATCACAGTCCCTGGGCAGTTACCCAACCCTCTGGCCCTCAGTTTCCTCTTCTATATAATGACAACCGTGGTGCGGTGCCCCTTGCTAAGGCTCTACCAGGATTAGCTACATGAGGCATGGCTGGCAGCTCAGCCAGGATGGTTACCTGCGGTTGTGTCTGTATCTCTGCATCCCCTAATCTGTGGACCCCTTGAGGCCACATCTCTGTCACCTGTTCATGACTGTCTCCCTAGCACCCAGCGCAGAGCCTGGCACACGGTGCATACTCACTTAGTGTCTGTAACAGCAGCTTAGCGCAACACAAACCCTGACTATCCCTCCTTGCCTGCTTTTCTCCTTGGCTGGTTCCTTCTCACCCTGCAAGTCGCCTCCTCAGAGAAACCTTCCCAGGACATCCATCTGTAGCTGCCCTCCCCAGTCAAGTCTCTCTCTGTCCCATCACCTAGTTTTATTGTCTTAATAACAGCACTTTCCACTAACGGCTACTTGTGCGGTTTATTGTTTCTCACTGGCATGGAACTCCAGGGACGGAGCTGGGCCCTGGTACTTAGAGCTGCAGAGAGAGCCACCCCTATCATTCCCAGCCACATGTGGAGCCCCTGCAGCTGTGGTTTGAGGACTGTGGGTTTGCTCCATGGGAAGTACAGTCAGCACGCTGAGCCTTGCACCAAGTATGCCTCACTGTTTGCTAAACTCTGATGCTAAGCTCAGAGCCAGCCAGGTCCCTCAGCTTCCAACCTGGCTGTTGTGGTAGCTTTGAGGGTCCTTGGCAGGTCCCCCAAGGAAACAGAGTCATTTCAGAATGGAGGAGACCGGAGGAGGCACATCTCAGCAAAAAGTAACTTTTCCTGTGCACAGTCTCACCCCTCACCCAGGTCCTAAAATTGAGACAGGCTGTCAGGCTGGTTTCCTGTTTGAATGTGGCTTAGAGAGAAAAACAAAAACCACTTACTTAGGCTTCTAGTCAACCAGCAACAAAGACCCAAGAAGGTATGAGCCACGAGCTCCTGCCTCGGGGAGTTACGGACTTCCTCTGCCCATGTGCGGTTGGACTTACTCACTTTATGGTGGCCTTTTCTTGCTTTTCATGCTAAAAGCCACACCCAGGGTGGAGATTTAAATGCGAATGTTACATGCGATGTATGAAGAAGGATGTAGAACCAGTGCACAAGTACTAGAGAAACCTCCTATCCATGCCCTGACGAAACCCTTCCCGAAAGAACCAGCCCACACGCTACCCTCCAGAGCAGTCCGTCCTTTGCCCTTTTGCAGTGCTGGCTTCCCTTGTGCGTAAGCTAAATGAAACTTTCTCTTTCCTGTAGGGCAATGTCCGGCGATCCATCTTGATTCCTATCCTGGGAGATTGCAAGAACCCAGGGCGCTGATAGCAATCCCTTCACTCATAGCTTTATTCTCTTCATCAGTCAGTGGAAGCTGAGTCAAACTGTGCTGACAAGCATCCCCAACATCTCCAGGGCTTACCACAGTGAAGGGCATCCCTGTTTTACCGAGTGTACCACAGGGGTCAGTTGGGAGGACTGTGGTCCTCTTCACCCTCAGGGGCTCAGGCTGGGGAAGCTCCGTCTCCACGTGTGAGTCCACAATGATGAAGGCAGAAGGAAGCAAAGCAGGCACTGGCTATGAGGTGCCACCCAGAGGTGACACACATCATTTCCTCCACGACTCATCCCCTAGGATCCCCTAGACTCATTCCACACGGCCCTACCCAGCCACTTACCCAGAGGGGCTGAGAGTGCATCCCACCCAGTGCCCAGGGAGCAAGAATCCAGGCACATTTGGTAACAGCACAAATGACCACCACCCCTCCTGTGTCACTGTCTGTGCTGGGGAAATTGGAAAGGAACTAGTCTTATTAAGTGCATAGGCCGGGCCGGGTGCCGTGGCTCATGCCTGTAATCCCAACACTTTGGGAGGCCAAGGTGGACAGATCACCTGAGGTCAGGAGTTCGAGACCAGCCTGGCCAACATGATGAAACCATCTCTACTAAAAATACAAAAATTAGCCAGATGTGGTGGCAGGCACCTTTAATCTCAGCTACTCAGGAGGCTGAGGCAAGGGAATTACTTGAACCCGGGAGGTGGAGGTTGCAGTGAGCCAAGATCACGCCAGTGCACTCCACCCTGGGTGACGGCGCGAGACTCTATCTCAAAACAAAGAGCATGTGCTAAGCCAGTGTTCCCTGTGCTGCACACATTTGCATCATCATTATTATCTCATGTGCCAGGAGAGGAAATCTGTCTGGAGAGGAAGGGCCTCAGCCAGGACCAGGAGCGCGCAAGCGGAACAGACAGAACCCAACACTGGAGGCTGGACCCCAGGGCCTTTGCTTTGATAAGTTTTATTTTATTTTTTCGGGTGGGGTCTTATTCTGTCACCCAGGTTGGAGTACAGTGATGCAATCAAACTCACTGTAGCCTCCAACTCCTGGACTCAAGCAATCCTTTCTCCTCAGCCTCCTGAGTAGCCGGGACCAGAGGCAAATGCCACCATGCCTGGCTCATCTTTAATTTTTTGTAGAGGTGGGGGTTCTTGCTGTGTTGCCTGAGCTGGTATCGAACTCCTGGTCTCAAGTGATCATCCCACCTCGGCCTCCCAATTGCTGTGATTACAGCATGCGCCACTGTGCCCAACTGGTCTTTGCTCTGGGCCGCAGGATACTGTCCTCTGGGTGCTGCAAGGCTGAGGCACTATGGCTCTCACCCTCCCTCCGCCTCCAGCTGTGCGGGACCCTGGGTTTGTGGCTGAACCTCTCTGAGCTTTACTTCTCCATTTGTGAGTCTGGGGACTTAATTCTTGCTCTGCTCATGACTTCAGGATTAAGCATGGGTGTTGTGAGCATCCATAATGCCTGTCCAGAGGAAGTCTCCAGGGAAACTGCTTTCCTCACCAGACACCTGAGGGGTGCCCCATTCTGCAGGGGAGAGAAGGAGGCCGGGGCCAGCCTGCTTGGGGACCCCAGAGGAAATCCGAGCAGAACTGGTTCCTATCAAGAAAGGAGAAAGGATGCCAGTACTTCAGAAGGCTACGGTGGCGGACACACCTTTGAAAGTGTTTTATTCTGCCAAGCCAACAACCATTTACAATCACCATCATTTCACAATGGAAAGGACAATGTAAGGCCAAAGGGGTGGAAAAGGTCAGAACTTAGGAAAAACTCTAACTGAATAAGTATAGCTATGCAAAAAATAACTCAAGTCTGTTTTCGTCATTTCACTGCAAGTCAGGGCAAACATCAGCACAGACCAGCACCTGCCAGTGAGAACCAAAAAGCAGTCTTACCATTGACTTTTAGAGGTGGGAGTTTTTTTGACCACAGGCCAGGAGCTCCTCGCCAGCAACAAGGCCACCAGCGCTCAGCCACGAGCAACAACGAACTTAAGTACAACAGTGGGAAGAATCAGGATTTACACACTCCAGTTTTCATCTGAAATCACTTAGCACTTACCCGCCACCCGCACCCCCACCGCCCTCACCACATCACTGCTGCACCCTCCCTGCTCAGTTTTCTTCCTCCCCTCCCACGCTCCTTCCCTGCCCCTGTGAGAGCCAGGCCCTTGCCCTCTGTGACCTGGGGCTCCCTGCCTCCTGGAATTCTGGGGCTGGGAACATCTACAGCCTCCTCCAGGAAGTAATTGGACTTTTCTTTGAGACTGTCCCCAAGCTCCTTCTCCTTGTTTATCTGCTCTTGATTAAAAGGCCATAAAGAATTGATTTTACAAAGGCTTAATAATCAGGCACAGTGGACATGTATGTAATTGAATGACAGTTCCGGATCCATCTTTCACAGCAACTGTGGTCTCAGAGCTGCTGTGCCAAAGACAAAGTGGAGACAAATGAGCCCTTTTAGCATGATGCTAATTACTGCCAAGTCCAGCCTCAGGGTTTTCTCTCTGGCTGGGCTTGGGCTGGTCCAGCAGGGGAAGGATTCATGACCCTATAGTCAGAAAAAGGATCCGCCCACCTCGGCCTCCCAAAGTGCTGGGCCAGCTACCCAGGAGACTGAAGCGGGAGAATCGCTTGAACCTGGGAGGTGGAGGTTGCAGTGAGCCCAGATTGCACCACTGCTCTCCAGCCTGAGTGACAGAGTGAGACTTTGTCTCCTAAAGAAAAAAAAAAAAAACAACCAAGGAGGCCGGGCACGGTGGTTCACACCTGTAATCCCAGCACTTTGGGAGGCCAAGGCAGGTAGATCACCTGAGGTCAGGAGTTCGAGATCAGCCTGACCAACATGGCGAAGTCCCATCTCTACTAATAAAAACAAAAACTAGTTGGGAGTGGTGGCAGGCGCCTGTAATCCCAGCTACTCATGAGGCTGAGGCAGGAGAATCACTTGAACCTTGAAGGGAGAGGTTACAGTGAGCTGAGATCAATCACGCCACTGCACTCCAGCCTGGGTGACAGAGTGAGACTCAGTCAAAAAAAAAAAAAAAAAAAAAGAGCCAAGAGGGCTCTGAGCTTGTTACCGGGAACTGGGATGGGAGGCAGGGCTGGCCTCTTCATGATTCTGCTGAGTTTCCATTTAATCAAAGCAGGTACTGCCGATCCCCCAATTAGTCAGATGGCAAATGACGGAAGCCCAACTCAAAGTGCTCAGATAGTCATAGGAAGATATTGCCTTATGCAAATAAAAAGAGGTGGATCCAAGCTTCAGGCAAGCTAGATCCAGGTGCTTAATGATGCCATTGGGCATCCACCTCTCTCCACTTACAGCCTGCTCTTAGCTGACTTCACTCTCAGGAAGGCTTGCCCCAGGCTTACATCCTCAAGCCAAGCAACCCCAGTACCCAAACAGCTCCCACTTTCCACCACTAGCTCCAGAAAATGTGGACTTGGCTTGGATTGGGTGCCCAGCCTCGGGTATTTAACACTTACTAAGTTCCAGACACCATTCCAGGTTCTGGAGACACGAATATGAATAAGACCTGCCACCTTTACTCAAGGAGCTCACAGCTTTGCTGGAAAAACTGGGCAGTGAACAGACAACGTCGTGAGTAACCCTTGTACAATGCCATTCCCTGTGAGAGACTGAGGGCTTTAATATAGGGCACAGCTTTACAACAAAATTAAATTTTTCTTTTAATTGTGCCATCCTCCAAGACTCTGGCCCAAATATCCTTCACCCAGCAGAGTGGTGAAGAGCCCAGAGCCCTGCGGTTTGACAGATCTGCATCTGAATACTGGCTCTGCCATTTAGGAGTTCTGGGAACTCAGAAAGCGAATTCATTCCTCTGTGCCTCTGCACAGTGAGGCTGATAAGAATGTCCACCTAATAAGGCTGTTCTGAGGATTCACTGAGATGATGCACAAGAGGCATTGAATTCACTGCCAGCACACAATGAGAGCTGAACAAGTGGCCTTTGCTATTATTTCTATTCCCCATTGGCTGCTGGACTAGTGGTGGGGGTTTTGATGCTAGACAGGTGAGTCCCAAAGTGGGGCTTCGCCCAGGAAAGAATTCAACGGTAAGCCAGTGGTAGAGTAGAAGAAAACAGCTCTATAGAAGCAGCAGTGTTACAGCTCTTGGAATGATACAGCCCAGTGACTTCCCCTGCAGAGCAGGGCTATCCGCAGGCAGTTTGCTGACAGCAGCAGCTCAGGCCAGTTCCGCAGTCAGATTTATACCCACTTTTAATTACATGTAGATTAAGGGGCGGTTTATGCAGAATTTCTAGGGTAGAGGTAATAACTTTTGGCTCCTTGCCACAGAAAGGGGTGGTAACGCCCAGGTGTTGCCATGGCAATGGTAAACTGACACAGCACTCTGGTGGGCGTGTCTGATGGGAAGCTGCTTCCGCCCCGTCCCTTTTTCAGCTAGTCCTCAATTTGGTCCCGTGTCTGAGCCCTGCCTGCAGAGTCAAGTCCCACCTCTGACCTCAGTTTGAAGCCCCGCTCCGTGGTGGGAAGGCTCTGCAGTGTGTTAACCCAGCACAGACAAAGGCCCACTTTGGAGGCAGGATTCCACCAGACAGACGTCTGGGACAGAAGTTGCCACCCAAGATAAAAGGGACTCTGATGTTACTTAGGGATGGAAATTAGAAGTCTCAGTGCTGGGGAGGCAGCCCAGGGTGGACACAGGAACTGCAGGTGAGGGGTGGTGCTGAAATGGGCCTCGAAACCAGATTCCAGCACTAGCACATGGAGTCCTGAACTAAGGGAGTGAGGGGGTGGCAGGAGGTGGATGGGACATGTTTGGGGTGGGGATGTCTTTTGGGAGAAAGAGTTCACAGGACGGGGGTCAGCCTCTTGAAGGGCTGGGAGTGCCAAGGCCACCCACATATCGCCAGGCGCAGCCCCTTCACGGCACATCACTCAGCAAGGACTCCAATCCCTAGGAGGGGGAAATGGGCCAGGAGCAGTAGCAGGCACCTCCAGGGACTCCACAGATGCCTAATGTACATACCCGCTGAGGACACCACTCTCTGTTAGAACATGGAATCAGAGCTTTGAGGGAGCCTGGCAGAGCTCCAGTTTTGCGTAGGTTATCCACAATCCTAAAATAATGTTTTCAACATACCTGTTTTCTGCCAACAGAATGGAATCCAACTTTCTTAGCCTGGTGTGCGAGGCCCTCCCTGTCTCTGGCTGCAACCTATAAACAACGCATGGCAGCTTCCTCAGCCAACCCAGCAATGGCCCTCACACATGTCACTGACAGGGAGGAGGAAGAAGTCCCCAGACTTTACTTCCTCCAAGATCAGCAGATGTTTGCTGTTTTTGTTTGTTTGTTTGTTTGTTTTTGTTTTGTTTTGTTTTTTCATTTTTAGAGAGATGGGGTCTTGCTCTATGGTCCAAGCTGGAGTGCAGTGACGGGATCATAGCTCACTGCAGCCTTGACCTCCCAGACTCAAGTGATCCTCCCACCTCAGCCTCCTGAGTAGCTGGGATTAGAGGCAAGTGCCACCATGCCTGGCTTTTTTTTTTTTTTTTTTTTTTTGTAGAGCTGAGGATCTCACTGTGTTGTCTAGGCTGGTCTCAAACTCCTGGGCTCAAGTGATCCTCCCACCTAGGACTTCCAAAAAATTCAAGTGTATTTTAATGTTCTTTAAATAGACTTGGAAAAACCAACCCCTGGGAAAACCAGGGGCTGAAAGCCCTGTCCTCAGCGGGACAGCCTCAGCATTCTTACAGACCAGGTCCTTAAACATGTGGCTTCAAGGGTGCCTCCCTCTCCTCTCCAGGAATGACCTCCTCAATGTGCCTGTTCAGTATTCCATAAACAGAGAGCTTGGGATGCAAAAGCTGCCTTGGTTCAGCTGGGGAAAAAAATGCCTTTGAGAATTTTATCAACAAGTACCGGAGACAGCCCCTTTATAAGAAGTATGCGGAACAGGCACCCCATTGTCTGAGAACAGGGCCCATGCAGAGATGAGACCAGGGAAGCTCCGGGTACAGGCGTCTCCACTGGGCACAGCTACCTGGACCACTTGAGGTTGTGTGACCTGGGGGACCAGGGAAATTATCCATCGTCTGTGCTAGGCTGAGCCAACCGCATCCTCCCATTTGAGAACTTGAGGCTGGAATCAATCCCTCGTCGGTCTTTCTTGTGCTTGAGCTGGGAGGGATGAAGGGCGGAGACAGTCATTTCCACCTTGAAGAAGGAGCAGAGAAGCCCAGACTGCAGTGACAGAAGACGGGAGACAGAGAAGGGAAGATGGAGACAGCGGTTGCTTTGCCAAGTCCCACCTGGGGAGGTTGGCTTTGCGTCCAGCTCACAGGTCCCCGAACTGCCCCTGTGTCCTTTTCCCAATTAAACCAGCCTGGGCAGGTTCTGTCCTCTGCCCCCAATTATCCCAAAGACGAATCCCAGCCACTTCCACAGCCTTCAGCAGATCCCTGGGAATACTCAACAAGACAGGAACTGAGCTTCTGCCCCTTAAGCAATTCTTCAGTCTTTTCTTCATTGGCTGCCTCCCCAAAGACCCCAAGTTTGATGCCACTTGGGCTGGACATGGTACAAGGCTAAGGGAACCAAACCCAGCCCTCTGCCAGCGCAGAATGTGAGATGTTTAAGAAAATGTTCACGCCGTGGGTGCTCCTGGCTCCTCGATGAGCACTGGACTGAGCTATTACCATATTTCACTGCCATTTACAGAGCACAGCTGTGTGTGCTTTAGTCTAATAAACAGCCATGGTTTGTTTTCTGGGCCAATATTTCTTTTGTATTTACTGGGCTTGGTTTTTGTATCTTGGTTTAAAAGATTGGCTCATGGGTCTGCCTTGTGTCCGTCACCTTATTTCTACTGAATTCCGCACTCCCGGCAGCCCCTTCTTCATGAGTGTTCAGTGTGCATCCCCATACTGGAAGGAGAAGCCATTCTGACACCCCAGCCCCACTGTGGTTTTCTCCTCTGCCTCCACCTGGTTTCTGTATCTGCCAGGAGTCGCTTCTGCTGGGCACCCCGTTGGAAAGATAGCATTGCAGAGTGAAAAACTCAAGGCACCCCCATGCCCTGTGACTCACTACGAGACCATCACCTGTAGCTCACCATGTGATCCTGAACATGTCACTTCCTCCCCTGGGCCCTGGTTTCATGGTGCACTGGAGGAAGGCACTGGCCCGGAGCTCCTCCAGCCTCCCGCAGGTTGGACCAGCCATGTGGCTGTCTCCCTGCACTCCTGCAGCTCCTCAGGGCTGGGCTCAGCAAGGGCAAATGCCTTTCCTGCAACTTGCCTGCAGCTCAGCTACAGATGCGCCCTTGTCAGTGCCTGGTTCAGGATGCAGCCAAGCCTCTCAGGCCAGGCGCAGCCTTTCCAGATGCACGGCCCTGCTGGAGTCCTCAACTTTGTACGGCATCCACACATGCTGCTGAGGGTCTCCCAAGTATCTGTCACTTTCCTGCATTGGTGGGTCCCTGTGGACTGTGCTTCACCTCCCAAGGCTTCTGCTGGGCCCTAGGACCTCTGTGTTCCAGATTGGAGTTGGGGAGCAAGAAGGTGTAAAGATTGGGATAGATAGGCACAGATGCTAAAAGCTATTTATTTTTGTCCACTATATGGTAATTTTAAAATATCCTCATGAAGAGTTTGGCCCTCCTCCCTTTGCAAGGTGAGCTAACCCCCTCCCCATGTGTGGGCCATGCATAATGATCCTTATTAGGAGAATGTGATGGGAGGGATGCTGTATGGCTCATGCTGTATGTATGGGAGTAATGCTGCTCATAAAAAGCATAGCTTCTGCTGGGAGCCCTCTCTCTGGGATTGCTTACTCTGAGAGAAACCAGCTGCCAGGTCAAGGGGACACTCAAGCAGCTCGGAGACTAGAGTCATGAATTGAGACTTCCTTCCCACCAGCACCCAACACCAACTTGCCATGTGGGTAAGCCTCAGGTGGCTTTCCCCCTGAGCCTCAGGTGTATCTTCCAGCCTTAGGTGAGGGTTTATGTGACTGCAACGTCACAAGAAACCCTGGGCCAGAACCCCATGGCCAAGCCACTGAATCCTTGACCCACAAACTCTTGACTCAGAAAGGCTGATAATCAGTGTTCATTGTTCAACCCAGGTGCCCATCAACAATGGACTGGATAAGGAAAATGTGGCACATTTACACCACGGAATACTACACAGCCATCAAAAAGAATGAAATCATGTCCTTTGCAGCAACATGGATGCAGCTGGAGACTGTTATCTTAAGAGAACTAATGCAGGATCAGAAAACCAAATACCACATGTTCTCACTTATAAGTGGGAGCTAAATCGTGAGTACACATGGACATAAAGATGGGAACCATAGACACTAGGGACTACTAGAGAGGGGAAAGGAGGAGGGAGAGCATGGGCTGAAAAACACCTATTGGGTGCTATACTCACTACCTGGGTGATGGGATCATTTGTCAGAAAGAGAAAGAAAAAGCCAAAAAAAAAGGGTAAGAAATAAATACTGATTGCTGTTTTAAGTCATTAACTTTGGGTGATGCATTATACAGCAACGGATGACTAATACAACCCGAGTCCCCCCAGAAGCTAAGTCTGTGTCACGCGTTTCTCTCTGTGCATGGAGGAAGCAGGAGAGTCTTTCTATGATTGCTGAGTTGCCTTTAGTAAGATACTGAGCAGGTGAGTCTTCACTGCATTGCTGTCCAGCAACCTCACATTTTGCCCAACTCTCATGCATGTGGTTCAGATGCATACATGCATCTATAGCTTTTAGCTGAACAAGGTCTCATAGGGCCTGAGTAGCCACCGCTGTCCAGGGCTGGTCCGGAACCACTCACTCTAGGAGGAGCATGGCTGAGCCCAGAAAAGCTCCTGTCACCAGGTCTACAAATGCCAACACTGAGGCAGCCTCAAGCATCATGTTGTGAAAAATATTTCCCTATAGCACAGGACCAGAACTCCAGCTCCAACCTGTGCTCTGAGAACCACAGTAGGAGCATGATGCTGGCAGTCAGAGGTCTTTGCTAATGCAGCCTGCTGGCTTCTCCAAGGCATGTCTGGACCAAGGTGTATGAGGTTGCATCATTCCCTCCTGACACAGGCTCTGGATGCCAAGAGCTTGGGGAGAGTGAGAGGGATCACGTTTGTGCTAAGCCAGACCTCCAGCCAAGAGTGCTGGAGGCAGCCCAGCCTCTCTCGTCCTCATGGGCAATGACAGATCCATCATCAAAGCTCTAAGCATGGAGCCCGGTGCTGCCAGGGATGCCTGCCAGCTCTCGATGTGCCCTTATGGGCTTCGCATTATAAAGGGACAGACATTCAAGTCAATCCAGTTTAGCAAACATTGTCTGACCATCTACTGCCTGTGGGGCACAGGAGTAGTGGCTAGAGGAAAGAGGAAGCCAGTGCAGCTCCTGCCTCCAAAAGCTGCACTCTCTAGCAAGTGAAGAAATACAGGATCACTCAGGCAAAATGTGGACAAAGCTGGAGTTAAAGTATTGGCTATCTGCCTCTTCTGAGACCCTAAGAATTGTGAACATTAAGAGAAGTTCTGTCAAAGGGTCTATCTTTGGCATGGACTTTGAAGAGATCATAAAGAAAGGCTTTGGCCAGGTGCAGTGGCTCATGTCTATAATCCCAGCACTTTGGGAGGCTGAGGTGGAAGGATTGCTTGAGGCTAGCAATGGATTCACTAATGTAGGAAAATTTGAGACCAGCCTGGGCAACATAATAAGATCCCCATCTCTACAAAAAAAAATTACAAATTAGCCAGGCATGCTGGTGCACGCCTGTAGTCCCAGCTACTCAGGAGTCTGAGGCAGAAGAATTACTTGAGCCCAAGCGTTTGAGGCTGCAGTGAGCTAGGAGCTAGGAGCACTACTGTACTCCAGTCTGAGCAACAGAGCAAGACCCTGTTTCTCAAGGAAAGAGAGAGAACAAGAGAAAGAGAGAGAAGAAAGGAAGGAAGGAAGGAAGGAAGGAAGGAAGGAAGGAAGGAAGGAAGGAAAGAGAGAGAGAGAGAAAGAAAGGAAGGAAGGAAGGAAGGAAGGAAGGAAGGAAGGAAGGAAGGAAGGCAGGAAGGAAGGAAGGAAAGAAAGAAGAAAGAAAGAGAAGAAGGAAGGAAGGAGAGAGAGAGAAGAAAGAAAGAAAGAAAGAAAAAAGAAAGAAAGAAAGAAAGAGAGAGAGAAGGGAAGGAAGGAAGGAATGGAGGAGGTAAGGAAGGAAGGAAGGAAAAAAAAAAGAAAGAAAAAAAAAAAAAAGAAAGAAAAAAAAAAAAGAAAAAAGAAAAGAAAGAAAGAGAAAGAAGAAAGAAAGAAAGAAAGAAAGAAAGAAAGAAAGAAAGAAAGAGAAGAAAAGAAAGAAAGAGAAAGAAAGAAAGAGAGAGAAAGGGGCAATAGTGCAACAGAAGACGTCATCATGGAGGTGACATCATGGAGGTACAGGAGATCAGGGTGTGCTCAGGGACTGTGGCCATGACTCTATCATGCCAGTAGGTTATTCAGGTTAGCTAATGCCAATGTTGCATAACAAACAACTCCTAACAGTAGCAGCCTACAACAATGAGGATTCGTTTCTTTGCTCACAGGTTGTCTGGTTGCTGAGATGTCTCTATGCTAGACTGCTGGTTAAAGTAAGGTCTGCTGGCATGTCTTTCATTTCAGGACTCAGTCTGGAGGAGCAGTATTTACCTGAAGCACATTCTTCTCCAAGTGCAAGGCAAGAGGGCAAGAGTCCAGGTTCAACTACATTGAAAGCCTCTGGCTGGATGTGACATACATATCTGCATACATTCCATTGGTTGCAGCAAGTCACGTAGCTCAGACTAAAGTCAGTAGGGCAGGGAAGTACTCTCTGCTTACAGTGAGCCAGGGAAAGGGTGGAGAGGGAAGAAAAAACAGTGAACAAATAATACAATACAATATAATACAATGCAATACAATATAATAGATGGTGACAGAGAAGTCATAGGATGTGAGACTGAAAACACACACTAGGTCTCCTGTGGGAGAGACCAGAAGGTTGTTCACAATTTTTCTTTTCCTCTGGGCACAAAACTAGGTATTTCCCAGTCTCCTTTGCCATTAGTGTCTGAGTTCTGGACAATGGAGTATAGCAGAAGTGATGGACTCTGCTTGCAGGCCCAGCCTGCTACAACTTTCCAGTTGACCCTCCACGGTCTCCTTGTCTGCTGGGTAGATATACAAACCCAGCAGAGGAACCTGTGGCCCAAGGTGATGGCAGAGCCACAATGTGGAAGGAGGCTGGGTCCCTGAGTCACTGCCTGGAAGATCCACCTGGAAGATCTACTTGACCCACATCAGTCTGTTTCAGGAGTTGTAAGTAAACTTGTATTGTGCTAAGCTGCAAGGATTTGGGGGTTATTTGTTACAGCAGTTAATCTACCTTACTATTCCCCTATGTCACAGACGCCCTTGGTGTGGGGCTAAGTGAAACACACTGAGAAACGAAGTCAAGCAGGCTTGGATTGAAATATCAGTGCCAGCACTGTTTAGCAGGATGACCTTGAATAAACCGCTTTACCTCTCTAGGTCTTAGTTTTTCATTTTTAAATGGGATTCACAGTTCCTGCCTTAAAATATATACATATATCAGTGACAAACTCTGTTACTCAAACAGGCGGGGTATCTTGCTGAGCCCTGGCAGAGCTGCACTATTGATCCAGGAGCTTACAAGAGGCTTTTGAGAGGCGGCAGCATGGTGTATCAAGGCTTCAGTCTTCCTGGGGCTCGCTCTACTGGGGGCAGGGAAGTGGGTGGGGAGCAGGATGGCCATCCATGGGGCAGGCCTGGGGAGACCCCAGCTGCAAGGTAGGTGGGACCCTCTGCTTTGCCAGGGGTTTCTCCACACATCAGCTAGAATCTTGCAGAAAAGGGGCTGGTGATTCTCACCTCTTAGCCTGCCACCTGCCTCTGACTCCCCAGACCTCCCCCCACCAAACCTGCAGAGGCCCTCTGCACCCCAAATGCTGAGGCTCAAGCTTAGCCAGGTAGACAGATGATCTCCCAGAGTAAGATGAGCAGAGCGGGCTGGAAGGGCTTTGGAAGCCTCAGGACAAACACCAATGCAAAGGCCTGCCACAGGCTTGAGTCTGAGTGGCCGGGTGTTACTTAGATTTTATTATTTTAGTGGGATTTGCTGCTGCTGCTGCTGCTGTTTGTAGAGACAGGGATCTTGCTATGTTGCCCAGGCTGGTCCTGAACTCCTAGCCTCAAGCAATCCTTCTGCCTCAGTCTCCCAAGGTGCTGGACTTAACAGGCGTGAGCTACTGTACCCAGTCTAGTTTTGTTCTGTTCTGTTTTTTTTCTTTTCTTTTTTTTCTGAAAGACACAGAGGAAGAGAGCATAGACTTGGGAGATTTTAAACTCCGAGCTCTGCCACTTGCTTGCTGTGGGACTTTCAGCAAGCTGCTTACACTTCTGTCCCTCAGTTTCCTCAACTGCAAAATTAAGTCAATTGCAGTTACCTCTGTGTGGTTTTTTGTTTTTGTTCTTTTTTTTTTTTTTTCGTGAGAATGACATGAGTTAATATTTGTAAAGTACATAAAGCTATGCCTGGGACGCATGAAGGGCTGTGTCAGTGTTTGTTCAATGAATAAAGCAGACAAGAGAGTGAGACAGAGGGAGAGACAAGCAATGAGAGGGGAAGGTGGGGAGACTCAAGACAGAGAGAAAGGGACAGCAGTCAGGTGGCACAGATAGGGAGGCCACCAGGTTCACAGACAGACAGGAACAGACAAGCAGGAAGGAGGGGGCAAAAGCAAAAGCCTTTAAAATTAGAGAAAGACCCAGTGAAAAAGAAAAAGAGAGGCCAAAATCACAAAAATCCAATTAGAATGGAACACAAACAGCATTCTCATTTAATTGCAAACTGCCAGTTCACCAGGTGGTCTTCTGAAGGCATCTCAGGTCAAAAACAAGCACCCATCCCTGATAAAGCCATTTGCCTACACTCCCTGAACAGAGGGAACAGTGGCCACCCTCTGACAATGGTCCAGCTGTGAAAGCCCAGAAACCGCAAGCCGTTTTTGCAGCAAGTGTGCACAGGAAAATGGCAGGTCCCACACGTCCCCCGGCATTGGACACTCAGATCCTATCTCCTCCCAGGGCATCCTGATTCTACCCTTGGCCCAGACCCTCAACCTATCAAAAGTCCCTAGGACGAGGCTTGACACAAATTAAGAATTTTATTGAAATTTTTATTTCCCAGTGCAGCCAAGCTGACAACTTCTCTCTCAAGTTTCAGCCTAATGTGATTTCAAATGGCAGCCTTACACACCTCTGAAAAACAGTGTTTATAATCAAAGCACCAGCAGCTCCTTGACTCTAGGGGCACTCCTGGGCTCAGCAGTAATGACATTAGCATGTTTAGAGCTGTCAGAAGCAATGTCACTAATCTGCGTCTAGGAGGGCAGAGGCAATGATAAATGAATGGCGTCTCCCGCCATAACGGGTGTCCCTGGTCCACGAGCTGCCTGCCTGGCAAACAGCTATGACTCAGTCCCTGCTGAGCAGAACACTAGCCCTCTCTCTGGGGTCTGGGTCTGCCTGGTGGGCTTGGACAATCACAGTACCCAGGGAGAGAAGGAGTGAATCAGAAGCACCGTGGTGATGTGGAAAACACTGCAGCTAAGAAACATGGCAGCACTTGGTGAGAATTCAAGAAAATGGCATGCCTCTACCCACAGAAACAACAGAGCCCAAGCCCCAAGCTGACTGCCAACACCTGCTTTCCTATATCACACTCAATCTTTTTTTTTTGATGGAGTCTTGCTCTGTCACCCAAGCTGGGGTAGAGTCACGCAATCTGGGGCATTGCAATTTTTTTTTGAGACGGAATCTTGCTCTGTTGCCCAGGCTGGAGTGCAGTGGCATGATCTGGGCTCACTGCAATCTCTGCCTCCCGGGCTTAAGTGATTCTCCTGCCTCAGCCTGCTGAGCAGCTGGGACCACAGGCGCCCGCCACCATGCCCAGCTAATTTTTGTAGGTTTAGTAGAGACGGGTTTCACCATATTGATCAGGCTGGTCTTGAACTTCTGACCTCAGGTCAGGTCCACCTGACTCGGCCTCTCAAAGTTCTGGGATTACAGGCGTGAGCCACCATGCCTGGCCACACATTCGCTCTTGACTTCATCTTATAAATCATGGAACACATAGGCAGACGTACAGCTCCATTTTCCAGCACGTAAAACGAGGGCATGACAATCCAATTCGTGGAAGTGTCACAGGGACGCTGGGGAATGACCCATTACAGTGATGCAGATGGCTCAGAGGGTGGCACACGGCAAGCCCGCAGCAGGTGTGACCTGCTGTCATCTGGCTGCTATCATCCTTCATCACTTTTATTAGCTTCTGTTAATATCATAATAAAATTAAGTGACATGGCATGTTCTCCCATGTGGACTGAATTCCCCAGGGCCTGAGTCCATTCCAGCTTTTGTCTCTGATCCCAGATGCAACTAGAAATGCGCTCAAAATGTATATCTCCCCAGCACATCTGCCAGAACAAACATCAGTGTGCTGTCCCTGAGGGACCAAAACAGACATCCCCAGAGCCTCTGCCCCATGTCTCACCTGCAACTGGGGCTAAACAGTCATCGTTGCAATGAATCAGCACAGGACTTTGACTATGGAACCATCAGCATCCCCATTTCACGGAGGAGAAACCACAGGATCAGAAAGATTCAGCAGGAGAAGAGGCGGGAGGCTGACCTGGGTCTGGAAGTCAGGAAGTCTGGGTCTTCACACTTCACTCCCACGCCTGGCCTTCCATGCCCTTCCCACAACTCACAAGATGCTTCTGCAGGCAACCCCGGACTCCCTTGGAAACCGAAGGGCCACCACACGGCACGTATTTCCATGTTGGATGGAGTTCGTGGGGAAAAGATAAATTAGCAAGAGCGGGGGAAGAAAAACAACTTCCTGAGGAGAGAGCAGTAGTGCTCTGTTTTCTGGGAACACACACACGCGGACTCAGAGAAACACACACAGCACAAGCACACACACACAACATGAGCACACACAAGGACACACACAGATGTGAGTGCACACAGCATCCACACAGCCATGAGCACACACAGAATATACACAAAAAAAACCCACAGATACAAGTGCACACACACACCCACGTGCACACACTCACAGGCACAACTGTCTGTCAGCTCCTGGCACAAGGCTAACACAGGCTCACACAGAATCACAGGCACACACACACACGCGCACACACACCCACATGCTCCAGTCATCCTGAACCCCAGCACAGAAGCGTTAGGCCCTGCCGGGCGCGGTGGCTCAAGCCTGTAATCCCAGCACTTTGGGAGGCCGAGACGGGCGGATCACGAGGTCAGGAGATCGAGACCATCCTGGCGAACACGGTGAAACCCCATCTCTACTAAAAAAATACAAAAAAACAGCAGGGCGAGGTGGCGGGCGCTTGTAGTCCCAGCTACTCGGGAGGCTGAGACAGGAGAATGGCGTCAACCTGGGAGGCGGAGCTTGCAGTGAGCTGAAATCCGGCCACTGCACTCCAGCCTGGGCGGCAGAGTGAGACTCCGTCTCAAAAAAAAAAAAAAGAAGCGTTAGGCCCTTGGGCACAGCCTTCCTAGAGGAAGCAGAACTTGCCCAGAGCTCACTCCCACAACTCCTCCCTCCCTCCCCACCCGCTGTTCCCCTGCTTCAGACCTGGGCAGCCCCTAAGTTCTCTGTGGGTTCTTGAGCCTCCTTAGCTCTGGCAGCTGCAGTCCCTGGCCTGTAGGGTGGAGAGGATGGAAATCTACCCTAGGGCCAGCCCGGCTCCTAGAACAGCCCTTGGGGCAGGTGCTCCCTGAAGCCCATGGGACTCTGTCTCCTTGGCTTCTCTCCCTGCCTCTCCCTTGCCCTTTCTGTAGAATTTCACAGACAAAACTCATCAGTGTCCAGCCACTGATATGCAGGAAACAGGCAAATACCTGTTTTCAAAAAGGGAAGCCGTGCTCAGGAGCCTGAACACAGGAGGCCCGAGACAGGGCTTGTGTGGCATGGGCCTGAAGCCAGAGGTGAGGGAGATTAGGAAATTCTTTCCCACATCAGGGGAAGGATGCTGTTGAAATGGGAGGCCCAGGGCACCTCTGCAGGGCAGAGACTGGACGTATGCCCAGAGAGGCTCAGGTCCGTGAGTCTGGAACATCCTCCTCCTCCTCCCCAAGGACAGGGGAGCAGGTCTGGGGCAGGCCCATTGGTTGGAGGATGGGGAAGTGAGCTGTAGGTGTGCCCCTTTGACCCTCTGATCCATCTTCCTGTGCCTCACAGTCTGACCACCAACACTAGGATCACATAGTTCATGCAGGTTCTCGGAAGTTCATTCCTACACTCTTGACCGTGAAAAAATCGGCTGCTGCCTTCATGCTGCTGAAAACCTCGCCCACCCTGGTTATTTCTGCTCCATGCCTGCCTGTCTGCACAGGGGAGTGCCCTGTCCTGGGGGAAACCAGGCATTCCTCTGGGTCAGACAGTCTCCTGGAAATGAGGAAGGGAGAGAATTGTCTAAAACTGCTGGAAAGTTGAAGAGTACACCACATAGATACAGAAGCATTTGCCGTTTCAACACACTTTCTCTCCCCGTCAGAGGGACCAGGGCTGAAACCTGGGCCGATTCAGCCCAAAGGAGCTTGGTGACAGCAGGGAGTGCACTATCAACAGCCTCCTCCTTCCTCGACCCCAGGAGCCCAGAGTTTCACCTGCCCAGAATGTGTCAATCACTCATTCATTCAACAAACATCCTGGATCAGCCGGGCCCTGGGTACCCTGGTGCTGAGATGAAAGGCCGGCCTCCACCGCGGCGACACACTCTGGAGAGAGAGATAAGACTCCACCAGCCACTCCACATATGGCTGGAAGATCTGTATTTTAAGAGAAATGTGAACCAGAACTTGCTTAACCCCAAGGGTAGAATTTCAAACACAGAATTGGAGGCATCGGTGAGCAAGATATGCACGCACACGGCATCATGCAGCCTGCTTTCTAAGCGCAAGGGGAAGGGGAAAAGGTGGTTCCTGCCACGCTTTGGACCCCCGCTGGCTTGCTCTGGCCTGGCATGGTGAACTGAGGACCAGTCACTGCCCTCAGGACAGCAGGGTCCTCTGCCTTTCCCCCACAGAGTGGCCTGGCCTGCCTCATGCTTCCTGCAGAACTGGAAGCTGATGGACTCCAGACCCAGCACTTCTGCTGTGGCTTCAGCCATTCTCCCAGGTCCTCCACATCTGGAGGTCGTGGGTAGCGCTGTGAGGATGTGGGCTTGGAAGCCAGCTAGGCTTGGGTTCAAATCCTGCCTCAGTTCCTCTGTTCTCTGAGTGGGAATCCTCACCTACAGTGGGGGAGCTGGTAGTATTCCTGCAGGGCTGCTGGGATGAAGCACAGGTGCAGGCAGACGCCTTGCTCAACACCTCAGGAGGCCCCTCCCATCTGCAGAGCCCCCAGGGGAGGGCATGTGGCCCAACACAACCAGGCTGGAGATGCAGGGAAGGCAGGGATGGGGAGGCCCCAAGAACCCCCTGCAGACAGGAGGCTCTGCCCTGAGACTGCTTCCTCCTGCCAAGTCCCGGCAATTACTCAAGTGCAACAAGCGCTCGTGGTAATGAAGTTGGATGACTCTGAGTCCATTTAATGATATTTAATTATGCACCGCTTTCAACTGACAGGCTGAGGGAGATCTACACCCAGCTGCTGACCCTGGGCAGGCCACACTCATACATAGGTCTCGTGCAGACTTTAGGACTGTTTATTGGAGACTGTGCTTTTGCCGGGAGAAAAATGACTCAGAACAAAGAGAGCTGCAGAGCCTCCAGGCACAGCGCTCAGGCACCTTCCAGAGGAACCTGAGAAGGGTCTCTAGGCCTGGCCTCCTAATTCAGCAATATCTCCTGGGCACCTACTACAGGCCAGACGTTGTGCCAAGCTCTGGGAATAAAGCCATACACGAGACAGTTGTGCAGTAAAACCTCCACCCATGGGGTTTCCAGCAATGTCCAGATGGAAACAGGAGAAGGGAGGGCACAGGAGAAGGGAGGGTTTTGGAGTGGAGAATAAATGGGGGCAGGCTCCAGAGGCCTGTGTGCTTTGAGGCCTCTGTCAGAGAGAGACCCCCTTCTCCCCAAGCGCTGTGCACTTTCCACCCACACTTGCCTGGGTGCCGCCTGTCCCAGCACCTGGGCTCCAGACAATGGAAGCCTAGCTCATTCTCCAAGTTGACTTCTCAAGGTCTGCGTCCAGGAACTACTAGAGGTGTAAAGATGAGCCTTACCACAGCGCACAGATCTGTGCACTCTCGGCCAAGCTGTTGGTGGGATAAAGCACTGAAGACCCTACAAGTTCCCTTCAGGAGGAAGACCCCAATCCCACTGCCCAGACAGAACTTCATCATGCCATGCCCGAGTTCCAGCCTTCCTGAGATTTATTGTTATAATCCATTTTTCCATTGTTCTTCATGAGAAAGGAAAGGAAGAAGGTGGGAAAGAAAGAAGAAAGGAAGGGAAAAGCAAGGAAAGGAAGAAGAAAGAAGGGAGGGGTGGTGAGAGGGAAGCAGGGAGCCGAGATGGAGACAGAGGCTGTGGGCGCCTGTAGATCAGCCTTGTGCAGGCTTCTGCTCTTCTTGGAGGATGGCAGCGATTCTCTCTGTATTTAGGAAACTGTGAGTTTGGCCTCCTCCAGCTCCCTGGGGCAGGCGGCTGTTTTCCAAGCCGGTGTTAAGGGACTGAGGACAGGCTGTGCCCTCCACCGATGGGACTTGCTGGATGACATCAAGACATAAATTCTTCCCTCCACAGGCAGAGGTATCGGCATCTGCTTAGTCAATCTAATTGAAAATGCATCTGCAATTCCTGTTTTGTTTGGTTTTGTTTTTAAGGATTGCTTTCCCTCGCCTATCGATCTCCAAGCCTGAGGTAGCCTTCTGTAATTGTACCTGAGCCCATCCGCCAGAATGATGAAATGCCTGCAGTGTCACCTGCCAATAGTGATACGATTTACGTCCCCACCCAGAATTCTCCCCAGTGGAGGCAGCACAGCCAGGCTCACTGTCATCCGCGATTCCTTGGGGAAGACGGTTTCTAAAACAACATGACTGTGTTCTCCCCAAAAGACACCAGGTTTCTAGAACACTTGCATGGACAGAACAGAGGACAAAGCCAACCCCTGCCGTTGCTGGGGACAACTGAGAAGGCTGCTGTGCATCTGTGCTCAGACATCAGGGCACGCCCCAGTCAGAGGGGCCTCCTGAGGCTGAAGAGGACCTCGTGCACAGGAGAAGGGCCATCCTCCGCCAGCCCCATAGAGCAGGAGCTTCTTCAAGGTGCCTGTAAACCATAAAGCATCTGAGACAGGTCTCAGTCAACTCAGCGTGTATTCTGCTGAGGCTGAGGACACACCCAGGAAAAAGAGATGCAAGTAGGATCTGTGGCCTGTGCTTTTTCCAAAGAGGGTTTGGAGAACTTCGATCTTTAAAGGGGAAAGAGCAGCAGGAGGGGAAGGAGGAAAGAAAGAAAAAGGGCTGGTAGGTAGTGAGGGGAGTTGTCACGTGCTTCTGAGGCTTTGATTAGTGCTCACTGAGTCCACTTGTTGCAGTGGCAGGAAGGTAGAGAGTCTGTCAATTATACATTCATTTTGTGCTTGGTAAATCTGCACCTTACATAAAGTAAAATAAGGTAAAGCGTGGAGCAGAGGAAGAAGCCAGACGCATTTGTCTCAGGGTGGGTGGAGGAATGTCACAGCCCGTCTTTGTCCCATAGCTGTGAAGGTGAGCCAGTCATTGACGTTGTCAGGGTGAGATTCCACAGAACTCATTTGAGGGCTAGTTTAGAGGGGGCGTATGGATTCTGGAAGGTCTGGGGGCTCACAAGGAATTTTCTTGTGAGTAATCTGTGAGGGAAGCCACCTGGGGAGACGTGTGGCCTTCCATCACTGCTGCTGTCTCTTCAGAGAAAAAAAAATGGACTCAGTTCCCAAGCTTCCCTTTGCCCTTGGCATAGTGAGTCTGGGACCCTGAGATCGGATTTTCCTTTCACATCCCTGTCCCTTGAGCCCCACACTCATCCCCCAGCATTCTGCAAACTTCCCCAGGCCAGACCCTGCGGTAAGGACTTGGATCCAAGCAGGCGGTGTAGACGGTGATCCTGGGAAACACCCACGTGGGAGGAAAGGGACAGCAGCCAGGACAGGTGTGACAATGAGCAGGCTGCTGCTGAGGGCATACTGGGGAGGTGGGCAGGACAGGCCTTAGGCTGTCTCCCCAGGGGCAGGCGGACTGGAGGACGCATGGACCTGCTCTGGTCCATCCTTGGCTCCTGGGGACATGGAGTCACCAAAACTCCTGGGCTGCCCCACACAGACGAAGCCCACTCTTGTTCCAAAGGAGGCCCTTGGGAGAGAGGGCCACAGTGGGCATGGGAAAGACGGGTGCCAAGCAGATGTGGGCATGGTGGGGACAGGGTCTGCAGTGTGCTTGACCCTGGGGTTACAATGAGTCACACAGTCTCTGCTCTCAAGGAGCTCCTAGTAGGCACAAGGGAAAAAAGGACAGGAGACACAGCCCCTGAGAGGCTCTCATGGACTCCTACAGCAGCACTGGTAACCACACAGCCTGGCCTGGAAGTCCGCCTGGCTTCTGGGCAGGGGAGATAGGCAGAATTCCATGCTGCTGGCCTGGGATCCTGTCACCAGCAGGAAACAGTAACAGTAACAAAACCACACCACAAACTGAGTCCACACGCCTGTGCCTCCCACACACCAAACCGTGTCTCTGGGGATGACAGAGAGTAGGAGGAGAAACGTGTTTCTCACATCGGGAGACGGAAACAGGAGGCAGGGCACTGCTCTTTCATCTCTCTGGCGATGCATGGTCATCACAGACAGAGCCCGGGGGAGTGGGAGCAGCTTCAAGTCTCTCTAAGGTGGGAGCTCGCCTCTGGCTTTGGTCTTAGCAGGCTGTGTGACCTTGCACAGGTCACGCAACCTCTCTGGATTCTGGATTCCCCATGGGGAAGCCCCATGCCCATTAAGCTTCCAGACAGCCCAGAGTGGGAGGCAGCAGAGTGGAGCGGAGGAGGTGGCGCCCAGCTCACGCTCTGCATGGTCACCAGGACCCCGATATGCCTCTCTCTGCCCACCCCTCGCCCCCACCCCACAGGAACCTCCAGCGGCGTCACCGTGTGTCCAGAACACAGAACTCACAGGGGCCTCCGGAGCCTGCTGCCAGGCCTGGTGTTAACAGACTCTCCTCCCAGGACCCCCCATATTCTGCGTGATAAAATAGATGATATCAGGAATCCCATGATGGAATGCCTAAGGGGTGCGGGGCCAGAGTACAGGTGCCCACTGGCTGAGCACCTGCTCCCGAGGCTGACTCAGCTCTCTGGAGCTCACTTTGCTCTAGACCAGCTAGCTTGTCCACCCCGCCCTCCTCCCACTCCCCCTGGCTGAGAAATCTCCAAAAGCCTCGCCCCCACCATCAAGCCTGGCCAGCTTCTGCAGGGTGGGGGCGCAGCTGGAGCCAAATAGGAGCCGGCCTTCCTCAAATGCCCTCCTGTCCCAGCTAAGACAAAGGAGCCTCGAGGGAGCTGCCCAGACCCTGAGTGCATCTCACCTTTCCCATTGAGGAGGACCTGGTGTAGAAAGGGGTACTGGGTGTTGGGGGGTACACCTCGATCATTTTGGCCTTCCTCCCACCATGACGCCCCTTGCATTCAAAGAGCTCTGGATGGGATCTTTCTTAGAGGGCCACCCCATCGGAAAGTCCCCCAGGTATCTAACCTCCATCCGTCACAGTGTAAGGCAGCCTCTTTCCTCTCCTTCTGCTGTTAGTTAAGATGAGCTGGAGCCAAACTTGTGTCCAAATGAGAGCTGATGTGGGCCCAGCGGTGGCTCTGTCAGTGCCCAGCGAGAGCCTTTAGTGAGAATATCAATGACAGGGATGGCAGTCGTTTGCTGAGCACTTCCTGTGGGCCAGGCGTGGCTAAGTGAAGGATCTCACTTATGATGTGATGGTCAGACTCTCATAGGTCAGGAGGAGGCCAAGGCAGTTAAACAACTTAGCCAAGACCCAACCATGGATGAGCACAGAGCCGAGGTGCAGAGCGGCCCCTGCCCTGTGCCTGCAGGACACCTGTCACTCCTGGGAGGCCTCAGCATCGGGTGTCAGGAGGTACCCACCGAGTCCCCCCAAGAGCCCCTTGGCTCTGGTCCCCTCCCCCTTCACTTAAGCACCGGCCCCTCCAGCAGACCCCTCGGAAGCCCAGTGACATCGAGGGAGCACTGATTTACAGTGACAGATTGAGCAGCTGGAACCCTGCCCACCCGTCCTCAGAACTGCCTTGCGCTCCCAGCCACCCCACAGCCAAATCGCAGAAAAAGAGGCTGCCCTCCAGCACAGCCGTCGCCGGATCCCTCCATCCCATCCAGCTCTCCAGGCTTGCACCTGGACACGTGCCCACTCTGAGCCTCAGCCCCTCTGTCTGTGATGGAGGCCAGAGGCCCCCTCCCACTCATGACAGGGCTGGTAGATAAGAGACAACATTGCCTTCCTGTGGAGCTGCACAGTCCCCAGAAGCAGGTGGTGATCTAAACACCCCGATTCACAACTCAGGCCCTGTGAGGCACCAGGAAGTGGCAGGTAACAGGTGGCCCCTGGAAGACGTGAGTGCCCTGGAGAAGGAAGGCTGGGCCTGGTGCACCCTGGGCTGCCCCCTGCCCAAGCCACAGCCCCAGAGACTCTTCCTGCCCAAGCCAGAAGTGGTGGGTCCTGTCTCTGGTGAGTCTCAGCCCTGCCAAAGGCAGCGTCTCTTTCACCAGGAACTCAGCGTCCTGCATCTTCAAGTGTCTATGTAATATAACAAACTTCTGTTTTTCACAATGCAGCCAGCGGGTCTTAGATCAGGGCTGCATCTGCGGTGCTCCCACTCAAAGCAGCCTGGGCACTCTGTGGTGCCCACACTGCCCTCCATGAGGCCTTTGAAGGCACCTCAGGGGGAGGCAGGCCCTCTCAGAGTGGCTGAAACTCATCAGAGAGCATCACACCGTTCATTCAGAGATGTCACGCATGAACAGAGCTAGGGTAAGTTCAGCTACAAGCCCCAGGTGGAAAGGCCCAGGGTCAGGGTCGGGCTGCATGAGCCACTCCCCTGGGCAGCCCTCCCAGGTGGCAGCAGCTAAGTGCGTTGCTGGTGAGGCACATAGCTTTCCTTAGCAGCACAGGTAAGTTGGTGAACTGAGCTGCACTGGAGGGAATGAGGCCCGCCTTCCACGCGCTCCCCTTTCAGCTGGCAGCAGGAGGCTGGGCCCCCGTGACTCCCCAGGAGTGCCTCCAGCTCTGGGCTTCTGCAGTGTTTCATTCCTGCCTCTTGGGGCCTGTTGGAATCTGTGCATCCACTGAATGGGAGTCGTTATTTCAACCAGGACACCCAAGCGCCTCCTCAGCAGGGAGCTGTCTTTGTGCAGGACGATGCTGGATATGCTGCTCTGCACTCAGAGGGAGAGGCAGGTGCTGCTGGGTGGGTGCTGCAGGGTGGCAGGTGCCACTGGGCAGGTGCACAGGCCCCCTCCTCAGAGCCTGGCATGTTGGCCCTGCCAGAAGGATGCCAGGAAGCAAGAAGTGGGGGCACAGAAACGTGTGAATGTGGACAGGAGTGGGAGGGTGTTGAGGGCCAGCAAAGGTTGGAAGCAGAAATGTGCCGGTGGGGAGAGGCCCATGGACATGCTGCAGGGGAGGGCTGAGTGGAAAGGGCTGGGAAGCCAGGCTGGGAGGTACAGGAAGGAGAAAACAATGGGCCTGGATTGGCCTGAAGCTACAGAGACTGGGAGAGGCAGAGAAAAGGAAGCAGCAATGGGGGCAAAGAGTCATGGAAAGGGAGGCAGAAGAGAGATCCTGAGAGAAAAGCCAGGAAGGGGCAACCCAGGAACAAGGAGCAGAAGAAAATGGGGGTCCAGGGCAGAGAGGACCAAGCCTGTGGGCGAGGAGGCCACTCACAGTTCTGCCGAGGAGTGCCCACTCTCCTCCCTGACCACATTCGCACCTCCTGGAAACCCTCTAGGTCCCAGCCATGGCTCTTGATGTTCCCTGAGCCCAGGACCAAGATACTATGCTGCAGCCTTCCCTCTCTAGGGCTGCCGAGTCGACCGCCTTCTCTCTGTCCTGGGTAGTGGCTGGGGGTCCCTGGGAGGCAGGTCCAGCTTGGGGAGGGGGCGGTGCCAGGAGGCTGCGGTATGTGCAGCAGAGGTCACTAAGAGGCTCCCTGCTGTGTGACAATGGCCCCAGATCATTGGAGCACAGGTGGCGCAGGCCCTCCCAGCCTGACCTTCTGGGAGACCCCAGGGCGTGCCGGAGGTCTGGACGGTCTCCCTGTCCTGGGTCCAGGACCAGGCCTGGGACTGAGAGCTCCGCACGGTGACGCGCGGCACCGCTTGAGCCCAGCGGCCAGGGGAATGGACCTCCGCTCTCCATCTGGGAGGAGCGGGTAAGGCCTAACAATGTGACCATCTGCTTCACCCCTTTCCAGTCTCTGGCTGCTCCTCTGTAAACGATCTCCACAACATTCCAGACCGCACGCCAAATCGGAAAACTCTGGACTCACAACCACGGGCTTAAATGCCTAATTAAGCTCATTCTTTGAACCAAGCCATATTTAAATGCATCTGTCAGCCCTCCTCCAGCTCGCCGCCCAGCGGGGTGGGACAGCGCTAACGGGAGGGGGAGAGGCAGTGCAGCCTGGCAGACAGGCCCCTGAGCCATCCCCAGCCTTTCCCGGTCCCCGATCTGCCATGGCGGGGCTGTTCGAACGCCTGTTCCCTGAGGATTTTCAGTCACCAGATTCCTCTGTAGCCTTTGCTCCTAGGCCTGCAGTGCCCCCCAGCCCAGCCCCCGAACCCCCTGCCGCATCCCTGGAAGGCCTGGCGGGCGCCTGCCTCGGCTTCAGACTCCTCTGGTGCCGCACCTGCCAAGCCTAGGCCCTGCCTTGCTGGGGAAACTCCGTGTAGCTGAGGACTGCCTCACTTTCCTCTATCCCGGACCAGAGGTGGATGCTCCTTCCCTTCCCCGCACCCTCCATTCAAGCCACTTGCGGCAGCCGCTCCACACCAGAGGGTGCAGGTAGCAGCCCAGTGCTCTCAAGAGGGGGCCAGGGGGAGCCAGGAGACCACAGGCGTGGGTGCTGAGCCGGCCTCCGCTGCTGCCTCCCCGTACCAGCATCAATTCCCCATCCTCTCACCTCCCTGAGTCTGCAACAGGAGGATTTGGATGAAGTGTTCCGCTCTGTGTATATATTAACACCACGTTTTATCTATCCGCTCACCTCTTCGTGGTCATTCTTGGTAGCAAGGATGTTTAAAGCATGTTATGCTAAGTGAAATAAGCCAGGAACAGAAAGACATATAGGGCATGATCTCACTCATGTAGGAGCTGAAAAAGTCGATTGCCTGGAAGTAGCAAGCTGGGGGTGCTGTGGCTCACACCTGTAACCCCAGCACTTTGAGAGGTCGAGGTAGGAGGTCCCTTGAGCCCAGGAGTTCGACACCAGCCAGGGCAACATAGCAGGACCCCATCTCTACAAAAAGTTTTTTTTTTTTTTTTAATTTGCTGGTAGTGGTGGGATGCATGTCTGTAGTCACAGCTACTGGGGAGGCCAAGGCGGGAGGATCGCTGGAGCCTGGGAGTTGGAGGCTGCAATGAGCCATGATCACATCACTGCACGCCAACGTAGGTAACCAAGAAAGACCTTGTTTCTAACAACAACAACAGAAAAAGAACAGGTAAAATAGTGATGACTAGAAGCAGGGAAGGGTGGGAGGAAAGCCAGAGACGGTTTAATGGCTCTAGAACCACAGCTAGACAGGAGGAATAAGTTCTAGTGTTCTGTAACACTGTAAGATGACTATCATTAACAACAATGTATCATATATTTTCAAATAGCTGCAAGAGTGAATTTTGAATGTTGCCAACCCAAAGAAATAATAAATGTTTGAGGTGATGGATATGGTAATTACCCTGATTTGATTATTACACATTTCTACATGTATTAAAATATCACTGTACCTAATGAATGTGTAGAATTATTATGGTCAACTAAAAATAATAATAAATGCAAAAAAAAAAAAAGGATTTGAGGAATAACTTGGTTCACAGCCCTCCCGGGGGTGTACCTCTTCTGTGTATCTGACCACACATCAGAGGAAGGCACAGAGCCAGGACAGAAGCCCAGAGGTGCCCTGTCGACCCCCCGCTGCAGGCTGTCAGCCCCTCCTCATCACTTGCAGGGCCTAGACAAGGCAGCCCACCTGCCACAGGTGATGGGACCCCCAGCCACCTCTCCAGCCTCCAACCCTGGGCCCCTCTCCCCAGCAACCCTCTAGTCCTGATGCAACAAGCCTTCTACAGGACTGATGGCCACACTGCTCCCACCCTGGCGCTCATACTCTCTGCCTTCTCTTCCAGAAATACTTGCCCCTTCCTCCTTGTTACCTGGCTCCCCCCATCCCTTTGGTCTCCCCTATCCCTCAACTGGCACCCCCAGCCCCTTGTGGCCCCTTCCATCCTGACACTCGTCTCTCCTGCTGGCCTGGGAGCTCCGCAGCAGCAAGGACCTCAGTTGTTTCCCTGATCCTCGGGTTCCCAGCACCCAGGGCCGGACCAGGCTTGAGTTGAGTGCTCTGCTGTTACCTGTAGAGTGAGTGGGTGGGTGGACTTTATAACCATGGCCCACTAGCCTTGACCTTTCATACAGTTCGACGGACCTCCTGCTGCCCCAGGCAGCCCTATGGCCCCAAGGGCAAGGGTACCCCTGCGGCACACCCCAGGGGTAGAGCCAGCCCCTACCACCCCCACCCCAAACCCCCGCAACACCATTTCTTTCCTGCCCTTCTCTGTTGCAAGCAGATTCGAATGTTTAAATTCTGTTTGGGGAACAATTAGCCTCACATATGGTCTAATCACGTTTTGTCTTCTGATGGAAAAATCCAGGGGAAACTTGGAAAATGATGACTGGCGAGGCTTTAACATGTTTCTCCTTTTTTTGATGGTCACAAGCAAGTCACAGATGAAAAGCCTGCTACCGTCTGGTCCAACCCTCTCATCTGACTCAGGGGGCAACCGAGGCCCAGTGAGAAGAAGGTACCAGCCCAAGGTCTCCCAGATGCAAAATCCAGAGCCCTTGGCACTTGCCTCTCCTTCTCAATAACCTTCAGAGAGTTGGACCTAATCTTTGCAGCGGGGTGGTGGTGCAGGGGGAGGCTTTTAGGACCAATATGGTAGAGTTCTGTCCTTGAGATTGTGTGGCTGGGAGGCTTCATACCCCTGGACCATAAGAGGATGGCAGAATGGGGAGGAGCCGCAGCTCCCTGTCTAGAGGCCCCTTTTTGGTATCCCCATCAGGCAATGGCTTGGCCGACCAGGCCCCCCCTCACTGCACAGTGACGTCCAGACCTTGTTGCCATCCATCCTGCAGCCCCTAAGGATCCAGATGGCATCTGCCAAGGAGATACAGCAAGCCTACCTGGAATCAGAACCCACTCCTGTGACTCCCAGAGACAGCCCACTCCCTGCGTCTTGCCCCGCTGTGGCATCATCTTTCCTGGGGGTGGGAGTGAAATACCCAGCCACTTTCTGGCCCCTAGAGGCCCGAAATGCACATAGACTGGCTGAATGACATGTGCCTGGGATCACTTATGGAGCATCTGTCCCCTCTCTCACCACAGCATCAAATCCCGTGAGCAGAAGCGGGAGGAAGTTTATCTCCACCTGCCTGTGGTGGCCGGCACATCCCTGGTGCTCCATGCAGTGGGTGCCCGGCCACTGGCCTCTACAAGGACAGTGTTGTGTGCTGACAAAGCTTTTCCATTCTGCATAATGGTTTTGTTTGGGTTTTGTTGTTGTTCACAAGAACCCAGGCAAGCGTGATTATTATCATGCTGACTTTGTGAATGAGACAACTGAGACTCAGAGAGTGAAGACACACATCCATTAAGGGGCAGAGCCAGGATGTCCCCTGTGTCATAGGCTCTAGGGAGCCCAGGCACTCCTAGAGGGGAGACATGAAGGCATCTCACTGGGCTGGAGTTGAATGAGGATAATTCCCCTCCCTTTGTTCTGTAAGGAGTGAAGTCCCTGGAGCTACGCCCAGTGCCATTGTCCAGAAAGGGCAGACCTGTAGCCAAAAGATGTACCCCAAGCACCGTCACATGCCTGAGGTCCTGAGGATGCTGTGGAGGGGCCGCCCTCAGTGCACGCCTGAGCCCACACTGCAGAGCCTGGCTGTGTAGAGGCTCCCGGGAACGACCTCCTCCGGCAAAGGCAGGGCAAGATCCCTCCTGCCTGCAGGGAGGGAGGAGCACAGGTGGGGAGAGCACAGGTGCTCTTTCCCTCCCGATGTCTCTGCTGGGGGCCTAGTGCACAGGCCTTCTGCCAGGAGTGGAGACTGTTTGGGCACTCCGCAGGTCGCCCCGTCCCCCCAGAAGCCCCACCACAGACAGTCACGGGCTGAGCCTCCAGCTGACAGGGCACAGCCCTGACAACAGTGAGCAGCTGGGGAACCACACTCGTTAGCTCCCATTTAGGAGAAAAGACATGCCTTGTCCTTCCTCCCTGAACTGGGTTCCTGCAGGGCCTGGCCAGCGGTAGTTAAAGCATCTGGCTGCTTTTGGACTCCCTGCTGCAGGAGAAGCTGCCTGACCAGGGCTAGCGGGTGACCATGTTGTGCTGAGCGCCCACACAAAGGGCTGGGCCCTACAGACTAACCCATTGTGGGGGCATGGGTGGGAGTCGGGAGGCTCCTGTTGCTACAAAATGACAGTCCATCCATCCAATGTTCACTGCTGCCAGCTCCGTGGGCCCCCAAGAGCCACACGGCCTCTGACCTGGGGAGCACACAGGGAAGAGAAGCCAGCCCAGAGGCAGATGGCTCAGCCTGCACATGAGGCCCATGGAGGGCCAGATAGGCTTTCTAGAAGAAGAGGCATCTGACATCTAGGTATTGAAGGATGAATAGGAGTTTGCTTCCAAGGGCGGATGCAAGAGAAATAGTCCAGGCAGAAAGCACAGGCCGTGTCCAGTCACAGAACTAGAATTCTTCAAGCCCAGGTCTCTCTGCTGTCAAAGCTGGTACTCTTAGATGCTGCATTCTGCTGCTCAATGCAGGGGGAGCCGCAAACACCAAGCCAAGACTCGGAGAATGGCCTAGGAACGGGCTCATTCAGGTGTTGTCTTCATCCATTTGGGCTGCTATAACAAAATGCCAGAGACTAGGAGAGACTTGTAAACAACAGAAGTTTACTGCTCACACCTGGAGGCTGGGAAGTCTAACATCAAGGCCCCAGCAGATTCGGTATTGCATGAGGGCTCCCTGCTTCCTCACAGATGGCAGTCTTCTCACTCTAACCAAACAGCAAGGAATCTCTCAGGCCTCTTCAAAACCAGCATTAATCCATTAATGCCATTCATGAGGGCTCCTCCCCAGTGGCCTAATCACCCCCCAATTCCCCACCTCCTAAAACCATCACCTTAAGGACCAGGATGTCAGATTTTTTTGTTTGTTTTAGAGACAGAGTCTTGTCCTGTCACCCAGACTGGAGTGCAGTGGCGCAACCACAGCTCACTGCAGCCTCAACTTCCTGGGCTCAAAGGATCCCCCTGCTTCAGTCTCTGAAGTACCTGGGATTACGGGTACGCACCACCATGCCCAGTTAATTTTTTATCTTTATTTTTGGAGAGACGGGGTCTCACTATGTTGCCCAGGCTGGTCTTGAACTCTTGGGCTCAAACAATCCCCCTGCTTTGGCGTCCCAAAGTGCTGGGATTACAGACCTGAGCCACCATGCCTGGCCTTAGCATGTGAATTTTCAGGAGACCCAGAAACTCAGACTACAGCAGGTGGGTTTGTGAGGAAGCTCTGCTTATGCTCTGGCAGATCTGGGAGACATTTCTGAGGTGGAATCCACAGAATATGGTGGCCCTGAACACAGAGGAAGCCACCTCACCTTTCTGACCCTCAGCGTCTTCACTTGTAAAAATGGGTTACAGGGATGTCTGCCGCCCCCTCCCTGCCCCCACCTGCAGGGTGGAATGTTCAGAAACAGGAAATGACAAGAAAAGAGAAAGAGAAAAATAAAGGAAAATTAACCTAGCCATGCTACAGTCAGAAAACTACTAAGCATTCCAGGAAAAGGTTGGAGAGAGAAGGATTTCTAAAATTCTCGGAGTCTAAAATAAAACTGATTTTCTAGTCTCTAGGAGTTCTGGAGAAGCTCTGGAAGTTGCAGGACCGGTGCAGGCACCACATATTTCAGCTTTCCAGCCAGATCATCTCTCCCCAAGTCCCAAATTGTGTGACTGTGACCACGAAGGTCTCACGGTGAGGGGCAAACAGAAGGGCTTTCAAAGACATGAGGTGTGGGCTCAGAGGCATGCACCAACTCATACATGCATGCATACACACACACACATGCACTGTCACACTCATGCACACACACGCACACACAGGCACTCTCACACACGTGCATTCATGCGCGCGCACGCACACACACACACACACACAGAAGCTCAGTGGTGGTGCACATTTTCTGTTATCAATGGAGACAACAAAGAGACATCGTGAAATGCAGCCAGCAGATGGAAGCCCACTGAAATGTCAGCCAGAAGAAATAGCCCACGTCAGAAAAACAAAATTTCAGTTTAGCAAAATCCTTCCCTCCTCCCCCACTCCTCGGAGAAAATTTCCCATGGAGGCCCCTGGAACTTTGGCAATCCAAGAAGAGTTATTTATTCTGGACCGCCGCACCACCGTGCATGTTAAGTACAAAAAGGAAAAATGCTTTCAGATTTGGAAATGGGGTTGCAGTCGCAGATGGCGCCTGAACATGCATAAATTCGGTGACTGCGTGAACAGATGGAAACTTGAAGGGAAAAAAAATTAAAAAAAAAAAAACTATCATTTATCTGCCAGACCACTGCAGAACTGGAGAAGGGGAATTTGTCACTTGACTAGGAGGGTCTCGGTCTTCCAATCTGTGGGGTGGGGGTAAGAAACTGCAGTACTCAGAGGTCACTCCCAGCTGAGTTTCAGCCCTGTCTCTGCCACTGAGGAGCTGGGGGACCTGGCCCCTTACTTAACCTACTTCTTCATGTGAGCCCGGGGATAATGCAGATGACCTGGCAGGGTTGCTGTGAGAATTGCCTGAAGTCATCCACGCACAGGACCCATCTGTACCTAGCCAGGGTGACAGCCCCATGAGTGGAGGAGCCTCGCTTGCCAGATAAAGCCTGGAGTAGCCCAAAGAAGAAGCTGGAGTACCCTGAAAGCTCCCCTGGTCGGTCTCACAGGAGAGGGGCTAGGGAGAGAGAGAAAGGAAATAGAGACAGACTCCTCCCAGCTTCCCCTTTCCAGAAGGTTTCTGGGCTCTGGGTAAGAGCCGCACAGGCGTGTTGTTCAGGAGAAGCAGACAGTAGGCCAGGCTGCAATGGCTGTGCCGAGAAAGGGTCTGTGGGCAGGTTCAGTGGGAACGTAGGAAGAATGAAGACACTTTAGAGGAAAGTCTCCTTCTCTTTTTGTTTTTGAGACAGGGGCTCCCTCTGTCATCCAGGCCAGAGTGCCGGGGTGCATTCACGGCTCACTGCAGGCTCAACCTTCTGGGCTCAAAATCCTCCCACATCCATGCACCAACACACCTGGTGATATGGGTCAGGCTTCGTGTCCCCACCAAATCTCATCTTGAATTGTAATCTCCAGGTGTTGAGGGAGAGACCTGGTGGGAGGTGACTGGATCACGGGGATGGTTCCCCCATGCTGTCCTCATGATAGAGAGTGAGTTCTCATGAGATCTGATGGTTTTATAAGGGGCTCTTACCCTTTCACTTCCTACACACGCTGTCTCGCCTGCCGCCACGTAAGACGTGCCTGCTTCCCCTTCCACCACGACTGTAAATTTCCTGAGGCCTTTCCTGCCATGAGGAACTGTGAGTCAGTTAAACCTCTTCTTATAAATTACCCAGTCTCAGGCAGTGTGAAAATGGACTAATACGCTTGGGTAATTTTTTTTAATTTTTTTGTAGTGACATGGTCTTGTTATGTTGCCTAGGCTGGTCTCGAACTCCTGGCCTCAAGCAATTCTCCCACCTCTGCCTTCCAAAGTGCTGGGATCTCAGGTGTGAGCCACCATGAGAGATTCTCAGCAAGTCAGTCCTCAGATTCTGCTTCACAGTGGGGAGTCCACATGGTATGGTGAATTGACTGCAAAAATAGCCACAGTTCTCTACCCCTCCCCGCCTCCAGGCCCCCAAAGACATTTTGCAGCTACTCCCTGAGGTGGCATCTATTCTCCAACCAGAGCCTCACAGAGGCATAGGTTCTGGATTGTTTTAGCTCCATGGGGCCCAGCAGATTCTGTCTAACACTTCCCTGAGTAGTCATGACCCACCAAGGTAATGGGGCATGTGCCCATCAGGGTGGCCGTGGCGGGCAGCATGGTGGATTCTGTGATGCAGAGTCAGGGATCTGAGCTCCACCTGCCCCTAGTCCTGGACAGACCCCGGATCAGCCTCCTCCAGGTTCATCTGAGGCCTGAGTGCTGTAGGGGATGGTCCCAGGGGAGAGAGTTCCAGCAAGAAAGAAGGAATCTGGCCGGGCACGGTGGCTCACTCCTATAATCCTGGCACTTTGGGAGGCCAAAGCAGGTTGATCACTTGAGGACAGGAGTTCGAGACCAGCCTGGCCAACATGGTGAAACCCAGTCTCTACAAAAAATAGAAAAAGTAGCCAGGCGTTGTAGCACATGCTTATAATCTCAGCCACTCAGGAGGCTGAGGCATGAGAGTCCCGAACCCAGGAGGTGGAGGTTGCAGTGAACCAAGATGGCGCCACTGCACTCCAGCCTGGAGAAAAAGAAAGGAAGAAAGCCAGATTTGTCTTCTCCTGCCACCCATCTCTGCTTCTAAAACTGCCCATAGCTTTTCTCATTTGAAAATACTTCCTGGAGAATCATCCTTCAATTTTCATTAATTATGAATGTAACTTTCCTCTCACTAAATTCAACATTCGTTTTTCCGGTTTCTGTAAAGTCTCACTCCTCAGAGCCATCCAGGGTGCTCTCCCGGGTGCAGTCACCTCTGTCTGGAATGCCTTTCCCTGCTTTTCTACCCAGCAAACTCCTGCAAATCCTTCAAGACCTGCCCCTTTTCCATGAAGTCTTCTGTGATTTCCCTGAACAGAATTAATGGCACCATCTTCTGGGCTTTTTGAAACCCAGGCTGTGTATTAATATCTCCGTGGGTTCTGAGCACAGATCAGCAAACTGCGGCTCAAAGGCCAAATCCAACCCACCTCTCATTTGGTAAATAAAGTTTAATTGCAACAGAGCCAAGGCTATTCATTTAGTTATTGACTATGGCTACCATCAGGCTACAATACTGACAGAGACAGTATGGCCCACAAAGCCAAAAATATGTGCTACCTAGTCCTTTATGAAAGTACTTTATGTGCACTGAGCCCTGCCCTAGACTGTGCTCCCCTCTAGGGCTAGGACAAGGAAAAGGGCCGCTTGCCCTCTGGAAGAAAGCTTGCTGAATTAATGATTGGATGAATGAGTGAGTGATGGAGATGATACAGATGCCACAAATAAAGTCCATGTTTTCAATTCAATGCACAATTCCCTGGGCCAGTGTTTCCAGGGGGCCCCACAGAACTCTGCATGCGTCAGGGTTTCAGTGTATACAGTCGGCCCTCCATACCCATGCATTCTGCATCTGCAGATTCAAAAATATCAAAATTCTTTGGGAAAAATCAATAAAAGCAATACAAAAATTAAAAATAATATAATTTTTAAAAATACCACATAATACTTTGAATGTAGCATTTGCATCGTATTAGGTATCATAAGTAATCTAGAGATGATTTAAAGCACTTGACAAGATGTGTGTAGGCTATGTGCAAATGCAAGCCATTTTACATCACGGACTTGAACATCCTTGGAATTGGGGAACCAAGGCAGGTCCTGGAACCTATGCCCCATGGATGCCAAGGGATGACCAAAATAAGGTGTTACAGGCTTCAGGGCGTGTGGGCAACCTGATATGCTGGACAGCACTCTGCACCACATCTCAGCTCATCCGTTTTCTCCAGCAGTTGCAGGAGCAACCAGAAGGAGGTGCTGGCAGTGCCTCTGTGGCCATCCACATGGCTTTCTCTGCTTCTGCCTCTGGGTTGCCCTGGATATCCAGGAAACCACTCAGCCATCTGGTGCATACCCACCCTGGGAAGTGCAGGAGAGTTAAAACTCACAGCGACTCAGGTGGGCAATTCTAATGCATGTTCTACACGCTGCCCCAGAGGGTCTACAGTCGCCCACCATGGTCTCCCTCCTCCCCTCTTCACCTTTCCTGAGGGTGCACTCCTGTTCCGGGGACCATATCCCCCAAATCAGTCATCTACATATATGCCATTGTCTCAGGCTCTGCTTTGGCTCAGGGTATGGGATATCAGTCTCCCGCACCTCGGTTAAACCTGGTCTAACCCTTACAGCGGGACTTGTCAGCATCTTCTGTCTCTTTAATACTCTGTCAATCTCCAGCAAGGACATCTGGTAAATCTGTTTCCTGAGGCTGCAGCAACAAAGTGCCACACGCCAGGTGGCTTACAACAACAGCAATTCATCCTCTCGCAGATCTGGAGCCCAGAAGTCCAAGATCAAGGCATCCACAGGTCCAAGCTCCCTCTGAAAGCTCTAACGGAGGGAGGCCCTCTCCTTCGACACTTGTCAATCTCCCTTTCCTTCCTCTTCTGACACCACTAATTGGATTTGTGCCCCTCCCAATCCAGAATTATCTCATCTGCAGATCATTTATTTAAATACATTTGCAAAAACCTTATTTCCAAGAAAGATCCTATTTATAAGTACCAGGAGTTGGGACTTAGAAATCCTTTTGGAGGAACACTAGTCTACATAGGACATTCCATGAATGGCTTTTCTTACACTTCTTTGATTGTAAAACCTTTTATCCACCAGCGTACCTCTGAGGACGAGTGCTCTTCAGGAAAATGTGGGTTCGCCAATGTTTCCCAAGAGGAAGAAGGCCACCACTGTCCTGTTCACTGCTGTAGCCCAGGACCTGGTGTGGTACCTGTCATCGACACTGTGCCAGCAAGTAGGGTGGCAGCAAGCTTCCCCAACAGGGAGAAGCCGGGAGAGAAATCCCAGCACAGAAGCAAGAGGGACACCCAGGAGGCTCATCCATGGTCCCTTGAGATCTCCTGGGCTGCCTACCTGGAGTTCCGGAGACCAGACTGGACCGAGAGCTGAGCCAGCCCTGGGCTGGCCTCCCCACTTCCCTGAGGGCAGAGCCTCCTCCAGCCACAGCCTGGCTGCTGGCACCAGTGCCCTGCTGCCTCGGGGAATGCCTGGTTAGCCCTGACCGGGAATTCCATGGGGGCCTGCACCAAGCCCTCCACTCTGCCAAGCCCTCCACTCCACTTCCTGAACACTCAGAGAGGAGTCTGATGGGGACAAACCAGGTGCTCTGAGACTCCCTTGGCAGACAGGCATGAGGGATTAGAAACCTCCCCTCAGGTACACTCAGGCCTGGCCAGACACTCCTCTCGATGGGGCCAGACTGTTCTCGAAGTGCCCTCTAAGGAGTGGGGCACTGTCCACACCTCTCCCAGCCCAAGGAGCTCCCGACCCTTGCCTTCTGGGTAGGTATCAGCAAGACTTCAGCCTGTGGGAGGCCCCAGCTCTCCATTAATGCACTAGGGGGGCTTTAGGACCAGCTTCCAAAGGCCAGAAGCCAGTGCCCCCGGCACTTGGCTTGTGTTTCTCTTGAAGTTCGGAATGAAGCAGTCCATGAACTTTTAAAATGGCTGCTGGGCGGTGAGCCCCCAGGCTGCAGGTGCTGGGCCTTCTAGAGCTCTGAAACCTCCAGGGGGGCCAACACCTTCAGCAAGTCGCTTCTGCAGCAGTGAGTGACTTATACCTGCACGTGGACCGGCTTCCTCCCAGGACCCTTCCTGTGGAGGCCACTCCAGAATCTCTTCTCCTCATCTGACTCTCTGGACCCTGGACTTCCACTGCAGCCTCCCCCGATTTCTGGGGACCCTCCAAAGAGAGGTGCCCCCACTCTACCAATACACTGAGTTGGAGAAGGTAGTGCTGGGGAGCCCGAGACCCTCCCCAGGGAGTCCCTGCAGCGTCTCATTAGGTGTTAGTGGTGACCCCAGGGAGGGTGTCACCCTCCCCTCGCCTCCTCCAGCCGCTGACCAGCACAGGGCCCCACGCATAGGAGCTTTGAGTGGGTTTGCTGACTCATTGGCAGGCAACCAGCAGGTAGGTTTTCCAGGCTCTGCCTCAGGAGGCAGCCTGAGATGGACCTATCAGTCATCTTCACGGGCAGAGCAGAAGGGCAGGGGAAGCAGGCATTTGTATTTGATCGGGTTTTTATTCCTGGCTCAGCCTGCAAATAGTAAACATTTCATTGTTTGTCTCACAATTACATTAAAAGGTAGATAAACCCCTTCTAGCTTACATTTGGCATTTCAGCTTCTAATCCAACAAATCGCCCTTTATCCCCTCTTTCATACACACGTGCACACATTCTGGGCTTCTGTGGCTGGCAGGGAGCTCCTGCCTCCCATCTTCAGCAGAGCAGCCCAGCTCCAGGCTGCAGGGCCACGTACAGCAGGGCCCCAGCTCTGGCCAGGCTCTGACCTGCAGAACTTCTCAGCACCTTCACATCCTATAGCAGCTTTTCCTAAATGCCCTGCATTGTAAAAGGCCCAGCCCATGTGAGTCGGTAAAGGAGGAGACAAATAGGATCCCAGGACTGCTGGCACCCATGGTGACATGTCTGTCCCGTCCTGGTGAGAGCAGAGCCAGAGCTGAGCACAGCCTGGGGTCCTGTCACCGGGATCCAGGTCCTCCCCAGGGAGGGCCGGGGCTGGGGAAAGCCCGGAGCCACCGTGGAGGGGAGGGGCACAGGCTGGAAGCAGAACATCTTTCTGAACCCGCTGGGACCTACAGCACTGTGTGAGTTCAGTCTGGTTCTCACCGCCTCTGGGCCTTCTCTCGCATCTCTGGTGACACCAGCACAGCAAGGATCACACCTGGGGCCACATCCAGCCACTTCTCTGTCACCAGAGGCTGATTCCTTGGGAAATAACTCCACAGTCCTTCAAGCACACTCCTTGTTCCCAGGAGAAGCTGCACACCGTGAGGCCGCTGTAGCCTGCTGGTGGCAGCCTGCTGGCCCTGACCCGTGCCAGGCTGACCGTGGTAGCTCAGGGCTCCCTTCTCCCTGCCCTACAGCTCACAAACACAGGCTTTGATTCTCTTCCGCTAAATGCAAGGACCCTTTCTTCCCACTGCCTCTCCCTCTGCCCTTCCTGTGTCCGGCCTTCCCCAGAATACCGGTTCAAAGCCAGGGAAATCTAGGCTCCTGTGGCCGCACACGCCAGAGGCGACGTACACCCAGCTTTGGGGGCCTGTGTGCTCCAGGAACATGCATACCCAGGGAGGCAGTCAGCATCCATCTGCCCCACACTTTTCCCTTGATCTGGGGGTAACTTCCCTATCCAAATGAGGGGTGTCTTTTGGGACTTCCCACCATCATTCCCAAAAACCCTGTGACCTGAGCCAGACCAATTAGTCTCCTTCCCTGAAACTTTTCCCACCAGAACTAGGGAAGAGAGGCCACCCATCTCTCCTGAGGGGTGGAGCCAGGAGCTCTCAGAGGTAGTATGCATTAAGGGGAGAGAGAGACGGGGAGCAGGGTGGGGTGGGGAACTGATCCCTGAGATAGCCCGATGCTTCGTCCCACTGTTCCTGGGCTCAGTGGCCCTGGCCTGTGCACCCGAGCTTGCTTACATTGGGTTTGGCTGCTGCTGGGGAGCCCCAGTGGCTCCTGTGACTCCCCGCCCTGCAGCCACCATCCTGCTTCCACTCAGTGGCACAGCACAGGGAGGACCCTGGGGTGGCAGCTGGGTGCCACTCCACCAGGAAACCCCAGTCACAGCTTGCCCCTCTTGGGCGCAGTTTCCCATCTGTGGCATGATCGTATTGCCTTGGGTGGTCTCAGTGGCCTCCCAAACTCAAAGAGTGGCAGAGCATGGCGGCTCCTGGCTGAGGTGCTTAACCTGCCCCGCTGCGTGGCCACAAGGAAGTAGCTCGACCTCTCTGAACCTCTGTTTCCTCACCTAGAGACTTCGAATAATATCCCTCCTCCCCTCACAGAGTCAGTAGGACACAGTGAGCTGGGGGTTTTCACACACCTAGCACAGTGCCTGGCATGTGGTGAGAGCTGGCTGTGGGAAGCCATCATTATCCCAGCACCTCAGCTCCCACCCACCTGAGGCTAAGACCCCCAGAAGTAGGCAGCAGCTACTGGCTGGGTCCTCCTCCTTCCCCAGTAAAGAGCCACACCCTGAACTGGGGCTTCTGCCTCATAAGTGAAATAGCCATGACGGCCCCGATGACCCCAGCAATAACGCATGAGCATCTCACACACACACACACAAAATTCACATTCTTGTGCCCGGTCTCACACACAGGCTCACATACGCACACTCATACAAGTTCACACACATGCTTACAGATGCACATTCCCATACATCCACATGCATACATGTACATGTGCACACACATACACGCATGGGTACAATTCACACATCTGTACATGTTCTCACCATGCTTTCATACATTGACACATGCCCATATGCTAACACAGATGCAACTCGCACACTTACAAATGCTCACACACACGTACACTCACGCACACCTCCCCCGGCCTCCTCTCCGCCCACACTCACACACACACACACACCTCCCCCGGCCTCCTATCCTCTCACACCCACACGTACACTCACATGCAGCTCCCCAGCCTCCTCTCCGCTCAGAACAGATTAGCTGTCTTTTCAGCCCAGTCAATCTACTTTTTAAGTCCCCAGCTGGAAGGGGAAGAATATGATCAGATTGAGACCTTACATGCCACGTACCAGCCCTGGAGCCAGTTTTTATGGGCCAGTTTTAAACCTCTGATAATGGAGGTTTATGGTGCCAGTGCAGACACGGCCTGGACAGGGAAGGGGTGAGCGGGGCTGGAGTGGAGACAGACGGTGTGCAGGGAGGGAGCGAGCGTGTCAGTCCAGCCAGCCCATGATTCACAGGACGTGCAGCATTAGGGGAATTACCAGCATCAGCCCTGATGATTTCCTGGTTTTTTTCATATAAAAACCATCATATATTTTCCTAATATCTGGTCTCAATTTCCTCTCCAATTAATGGGATTTCCAACCCATAATACATGGATTTGGCTTTCCACTTGTGCTCTCTGAAAGCACAAAAGGGCCCACAGACACCAACTTTCTCCATCACGGGGTGGGGGGCTAGATCCGCCCCCGCCTTGCCTTTATTGTTTAAATCACCACTTGATGAATCATCGATTTCTGATTCTTCCAGTTACCTGTGGAAGTGCTAGATGCACGAAGAAGATGGGAACGGGAAGGCTCAGCGTCCCCTTCTGAGGGGAAGGCAGGACTCCCCAATCCCCACAGCACTGATTTGGTGCCCAGGAGCAGCCCACTTGAGCAAGGCGGGGTGCTAAGGTGATGATGTGGCTGAGAAGCGTCTCCCCGGGTCTGTGTCCTCAGAAGAGCCAGGCTGTCACAGTTTCTCTCTAGTACACCACCAGAGGAAGCTGTCTAACGCTGTGGCCAGAGCACCTAGGGACCAGCAGGAGACATAATTTGTAGGAAGAAGGCCTGCCCTTTGCTGCTGCAGAGCTACCCTGGTGGGTTAAGCATTGCCCTACTGGTTCTGCTTTTTAAAGTTCCAGAGAAGACCCAGGCTGACCGTTCTGGCACCTGGCTGAGGCTGAGTGCAGGGCGGGGTGGGTGGGTCCCTCAGCAGTGGGAGGACAGGACAGCAAGAGTAATAAGACTGCCTATTCAGACGGCATCTGCCACTCACAGAGACTCAGCCTCCTGGCCCACGGGTGTTGGATCCAGCCTGTCGCTGGAGTGATGGAGAAACTGAGGCTTACGGGCCTGGGGTCAGGGCCAGAGCTGGCCACCAGAGGAAGTGATCTGGCTGCCCCAGGCCCCCCCAGCTGCCTTCTTCAGGAGTCACCCAATCCACAGAGCTGTGGGCCAGGAGACACCTCCTCCAAGGAAGCCCTCCAGACCACCCTTTCAGCGGGCCCTGCTGTTGTGGCCCGGCCTGGCCACGTCCTTCTAGACCAGAGGTCACAGATAAACTGAAGCAATTCAGGTCCAGCCCAGGGAGGTGTGGTCTTTGTCCTGTGTTTTATTTTTAATTTTTGGAATTCAGTTTTAGAATTAGATTTTTACACACACACTAGATTTTCACCTTCCCTGGAACCATTGGAGGCCCCTGTTCCTGCAGGAAGCAGGGAGACATCTGGCTGGAATGAGGTGGCAGCTGTGACCCTGACCCTCCCAACCCCCACCACATACACACGCGTGCGCACACACACACACACACTCTCTCTCTCTCTCTCTCTCTCTCTCTCTCTCTCTCTCTCACAGCTCCTGGAATGTGATGTTTTATGCTGTGGAAATGCCCAACATGACCCTGTGCATGATTCTGAGCTCCAAGAGCAGACGTCGGTACTGCAAGCCCGCCCTGCCCTGCCAACCTTGGTATGGGACCCTTCCAGCACTCAGAGGTGACCAGTCTTTGACCCCTGGCTCCAGGAGGAGACAGCTGGCCTGTTGCTCACCCTACTGCCAGGCTATTCTGGAGGTGGCAAAGTGCCCAGCTTCCCACAGACCCATCCCTGAGGACCACGTTTCCTGAGACCCCTGCTCTCCCACCCAGGAGCCCAGAGCCCAGAAAAGGAATGAGGGCCACGAGGTCATGCAGAGATCCCTGATCCATCTCCTTCCCTCCCTCCCTGAGACTCAGCATCCACTGCACACTCTGGCTTTGCTTCACGAATGCCTGTGTGCAAACTGGGCAAGACATGGGCACGGGCTGCCAATCCAGGATGTGGCATGACATTTCTCATGTGCCCAGGGAGACATGAACTGAAGAGAATAGGTCACAGATGTCCATCCAGAAAATCAGAGGCACCGCCATACCTGGAACTCCAGTCCCCCTCACTCCAGGCCCAGACCTCTTCTTTGCAGGGACTACCTGCCACCTGAGAAATGTTCCTGAGAGGAGTGATGCCAGATATAAAAGTATATAAGTGTATGCGTGTGTGTGTGTGTGTGTACTTTTTTCCAGAAGAGGGATAATTTGTTGGAAAGTATATGTTCAAAATAAGGTTCTAAATATATTAGCCAGTCAAAAGTTCTTGTAGAAAGCATTTCCTTCCTTTCCTATGTATGGAGCATTTAGGTTTAGAGACATCTCAAACTCCAGCATGCTCATAGAGGTTGGTCAAGTGGCAGAAATGACAGGAGAGGCAGATGCAGGGCAAGAGGGGGGCTTGTGTACTCATGGGACTGCACTCATCAAGATAAAATCCCATGATGACACCCAGCCAGACAGGGTGATGGTGACAGGTCGTTTACATGGCATATGTTACCAGCACCCCCTGACATGGTTTAGGTGTGTCCCCACCTAAATCTCATTTTGAATGGTAACTCAACAATTCCCATGTGTCATGGGAGGAACCCAGTGGGAGGTGATTGAATTCTGGTGGTGGGTTTTTCCTGCACTGTTCTCGTGATAGTGAATGAGTCTCACGAGATCTGATGGTTTTAAAAACGGGAGTTCCCTTTCACAAGCTCTCTTCTCTTGTCTGCCACCATGTGAGATGTGCCTTTCACCTTCCACCAAGATTGTGAGGTCTTCCCAGCCATGTGGAACTATAAGCCCAATAAATCTTTTTCTTTTGAAAATTGCCCAGTCTTGGGTATGTCTTTATCAGCAGCATAAAAACAAACTAATACTCCCCCTTACTTTATGAGAAATGTACCTACTGCGGGGGATGTAAACCCAGCATGTTCCTAGGAGAATGATTTGTGAGGATAACATCTTATGGTGATGGGAAAAGGCATTAAACAACTGGGCCACAGAGCCCGGGGGAGCAGCCCAGACACAGAAGGGCCAATGTAGCTCCAGAGCCACCTGTCTGGGAGCCCTGGAATGAGCTTGATGTCCTGCTCCACTTTTCCCAGGGACCTTGGCTAGACTCAAATCACCTGACTCTGATCTTGCTGAACTCCATCCCCAGCCCCAACCAGGCAAGGCAGGGGGTCCTGGGGGGATGTCACAGCAGGCCAGGTTGGAAAAGGCCTATACTGGACCCAACAGAGGATCGGGGGCATGGCAGGCAGTAACTGTCGCAGTGTCTCAGAGGGGTCCTAATTGCGGCCTCCCAGAAAGCAGACTCACTTGTCAGGGAGCTGGGAGATGGCAGAGACTCAGCCATGGTTTAAAGCCAGAAGCCAGAGCAAGGGTGGAAGCAGGGCAAGACTTCCACTGTCTCTTCCCTCTCGGTGCTCACACCTGAGAAGCCAAGGACCAAGAAGAGTTCAGAGCTTGGGGCAGGCCGTGCCCTCCCTGCCTGGCCAACACCTCCTCCTGATCTCCCTGTGCCCCCAACCACCCTCTAGGTGGCCCATGGCCATCTGTCTCAATCTGTTCAGGCTATTATGACAAAATCCCATAGACTGGGTGGCTTAAACAACAAACAGTTTTTTTTCACAGTTCTGGAGGCTGGGAAGTCCAAGACCAAGGCAGAGTCGGTGTCTTGAGAGGGCCCTCTTGCCCATTCATAGATGGCCATCTTCTCACTGTGTCCTCACATGGTGGAAGAGATGATGGAGCTCTCTGAGATCTCTTTTATAAGGCCACTAATCCCATTCATGAGAACTCCACATTCGTGACCTGATCAAATACTCCATCTCCTAAAACAAATGCCCCACCTCCTAAAATCAAATATCCCACTTCCTAAAGCCATCACCTTAGGGGTTAGGATTTCAGCATATAAATTTAGGAGGAGGGACAGAAGAATGTAGTCCACATCATCATTTAAGAGGGAGCAATCATGAGTCACTGTTCTGCCTAGAACCCTCCAACATGCCCTTGAATCCTGGTGTTTGCAGCATTCCAGGCACCCCCTGCCCACATCAGGCACCCAGTGCAGCCTGGCTCTCCAAGACACCATTGGGCCCCTCTAAACATTCTCTGCAGCATCTGTGGACCGAGGATCTGCCCTCCCAAGTTAGCCAATAAGATGTCCCACCCTCCTGCCTGCCTTTCACTATCACCCCAGCCTGCTCCCCAAGGGAATGCTTTGAAGTTTACAGGGGACTCTCTCCTCTGCCTTTAAGAAGAGCTTTGAGGCCTGAGCTGCCACCAGAAGTTTCCAGCTTGAGCCTCACTGTGCCTACCTCACTCTCAGCTCCTGCCACACCGACCACCTTGGAGTGCTTCTGAAAGGCCAGAATCCCTCCTGCCCAGAATCTTGGCACAACCTGTTCTCCACAGTCCCCAATCCTCCTGCTTGCTCATGGTTCTCAGTCAGGGGATACTGCGTGATGTCTGGAGGCATTCTTGTTGTCACACCTGGGGGAATATTATTGGCATCTAGAGTGTGAAGGCCAGGGATACTGTAAACATCTTACAATGCAAGGGCGGCAGCCCCCACGACAAAGAATCATTCAGCCTCAAAGGCCAGGAGTGCTGAAGCCAAGAAACCCTGTCCCAGGCCCACGTACTCCAAGGCTGCCTTCCAGATCCCAGCAACAAGCCTGTCTGTCCCCACTCCACTTCACAGCCCCATAACCAGCCACCCCATCTCACCCGGCTACCTGCACAGTGGGTGGACCCTGAGGACTGGAGACACAGACAAAGCTTCACAAGGGAAACTCCAGCAGCTGCCCTGGAAAGGTCTGAAGTGGGACATAGTGAGAGGCAGTGACAGAGGCCTGGAGGCAGAACCAGGCACCTCTGGACAGCTAGAAAGTGTCCTGGTGAGGGTGGGGAGGATTTGGGGAGCCTGTCAAAGGTTCAGACATCCACACAGCCCTCCCCTCACATGCAAGAGTGACAGCTGCCAGGGCAGAGAAGATGCTCAGAGAGAAGATGCTCAGAGAGGGGAGAGAACACAGGCTTGGGCTCCCCCAAGGTACTGCCTGCCTCTGTCCTCCACCTGTTCTTTAACTCTCCAGGCAAAGGATCAGCTCCCCAGGGAGACTTCTGGCATAAAGAAATATGTTCAGTGGAGAAAAGGAAAAGAAGGAAGAAAGGAGGGAGCAAGAATGTCACCACCTCTGACCTACCATTTTCTACATGTTTTCATCTTTCTGCTTAATTCCATAAGTGTTTATAGAGGATCTACTATAGGCAATTCTCTTTGCTAGGTGTTTTGGAGGGAGATGACCATAAGAAGAAGAGAAATTAAGTCAGCTTCATGGTCAGAGACATTTCCTAAAGGAGATACTACATTGCTGTTTCTGCTGTTGTTGTTGGTGGTGGTGGTGGTGGTGGTGGTGGTGTTTAGATCAGAGGTCCCCAACCCCTGGATCATGGACTGATATCAGTCTGTGGCCATTTGTGACCTATTGGGAAGTGGGCCACACAGTGAGTGAGCCAAGCATCATTTGTATTTACAGCCATTCCCCATCACTGGCATTACCACCTGAGCTCCGCCTCCTGTCAGATCAGCGGTGGTATTAGATTCTCATAACAGCGTGAGCCCTGTTGTGAACTGCACATGGGAGGGATCTAGGTTGCACGTTCTTTATGCAAATCTAATGCCTGATGATCTGGCACTGTCTCTCATCACCGTGAGATGGGACCGTTTAGTTGCAGGAAAACAAGCTCAGGGCTCCCACTGATTCTACATCATGGTGAGTTGTGTAATTATTTCATTATATGTTGCAATGTAATAGTAATAGAAATAAAGTGCACAATAAATGTAATGCACTTGAGTCATCCCAAAACCATCCCCCTCCCCTGGTCTGTGGAAAAATTGTCTTCCATGAAACCGGTCCCCAGTGCCAAAAAGATTAGGGACCACTGGTGTAGATTATCTCTGTGTCTTACACTGTTCTAAGTGCATCCCATTTGTTAACTCATGCTATCCTTTCAACAACCCTAATAGTGGGTAGTACTATTATTCTCATTTTACACATTAGAAAACAGAAGCACAGAGAAGCTAAGTAACTTTCCCAAGGTCACGCAGCTGTTGAGTGGTGGAACCTGGATTTGGACTGAGGCACTCTGTCTGGTTCCAGAGCCCAGGCTCCTCCCACCATGCCCTGCTGACCCTTAGAATCTGGCATTTGAGCTTTACCTTGAAGGATGGTTACGATTGTGACAGATGGAGCCCAGTTTGCCAGAGAGAGAAAGAGAGCGAGAATGCAGAGGGCAGAGACAGTGTAGGTAAGGGTTTCCAGATGGGAAAGTGAACTGTGGTTATACCAAAAGCAGAGGCAGAAGACTGAGTTCTCTGGGGGAGTAGCTAGGACCTGTCCTGCATGGGCTGTCGTTAATGAGGCTCTCTGGGCTCAGGGCTGATTACAAACTCTACACACAGGACCCCATTCTCCCATCCCCCAGGAACCAGTGGTTCCTGCCACCAGTAACGGTCACAGCAGTGACACATTACATGAAAGTGCTCTGCCCAGTTCCTCCCCTGAATCCTCACAACAGCTCAGCCATGTGGGTGCTGTACAAGCAAGGAAACTGAGGCTCAGGCAGGAAGAAACATGTCCCCATTACACAGCTACTGCAATGCTTGGCCAGGGCACTTGCCTTGTGCTCCCAGACAGCAGAGCCTGGTGCTCCCTAGGGTGCTCCTGAACCTCTCTCTATCCTCCCCACCACCAGGGTCTCCCCCTCCTCACTCTTCCCCCCAACCGCCCCCTGCCTGTGCCCACCCCACCCCCCAGAGCACACGCAGCCTGCAGACTGCTCGCACAGCCTCTCGCAGCCTTAATAGCTCCAGCCTGTAGAAATGGAACAAACTGATGGCCGTGTGCCTCACTTTTATGCGCTTATAAGAGAGTCATAATTAATTTCCCAAATGCATACAGGACTCAGGGGATAGATGGGGTGCTATTCACAGATTGCACGATCGTTTGACAGTTTTAGGCAAATGAGGAGCGAGTATTATTTGCTTTTCTAACGACTGCCTGGTGCATTTTGGTCTTGATGATGGCATTTCCAAAGCAATTTCAGAAACAGATTAGAGAAGTAACATTTTTAATCTTTAGCAAAAACCTAAGATGTGAGGGAGATTGTAATGTCTGTTTTTTCAGGGCTATGTTTTCTAGTGGTTAGGGCAAAATGTAGCACAAAATGAAACAACATCACTTACTGTGTATACAGTTACATTATCTCCAATTACTCTTCAGCTATGCACTACCCCTACCCTTCTCAAAAGAACAAAACAGAGAGTCCCCCTATTTCCCTGTTCCAGGGGCCAGAATCATCACTGCAGCTGCCCTGAAGGCATAGCCCACCAGGAACAGGGAGAACCCGACTCTCACCACCTGAATTCCACTGTTCGAATGCACTTCTCCAGGAATGCAAATACTCCAGGAACAGTGGTCACTTTCCTGCAAAAAATTACCAGAACTTAACTTGGTGGAGAAGGAGGAAGAGTCCAGAAAACAGCCTGAAAGTACAGAAAGGGGACATGGTATTAGCATCATGGGAGGGAAGGACAGGCAAGGTGGCGCGGGGGCAGCAGGTGCAGGAATGATAGGTATTGGGCTGAGGGCGGGCAGAGCAGTAGGGAGAGGGGAAGGCGGGAGGTCAGTGCCACCTTCGACGCTGCTGGGCTGCACTCACTCCCTCCCTTGGCATTCCCCATCCAGCCAACGTCAACACCTGCATCTCCACCAAACAGCAGTCTCTGGTCACAGGGACACTAGGTCAGTGACCTGAACACAGCACAGCAATGGGGCGCTGGGGTTCACATCTCCAGGAGCAGCCCTCAGACCGTGATGAGCAGGAGCTGGAGGACAACACGCAGCTTCCTAGCCCTGCAGGTGGAAACACTCCCCGGTGTGTGCTACCGCATCTCCCGGGGTGCCCGGGGGCTAAGCTTCAGTGGCCTCAGTGGTGTCAATGGCCCACGGCAGTAACCTGCTTATCGGCTTCTTTCCCTTCTCTGTCTCACTTCTCCTGTCCCCTCCCTGTGCCTCCTGGGATCAGCTCCCAAGCCAACTCCCTGCACTGAGAGTTTCATCCTGGGGTAGGGGGCAGCTTCTGGAGGAGCCCAGCAGAAGATAGCCCCTCTCACTGGCCCATCGCTGGTCACATGCCATCTCCAGGCCAAATGCCATGTCCAGGGAGGTAGAGCGTGAATAGGGCAGACCTGGGCCCCATGCCCACCTTGGACTAGGGGATGGGGTCAGACCCACCTGAAACACATGGCTGAGTGGAGGAGGGGAGTTCCCCAGGGGAAGGTCAGAGCCTGTCCCCAGAAGAGAGAATTCGATGGCCAGCAGACTGAGCAGATGTCGACAGTGGCCCACCATGAAAGGGTCCACACAGGTCAGCAAAGCACCATCCTGAAGGCATTCAGGTGGAATTCTAGCAGAGGCTGCACTGAGTCAGTGGTTCAGGGCCCCAGAAGTGAGCAAGCCGGGAATGAATGCCCGTCCTCTGCCACCCACTGCCAAGGGTTACTTGGTGCTGGGGCTGGGCGGCAGAGCCACGGGAAGTCCACCCCACTATCCCGCAGCACAACTGGCCCAGCTTCGGGAGGCTGGTGGCTTCCTCGCCCCACCCAAGCTTCCATCCGGGCTCAGAGATCCATGGTGGGGAGCTTGCTACACCCCAACTTCTGGCGCGGTGTTTCTGTATCCCAGGCTGGAATGAGGGAGCCCATGGAGATGGAGAGTGAGCTCCCTAAGGGATGATGGGTGCATCTTTCTCCAAGAGTCCCACATCATCTGGTATGGGGCAGAGCCTGCAGGGTCTCAGAGATACCATTGTTTATATAATTTGACCCTCCCAGATGCCAGGAGCCCTGGGGAAGCTTTTCCCAAAACATATGCCTCGGAGCTCCTAGTTTGACAAACTGGTATGTCCTGATATGCTGTGAGTGTGTGTCCCCTCCCAATGTCATGTTGAAATGTGGCCTCCAGAGTTGCAGGTGAGGCCTGGTGGGAGGCGCTTGGGTCATGGGGCAGATCTCTTATGAATGGCTTGGGCCCACCCCTTGGTGATGAGTGAGCTCTCGCTCTGAGTTCACATGAGATCCAGTTGTTTAAAGCGTGTGGCATTTCCTCTTGTTCTTTCTGGCTCCCTCTCTCACCATGAGAGATGCCTGCTCCCCCTCCACCTCCTGCCATGAGTAAAAGCTTCCTGAGGCCTCATCAGAAGTCAGATGCTGGCACCATGTTTCTTGTCCAGCCTGCAGGACTGCGAGCCAAATAAACCTCTTTTTTTTATAAATTGCCCAGTCTCAGGTGTTCCTTTATAGCAACACAAGACAACACAACAATGCCTGAATACAGTTCCCATACAGGGCTGGGATGGGCAGAAGGGGATGGTGTGATTCTGCCATTAAGAAAAAATAATAAAGGGTGGATTGAATCAAGTTGAACAGGTGTCTATGGCAGGGCCTGACAGGGTCTTCACTGCCTGATGTCACTATGACTAGCCAGAAAGAGCCGTCACGTGCAGCGTTTCCCAGACTTTGCTCAGAAAGTCTCAGAAGCGCGGGTCAAGGATCCCCACGTTGGAAAATGCTAAACCAGCAAGGCCAGCGCCATTTCCTCAGAAGAAGCCAGGCCACACATCCCATTCCAGACACTCTACCAAACAGCCCCACCTGGGTTCCTCACACACACCTGTCACCACCCACCCCCAAATCTAACATGATATATAATCAAGCTAAGCCAGCAAAGTCCAATGCAGTTTGTTAAACCACTCCAGGCTAGACACAGCAAAGCCTCATGTTGTCACTGTGCTGAATAGGTCTTCAGATTTTCCAAAATAGAGTGTGACAATAATGAAGAGACTTTTGTGGCTGAATGTGAGGTCCTCGTAACCCTGGATGCATTTTCATGTCAATGATCGTCAGTGGTAAACATCTCCTGCCGTTAGCTGGATGAGACAACTTATTACAAAAATTGCAGCAGAATCTTTATTGTTTTCTTTCTATTTCCACTATTACAAAATTCGTTTTAAGAGATGTTTGTCTTTCTTTTTGCTTTTTGATGTGCAGCAGAATTGTCTAATAGCTCATCTCATCTCCGATAAGACGTTATCCTCACTTAATCATTCCTCCAGGATCCTGCTGGTTTTACATCCTCTTACAGTAGGTACATTTCTCACAAATTAAATGCTGGTAATATATGTCTACTTGTCTAGCGGTGTCACCATAAACAGCCTGTAACCATCGCCCCAACACTCCCCAGGGACACTGCTAAACTGACTGTATGTCATCATGGTGTTTTGTCTTGATGAGCACACATTTTAGAAGTCCATGTCCTAGCAAGAAGAGGACTAAACATAGAGATTTTCCCCCCGAGGCAGCATTCCCTGTGAAAATCTGCTCAGCGATGTTTGAATATCTCACTCAGGCTTCCACATTTGCAGTTCAGGGCTGGATGTTGCTTTGCCTCTTGTGAATCAGATGAAAGAGCCTGAGTTTGGTGCCTTTGGAACCCAAGCGAAGATAATCACTCAGCCCTGCAAATAAGCAGAGAATTTACCAGCCCACAGCCATGTTCACCAGCCTGCTTCCATCACTCATGAGTACAAGATACTTTACAATTTGTACAACTCTTCTGTATCTAGTATTTAATTTTATCCTCATCGTGGATCTGTGGTATAGAGGAGAAGACCCACATTCAGGGACGGGTAGGTTTTGCTCAAGGGCGTGAGGTGCGAGCAGCAGTAGGAGAGCCAGTACTCTTGGGCAGTGTTCTCCCACTTCCTCTCCACTTCCTCACATGTCCTTGCTGAAAAAATCAAGCTGGGCTCTGGGATGGGCGAGACAGAGCTGGGGCTGCAGGAGGACTTTCTCAGCAGTGAGTGGGGACTGGGGGCTTGGAGGCAGCCACATCATGATCTGGAACCAGGCAGGCGCCCACTCTCTCCCCTCACACCTGTCTCCCTCTCTCTCTCTGTCTGTCTGTGTGTGTGCGCGTGCACGTGCATGCACGCGTGTATGTGTGTCTGTCTCCTAAATTGCTAAATTGTCTTTCTCTGTTTTTCCAACTTTCCCATCTGATTATCCCTCTTTTCTTCTCCCAAACTCTCCCTAGGAGCCAAATGAAGGTGACAGTAAGCCCAGACCCAGCCTGTCCTGGCCTAGCCTGAGGGCCTCTGCTAAGGTGGACCCCAACCAGCTCCAGCCCAGTGACCCCAAGGAAGACTCTACCTGCCCAACCAAACCTAGGCCACCAGTCACCCCACCCAGGCCAGCTCAGTGTCAGTGCCGCCTCCGCAAAGCTCCCGTGATGCCCTCTCCAGGGCAGCAGCACCTCCTCCCAGTCCTCTCTTCCTCTGTTTGCCACCCCACCCCACTTCCCCCTCTGACCTGGGCGCTCCATGGGACAGCTTGCATGTCACTCCCCTCTCACAGAGCTGGGCGCAGAGAAGCACATGGTGGGCACCTTTGCTGAGCAAGAACAATGGGCTGCACTGTGCAGCCTCACCCGCCTCACCCACATCCCCAGCCCCGGGTGCCATGGTGGGGACTGAAGCGTGGACAGCCTTACCATGAGGCACAGGATGTCCCAGCTCCCAGCCAGACACCGTCCCTGCCCCAGAGTCCTTGGAGGGCAGCTCCCTTCCCATGCCCCTCCAATCATTCCAGGATGTGAAGAGGCACGGGTGACCCTGAGCCCTGCTCCCTGCTGTGTGCTGCAAATCAGTCGATCCAGGAGGCTTGTCATGCCCCTATCCCTCTCTCCAGAGAGAAAAGATACCTCTCTGCCCTGGGGGCAGCCAGATACCTCTACAAGGTCCAGACAAAGGGAGATGAGTGCAGGCTCAAACACCCGAAGGCACAAGCCTCTCAGCATCCCTGGTGGGCCCAGCAGTTAGCCGTCTCCTTCTTTCTGGGGACGAGGCCAGAGAGAAGCCACAGAGAAAGGAGGCTGAGAGGCTGTGGGCACAGCAGGTCCCAATCCTCTTGCAGAGGAGCCCACCTCCCACTGCACAGCAGGAGGGCCTCGAGCTCCTCCTGTGCCACTGACTGTGACCCCTGGCCAACCCCCACCCTCTTGTTTTAACACGCTCTGCGCATGGCCCTGGACTCCCTGGTGCAAACCCAAGGCTCTAAATTCTTTCATGGGTTGGGAGCCCAGAGCTCAGCTTCAGTGGAGCCTGCGGCATATCACGAGCTGCACACCGTCTGCCCACCCTAGGCCCTCTCCATCGGCACACGATTCAGACCCAGAGCCGGTGGCACGTGTCTCCCTGACCCATCTGCCAGGGTTGCTCCGAGTCCTGCAGACCGTGTAACCACACCTCAGCCAGTTTCTCAAAATCCTTCTGGGTACAGTAGGGGCTCAGCACTCTGCAGGGCACAGACCCACCCAGAGCCCCGTCCTTCCTGAAGCCAGGCTGATGGCTCTCTGTCTCCACCACCCCAATCGCAGGGCTCTACCATGCTTGATCTCTGGTCTGCAGAATTCCCAGTTCCAGCAGCAGGAGCTCCCCCTCCCTCTCCCCAGTGTGGGTAACCCCAGAGTGAGGAAGGAGGTCTTAGAGTCTGGCTCATGTCACTCCCAGCAGGTACGTTGTTAAGAGTGTCAAGGATCCTGGTTGGCTTTGAAGCCAGGCAAACCTGAGTGTGAATTCTCCCTTCCGGCTACATGACCTTGGTCAGGCCCTCTCCCCCTGAATCTCAGTCACCACATCTGTAAAATGGTCAGAGTATCTACTTCTTGACCTTGCTAGAAATCAAGGCACCATTGGCAAGTGCCAGGCCCCCAGGAGGGGCTCATAAGGGCCAGCTCCCTGAACAGCCTCCTCAAAGCAGCCTTCTCCAGGGTCGGGGCCAGTGCCCTGAGTGTGGCCCTGCTCTTGTCCTTGCAGTTCAGCCCTTGCACCATCCCACCCCAAGCCATGCTCAGTGTTAGGTGATGTCATTGTCCTGGAGGAGGGGCAGTGATCCAGCTACACACTCACCCCCATCTGAGCCACGTTAGAAGCACTGCCCATAGGAGTCCCTAAGGATGTGACCTAGGGTCTCTAATTAGCACCAAACTCCCATTTTTGCCCTAATCATCTTTCAGCACCACACCAACCCACCATATTGCAGCGCAAGAGGAGACCTTTGGATGCCATCGGTCCAAGCCCTTCTCCCATGCCCGGGCTGCTTTTCTGGCCCCATCACCAGCCCAGCCCCAGCCCTAAGCCTGTCCTCTGCCATACAAGGCTCCCTGTCATGTGCTGTGCCGCTCCTCACCTTCACACCTGTGATCGTGCTGAGCCCTGTGTGTAGAACGCCCTTCCCTTCCCTTGCCCCCCGGGGAGTCCTCGTCACTCCTCATCGTCCTGTCCAATAGGGAGCCACAAACCACACATAACGAGTGAGTGTTGAAATGTGGCCAGTACAAATTAGGACATGCCATTTACGTAAAACGCCCATCAGACTTCAAAGGCTGAGGACAGAACAAAGAATGTGAACTCTCTTATTCATAAATGTTTTGCAAGCAGGGCACAGCGGCCCGTGCCTGTAATCCCAGCACTTTTGGAGACCAAGGTGGGTGGATCTCCTGAGGTCAGGAGTTTGCGACCAGCCTGGCCAACATGGTGAAATCCCATCTCTACTAAAAACACAAAAATTAGCCAGATGTGGTGGTGTACGCCTGTAATCCCAGCCACTCGGGAGGCTGAGGCAGGAGAATTGCTTGAACCCAGAAGGCAGAGGTTGCAGTGAGCCAAAATCACGCCACTTCACTCCAGCCTGGGCAACAGCACGAGACTCTGTCTCAAAAAATAAATACGTACATACGTACATACACACATACATACATATATATATACATACATAAATGCTTTGCAGCCAGGCACGGTGCTCATGCTTGCAGACCCAGTGCTTTGGGAGGCTAAGGCAGAGGATCTCTTGAGACCAGGAGTTTGCCCAGCTTGGGCAACATAGCAAGACTCCACCACTGAAAAAAATTTAAAAATGATCCAGGTGTGGTGGGGCACACCTGTAGTCCTAGCTACTCGGGAGGCTGATATGGGAGGATCCCTGGAACCCAGGAGTTCGAGACTACAGTGAGCCATGATTGCACCACAGCACTCCAGCCTGGGCAACAGAGCAAGATCCTGTCCTTTAAAATAAGAAGAAGAATTTTGTGTTGATTATACAGTAGAATAATATTTTTTGCTATATTGGGTTAAGGAAAAATTTACCTGTTTCTTTCTAACACAGCTACTAGAAAAGGTAAAATCCTGCATGCCATCAGCTGTATATTTCTGATTAGTGCTGCCCTAGAAGGCCCCACTCTAATATGGTAAGAAATGGCTCCAGAGCCCTCAGCAATGCGGGGCCATGTGTACCTGTGGGTCCCACTAGGAATTGGGTTTTCATCCAGCTGTAAGTCATTAGAGGGAGTCTGAGGGCACAGAGGTTCTCACGGTTCCCGCAGTACGACAGACAAGAAGGAAGACGAGGCTCCTCCCTGTCACAGCTAACATTCTAGTGGAGAAGTCAGACAACTAAATAAGCAAATGAGGGAAGCGATGTCAGCCCCCAATATAAAGGTCATGAAGAGCGAACCTGGGCAATGTGGAACGGAGAGACTGGGGAACCCCTTCACTGGGGTGTTCAGGGAGGTCTTCTCGGAGGAAGTGGCATTTAACCTGAGACTAAATGAAGACCTGGAGCCAACTAAGCAAAAAGCTGCGCAGAGAAGCAGCAAACGACTGCCTGGCAGGGAGCCGGGAATGAGAAGTAGACGTATTTGGACTCACGAGTGTTTTGGAGTCAAAGCTGACAGAGCTGACGGACTGGCTGGGAACAAGAGGAAGTGCCCCTGAACTTAGCAGGGGGGTCGTGTCTCAGGAGGAGTAACCATCCAGGGATGCTGGGGATGTTCTCGTTATCTGGCCATCAGGGTACCTGGGCTCCTGTCCTTTGTCCATTGACTTGCAGTGACTTTGGGCAAATCTTTCCGCCCTCTGAGTTCTCATCTCTAAAACTGATTAAGAACCTTGCTGGGCTCCCTTGCAGCAGGGTCCTGAGAACAAAATAAAGCAACACCTGTGGAAGGTCCATTCATTCTGCACCCTGGCAGGCCCCAGTAGGGCTGGGGTGGTGGAAATGAGCACTGACGAAATGCTGGTTTGTGGGTGAGAATGGAAACCACGCACAGCACACAACATGGGGTAAGAGAAGAGCTTGAACAACAGTACTGGGGGGAGCCTCCTGAAAGCAGGGCTTGTCACCTGGGCCTACAGGCCCACTCATTGTCAAGCAGAAATGAGAAGAAGATAGCACAACCAGAGGCAGTCACGACACACGCAAAAACATGGAGATGGGATACGGCAAACATGGAAAACACACCACAGGGCACTGACTGGCCTCAGTGAAATGCCTAGGGGGAAATGCCATCTCCCCAACCTATGTGATCGCCAGGAAATCACAGACGCATCCTGGGAAGAGCCTCTTCATTGCCCAAGGTGGCCCCAAACTGGCCCCAACACTCTCCAAGACAGCACCAACAGCTTGTCGGTAAGGGCAGACAGCACCAAACATGTAGACGAGAAATGTAAAATGAATAAACATTATTTAAAGGGGCAGTGTAATGCCATGAATTTTTCAGTGGTAAAAACAGCTGAGAAGTTATTAAAAAATGCATGACTTTCATATTTGATTATAAGTCAAGAGCAGCCAAAAAGAGAGGGGGAGAGAGTGCAGGGGGCAGAGGACGGGGGATGGCAAAAGACACTAGCAGCCCAGCAGACTGGAATTAATGAGGTTGTTCCTAACAAGGAAGGAGTGACATGGTGATTAGTTAATTACTATTCAGCTGCCTGTAATTAATGCACAACTGAAATTGGTGTACAATGAATTAAACTACCACATAAAGCTGCTACCCAAATTGAGCCGAGGACCTTGATTACTGATTGAGGAGGCTGTTACTGGGGCTTCACCATTGTGATTTCAATAGTGTCTCCCTCCAACAACATGTTATGCAACTAGTGGGAAAGTAGTGCTGGAGAGATGGACAGCCTGGGGTAGTGCGTGATCCTGACGCTCACACTCAGGGCGGGCCTCCCGCTGGCTCTGACTAGTGTAGGGTCTGGGCCCAGCAACCAGCCCAGGATCTGGTCCAGAGAAAGTTCTCAATGAGTGTAAAGAGGTGGAGTGGGGATGACTGGGGAGGCGTGACGGATGGATGGGAAGGGAGATGGGAAGGAGACCAGATTGCTGCTAAGAAGGAAGACAAGAATCTGTTCTCATCTTCTCTCTATGGACACTGCTGTTATCTCAGACTCCATGTCACTAGTATCCTCCATCCCAGGACCACTGCAACCAGGACAGAGTCTACTGCACCAGTCCAGGCACCAGGTACCACTTCCAACACATTCTGCACACAGCAGCCAGGGGGATCTTTTACGAAGGCACATCAAACCATGTCACTCCCCAGCTTAAAACCTGCCTGTGGATTTCTACTGCAATGAGAAGACCATTTACTCTCCCTGCCGTGCACCTACAAGGCCTGATGCAACTTGCTCCCGACACCTCCCCACCTCACCTCTCCCTCACTCTTTTAATTAGATGGCGCAGTCATGCCATACTGGTCTTTCTGTGCCACAAAATCTCCAAGTTCAATTCCACCCTAGTACCTTTGCATGTGCTGTTCCATCTGATTGAAACTCTCCAGCTTTTCCAAGGGATGAGACCTCAGCTCAAATGTCACCTTCTGAGAAAAACTTGCCCTGGCTTCCCTGTCTAAACTAGTCCCTCCCCCGTCACCATTCTTCTCTCTCACATGACCCTGAACATGTCCTTTCCGTTCTACCCAAAGACAGGGGTTGTTATCTCCAGGTATCCTGGTTCTTGCTCATGCTCCATTTCTCATCACAACACAGGCTCTATACAGGAGAAAAGCATCTGTTCTCTCCATGTGTACCCAGGGCCCTATGACTAATTGGAATGAGAAGAGACAGGCAGAAAGAACCCCTTGGAAGCCCCTTTGTGGGTGATAGGGCTTGTGGCTCAGGTCCAGAGCTGCTGGAGAAGTTCTGGGACCACCCATTGTCATATGCTGTCATCCCCCCGCACCCCAACAAATGGATCCCAAGAAGAAGTACGCTGAGAGTGTGGCAGGAAGGATCTGGTATAAATAAGTGACTGTGGCAGTCAGAAACTGGCGAAGACACACACACAGAGGGCTTTACAAACAGGTGGTCTCAGTCTCTGCCTGGGCTGTGACGGGGGTCTCCTGCATACCCAGAGACACTGCTTCCCTTGGGCCTTCCTCCCCATCCTCCAGGTCCTGGGAGACTGAAGTCCACGTGCCTCATCCCATCTCAGGTGGTGCCGTCACCTGTACTGGGCCCCCTCTGGGCCAGTCACATGGCCAGAAGAATGGATGCTCTGATTGGCTAGGCCTGGGGACATGCCCACAGGGAGGTGGAAGGGTCCAGGCCCCTCCAAACCACAGCGGCTGAGAGAGAGGGAGGGAAGGAGGGAGGAAGGAGAGGGGGAGGGAGGAAAGGGAAGGAGGGGAGGCACCAAAGGAGAAAGGAACAGAAACAGTAAATGCCCACTGCCTTGGTAGCAAGAGACCTAGAATTATCATGGACCAGCTTAACTTCAAAATGCAAAATTTTATTTCCCTTTCTCTTTAGTCTTGAGATATAACCTTGAAACAAACTGCAGAGGCCTTTTCCCTTAACCTCAAAATAAGATCCACATTGGTCCCTTTCCCACCGTAGATTCACGTCACATTTATCGAACTGCACGCTAGTATCTAGTTCCATGCTTACTTGGGAGTTCCCCGGGCTAACCTTGAGACAGGTGGACCAAGCCTGTAGACCCAGCTGCGGCATCCCAGCAGTTAGCTCAAGGTCACTAGTCAACCACCAGCCATCGTTGAGATGATGCCAGCCCATGCCCCAGGTAGACGGAGACCCAAGATAGCCACCAAAACAAGACACACAGACCTTGCACCCAGCTCAACCCCTTCATGCCTCCCTTATCAGGTTTCCCTTTACAAACCCTTGTCTTCTCCCCCAGAAATTTGAAGGGTTGGCTTTGGATGGGAATCCAGCCACTTCCCCTTAGCTGGTTTTGGTTAATAAAAGTCACTTTATTTCTACCAGACTCCATCTTGTTAAGTGGGCTCTGCAAGCCTAAGTGGCCAGACCTGTGTTCCGTTACAGAATTGTTTGCTGGGAGTGAGGGAAGGATAGAGCTCATGAGGGACAGGTCCCCTACAGAGCCTGGGGTGCTGCGTCCTTGATGAGGGACAGAAGACTTGGGTTTGAGTTCCAGCCTCCCCACCCACCCACGATGATTGCAGCAAGTCACTCAGCCTCTGTGCCCACTGGGCTGGGGCTGTGGGCTCAGCTCGGACCAGGGGTCACCTTGGGCACCCTTGGGCCAACTGTCCCCAGGATCGCCTTTCTCCATCAGCAAGCAAATCCACTCAGAGCCTCCCCTCAACCCTCGTGCAGAGAAGAAGGAAGGAGCCAGCTCTATTTTCCAACCGAATGCTGCACATGGCCTTCTATAGACATCCCTCATCTCAGTGCTTAGCCCCCATATCAGAACTGTAGAAGGCAAGATACTAGGACCTGTCGGGCAGCAGATAAAGGAGCAGGACTGCCAGGCCTCTCCGCCTCTACTCTGGCGTTATGAGAAAGAAGCCATAGCTCCCTCCCTATCAGCCTTCAAGGAAAATAACTGCCAACCCTCAGCAGAAACCTCATGGGGTGGGCAGTGGAGGCTTTGGAGGTGTCCACAGTCCTCTCCAGGCTTCAGTTCTCCCATCTGTGAAATGGGGGCAAGAATTGTGACCTCCTGAGGTTATCCTGAATCACATTCACCTATGGTGAGGTTACCTATCCCACCAAGTGCACCAGGAACTCATGGCTGAGAGTCAACCAGCCTGGGGAGGTAAGAGTCTCGGGGCCTGGTGCAGGGCACCCCTTGAGGAAGCACGCTGCCCACCCCCCATCCCGTGCCAACCTCTTTTCTGTTGTGGCTGCCAGGGCTCTGCAGAGCCAGAGCCCATTTCAGGCCAGAATGGTAAGATTTCCCAAGAAGGAGAAAATTAGATTTTCTCTGGATTTGCCTCCTCCACCCCCTCCTTCCGAAAGCTCCCTGGTGGGCTCTGTTGCTCTGCAGGGAAGCTGATCCAGACTCCACAGACAGCTCTCACTGAGCTGCAGCTTAGGCCTGCAGCACGTCCCTGCATGATGACCGCATGGGGAGCCTGTGGGCAACCGGCTGCTAGAAGCCCCCTGCCTTCCCTCCCACCTCTGGAGGGGACGTAGAGGCCACACTCCTGGAGGAGACAGGATTCCTTACCCCACAGATCGAGGATTGGGGACCATGCCCTCATCCCATCTCTGCCGCTAAGCTGCTGTGTAAACTTGAACACAGCTGTTCACCTCTCTGGGTGCCACAGTGGGATGAGCCCTGGCTCCTGAGCAAGCAGCCCCACTGCTGCCTGGAAGTGAATGACTCATGGACCTGAAAGACTCTGGGATCTGGCCAAGTGCTGTCATCACGGCCCCTGCCCAGTGGAAGGGAATAGATGGTGATCCCCAAGGGACATGCAGGGGCCCAAGGGCCTGGACACACCTGATCTGAAGGAGAGGAGGAGTCAATGCCACAGCGAGGACCTGGGAGACAGGCGGACTGAGCCAACCTTGCCCAGCCTGCGAGTGGCCTCAGAGCAGGAAGCTTCCAGTTTTCTGGAGTACTCAGGCCAGTTGTTTAGGACAGAGTCCTATCATCCCTCCAGGACTGAGTGCCGTGGGCCACATTGCCAGACTGAATCAGAGGCTTCAGTGAGAGGCTCCCAGAGGTCCCTCCTGGAGAGTGGGGAATAGACTCTCTGGAATGCCCAAGGGCTCCCAGAAGAGGGCTCCAGGGGCTCGGGGGGGGGTCATGGGGGGCATCCTCAGGGGTGCAGTGGGGAGAGGCCACAGGACCACATCTGTGACTCAAGTTGTATTGCTTGTTATATATATTTTTTAAGATATAACATACCTGCAATCAGGTATCTCCAGTGTCTGGCTCAACTAATTTTAACCCAAGAATCCACTGTGTAACCACCACCCAGATCAAGACATAGAATATTTCCAGCATCCAGAGGTTTCCATCAGGCCTCTCTCCCATCGCTGACCCAAGTCACTCTCCCATCACTGCCAAGCTGACCACTATTCTAACTTCTATCACCATTGATTAATTTTACATAATTTTGAACTTCATTTAAGTGGTGCTTTTTTTCCCAGCAAAATGTTTTTCAGATTCTCTGTGCAGATGCGCTTATCAGTAGGTTTTCTTTTGTGTTTTGTTTGCTGAGTCATATTTCATCGCATGGTTGTACCCAATTGGTTTAGCCTGCTAATATGCACAAGATGGTTTTCCTATTTGGGGGTATTATGAATAAAGCTGCTGTGAACTTTTGTTTCTGCCTTTGGTACATATAGTCATTATTCACTGGGTATATACCTGGGAGTGCCATCAATGAGGCATAAGGTGTATATGTGTGCAGCTTTGGGAGGAAATGCCAAACAGTTTTCCAAAGGGGTTGTGTCACTTCTCATTTCCACTTGGCATGTTCCAGGTGCTTCGTGTCCCCACCAATACTTGGTATTGTCAGTCTTTTATTTTAGCTGTTCTAATAGGCAATATTTTCTTGTGGCCTTATTTTGCCTATCCCTGGTGATTAATGATGTGGAACATTTTTTAAAGTAATGGTTGACCTTTTCTCTATCTTCTTTTGTGAAGTGCCTGTTCAAATCTTCTGCCCATTTTCTTATAGAGTTTCCTGTCCTTTCCTTGATTTATAGGCACTCTTTATATATTGCAGATACCAACTTCTTTGTCAAATATATGTATTGTGAACATCTCCTCCAAGTCTATTGCTTGCCTTTTCTCTTTCTTTTCTTTCCTTCCTTCCTTCCCTCCCTCCTTCCTTCCCTCCTTCCCTCCCTCCCTCCTTCCTTCCCTCCTTCCCTTCTTCCCTCCCTCCTTCCCTCCCTCCTTCCTTCCCTCCTTCCCTCTTTCCCTCCCTCCTTCCCTCCTTCCTTCCCTCCTTCCTTCCCTCCCTCCCTCCCCCC
>NC_045454.1:27749426-27763541 GCF_002776525.5 Piliocolobus tephrosceles | reverse complement strand
TCCTTCCTTCCTTCCTTCCTTCCTTCCTTCCTTCCTTCCTTTCTTTCAATGTATTTTATTTTGGATGCAGGGGGTGCCAGTGCAGGCTCTTCACATGGGTATACTGTGTGATGCTGAGGTTTAGGGCATGGTTGATTCTGTCACGCAGGTGGTGAGCGTGGTTCCCGATGAGTAGTTTTTCAGCCCTTGCCTCCCACCCTCTCCTGCACCTAGTAGTCCACAGTGTCTGCTGTCGTCATCTTTATGTCCATGCTTTTCCCTGTCTTTATGGTGTCCTTTGAAGAACAGAAGCTGCTAGTTTTACGGAAGTTTAATTGATGGATCTTTTCTTCTATGGCTGGTGCTCCCTGTGTCCTGTTTAAGGAAATCTTTACCTCTCCCAAGATGTGACCTGCAATGTCAAATCGCCTACCAGGTGTTTCTGGGCTCATCCCCAAACTTCCGTGGGTGAAGCGGTCCACTGCCCTGCTCACATTTTGCTCTGAGGACGCTGCTGTGTGCAGAGTGGGACGGCGAGGCACAAGGTGAAGTCCCATTGTGAACAAGCCTGAAGACGTGTGGGAGGTGGGTCAAGGGGATGTTGACAGTGTCTGTCTACATGACCGGTTTTGGTTTTGTTCTTTTTAGGGACAGGGTCTCATTCTGTTGCCTAGACTGGAGTGCAGGGGTGCAGTCATAGATCCCTGCAACCTCTAACTCCTGGGCTTAAGTGATCCTCCTGCCCCAGCCTCCCGAGTAGCTGGGACTACAGCCACCATGCCCAGCTAAAATTTTGCTTGTATTTTTTGCAGAGATGGGGCCTCCTTATGGTTTGCAGGCTAGTCTTGAACTCCTGGCCTCAAGGGATCCTCGTGCCTTGGCCTCCTGAAGCACCGAGATTACGGACGTGAGGTTCTCAAGGTTCTTTAGCACACAACTCGACATCCCAGTGTTCTGGAGTGCTGTGTTGGTTCTCCCCCATCCCAACCTCTCTCCACTGTTTGGGAAAGGGGTGGAAGCTGAGAAGAGGCTCCCAGAGATGGTAAATGTCCAGGTTCTGTACAGAGTTCTTAGAGTCAGCAGATGGGGCCTCCAGCTCTACCACTCGCAAACCACCTTATGCCTCAGTCTCCTCATCTATAACATGAGAATAGTAACAGTGTCTACCTTGCAGGGTCACTAGAGGAAGTAAACGGGACAATGCATGTGAGGTGCATACAGTCGGTGCTTATTAAATGGTGGGCAATTTTATTTACAGACAACAAGTGGAATAAGGTCTCATGTGCCCTCTGGCTTTAAATGGCCATCTGTTGTCTCGATAAGGGCTCAGGTTTTTTGTTTTTGGTTTTCTTTTGTTTTGTTTGTGTTTTGTTTTGTTTTGTTTTGTTTTGTTTGAGACAGGGTCTCACTCTGTCACCCAGGTTGGAGCGCAATGGCATGGTCTTGGCTCACTGCAACCTCCGCCTCCCAGGTTCAAGTGATTCTCCCACCTCAATCTCCCAAGTAGCTGGGAGTACTGGCGCACACCACCACATCCAGCTAATTTTTGTATTTTTAGTAGAGACAGGGTTTCACCATGTTGGCCAGGCTGGTTTGTTGTTGTTGTTGTTGTTGTTTTGAGAGGAAGGCTTGCTCTGTAGCCCAGGCTGGAGTGCAGTGGCATGATCTTGGCTCACTGCAACCACTGCCTCCCAGGTTTAGGTGATTCTCCCACCTCAGCCTCCCGAGTAGCTGATTACAGGCATGTGCCACCATGCCTGGCTAATTTTTCTATTTTTAGTAGAGACAGGGTTTCACCAGTGTTGGCCAGGTTGGTCTCGATCTCCTGACCTCAGATGATCTGCCCGCCTCAGCCTCCCAAAGTGCTGGGATTAGAGGTGTGAGCCACTGCTCCTGGCCTGAGGGCTCAGCTTTTCCTTGCAGGAGGCCTCCAACCAGGCTCCTTGCATCCATCTTGCAGTTCTATGTGAATGTCTAGGAGGCCTGAGCAGTACAGAGCATCAAGCCCCAGCAGCCTCACCTCTGGGTTCCTGCCTTAGCCTGCTCCCCATGGTTTATCATTAAAGTACCCCAAGAGCAGATGATGGCTCCACTCCTTCCACGCTAGAGCTCCCAGCTGTCAGACCATCCTGCTCCCAGACAGCCGTTTCTGTCCTGTCCCTCCCCAGGCAGTGGCTCTGTCCTCCCATATACTTGCTCTGTTTCACTGGAGGCTCCTGCTGACTGCCGGCAGCCATTTCAGCCAGTGAGTTTATCCAATATAATAAAACAGCCATCACCCCATGGAGGTGTCAGAAGGGCAAATGCATGTATGTCCTCTAGATTTCAGAGAGCTCCTCAATTACTCGGCCAACCCCAAGAGGCGGCTGCCCAGGGACTGGGGCCATGTCAGAGAATCACAGCCCGGCCTGTCCACAGCACAGAGACCAGGCTCTCCTGGCAGGGGCACTTGCTTGTCACAGTAGCATTCAGTCGATGTGTGTGGAATGAATGGATTAACTAACGACAAGACCCCAGCGGTCCTGGATTCGTGCATTCACGTGTGTATTCATTCCATTTCCACTCAACAAGCATTACGGAGCACTACTGTTTTCAACAAATGTTTGTGACCAGAACTGAAGAATTCCTTTAGCAAAACACAGAATCCCTGTTGTAGTTGGTAGTAGGGGTCAGTGGGGTGTGAACTGGCAGAGTGTTTCACCTGCCCAAGGGATGCCTCTTCTCCTTTTCTCGACAGCCCCATGAACTAACAATCCACAGCCAGATTGAGAAGTTTCTCTGTTTCTCTGGTCTCTACACAACCTGCTGTGGCTTCACTGAACACATTTTCTGAATCTCTACTCTGGACACCTAAAAATAACAGTCTAGTGCATCTCTGAGTCCGAGGCTCCATCCCTGTTGATGGTGCCTCCTACTTCAGGCTTGAAAGAATGGACCTGTCTCTGGAGCAGGTAGCCTTGGAAAGGAGGAACCATGAGAACCCAGGCTTGGCCCAAGAGGGAAGACAGGCAGAGCCCCCTGCCCCAATCCCTCACTGTGCACAGGGACCCAGAGACAGACTGTCTGAGAAGCATTTTTCCCACAGCTCCTGGGATCTCACTCACATGCTCTCGCTCTCTCTCTCTCTCTTTCTCTTTCTCTCTCTCTCTCTCTCTCTCTCTCTCTCTCTCTCTCTCTCTCTCTCATTCTAACCCTCTGGCTGCCTCTCCAGCCTCAGGTGAAGCAGTGGCTGAGTGTTAGACTTGGAACAATAGCAGATGCTCCCCAGCTGGTGTGCTCTGTTCTCTTGGGTTCCATCTTCCCCCGGCTGGTGTTTCGGAATCTCCCAGTGTTAGATGACCAAAGATGGGATATGGCCACATCCTGTCCTGGGGTTCAAAAGGTTCCATCAGGGACAATGCTGTGTTGACCACCTCCTGGAACACTGCAGGATTCTTTCAGGGCAACAGTCAAATGAAGACAGCCGTACTACCAAGCTTTCTATACTAATGGTGATGTCACTGGGAAGTGGGTTTCCCCTGTGGACACTGGATTGTTATTGGACCTGAGTTTTCAAGGTTCTGGCCAACCTGGGCAGCAAAGGAAGGATTCCACAGTGCTCTGCAGGAGGCTTGGACTGGTCCCTCAATAGACACAGCTGACCCTTTCTTCCCCAATCCTCTCAATATCCAGGCTCTCCAAACAGAAGCATGTTAATGCTGTGGCAGTGGCCAGACAGGGCAACATGGAGACCCCTCATCATCTCTTGGTCCGGTGGTACAATGTATCTTATGGCAGAAGCCCCCCAGTTCTGTAAGCTCCTTGACAGCAAACCATGGCTGTAGTACACAAGTGTGCTACAGCCCAATCCTGGATATGTGGTCACTACCAAAACCCCAGTCATCTTCTTAAAGGAGCCTTGGTGTAGGAAACCAGAGGTGACCTAGAATATTCTACCTGATCAAGGGATGGCCCACTATCTGACTTAGCACCAGCGATTCGTGCTCAGATGTATTGTCTCTTGATATCTGAGTCAAGACCCAGGTAAGCTGGCCCGTGAGGCATGGTTCCTATCCCCAGGAAACAACAGCCACACTGACTGGCTGCTGGCAATTTCTTCGGTCCCCCTGCCTCTCAAATTCCAAAGCCCCGTGGTTTTCAGGTTTACCCACATATGACCCTTATGTAAATTTGCTTGACCCAAGAACCCTTAACTCGTATCATGTCTGTTTCCTGTGTGGTTGGTTATTTATAGTTTGGATAAAATGCTTTGGTCATTGATATAGTTTGGATATCATCCTCTCCAAATCTCATGTTGAAACAAATGTGACCTCCAATGTTGGAGGTGAGGCCTGGTGGGAGGCATTTGGATTATGGGGGCAGATCCCTCATGAATGGCTTGGTGCCCTCCTCGAGGTCATGAGTGTCTTCTCACTCTATTAGTTCAGGAGTTTAAAGGAGCCTGGCACCTCCTCCTCCCTCTCTCATCACGTGATGTGCCTTCTCCCCCTCCACCTTACGCCATGATTAGAAGCTTCCTGAGGCCTCCCCAGAAGAAGATGCTGGTGCCTGCACAACCATAAACCAAATAATCCTCTTTTTAAAAACAAATTACCCAGCCTCAGGGATTCCTTTATAGCAATGCCAAATGGACTAATACAGTCACTACTACACACATTCTGCCTACTAGGCAGAAGGCCTTGCAGGACATATGACCAGAGCCATTGGTTAAAGATTTGCCAACACTTCCCAGCACATGCTTCCTTTAAACATCTTGTGTTGCCAACTAATGAGAAAAAATGGTATCCACAAATAATACCAGCAGTCCGCACACCTGAGGAGTAAGTGCTTATTCAGAGAGCTTTGCTCCAATGACAGTGGGAGGAAAATTGGCCAAAGCAATAGGGACTCCCCCAGGTACAGTGTGAAGAGCAAGTTTCTCCCCAGATGTCCTCAGCAAGAAGATGGCAGGATCCACAGAGACAATGTCCCCTTTCGGGCAAACAAGAGGGGAGGTGTGATCACCACGCTGTGATCTGAAAACCCCATGGTAAGCAGAGTGGAAGTAATGACACCAACCATTGGCCTTTACCATGCGCTTCGTCTGTGTCAGGCATGAGGCTGAGAATTTTGCCTTTATTATTCTAGTTAATCCTTCCATTTACACTGTGAGACTGTTGCTACCACTTCCTCTATTTTACGGTGGAGGAAATTGAGTCTCAGAAAGGATAAGGAATTTGCTCAAAGTTGCAGAGCTAGTAAGTAGCAGAAGGCAGTTTACACCCAGGTCTGCCTAGTTTTACAATTTATGTGGCCCACTGTCCTGCCTGTGCCACCCTCTGCCATGTGCCCCCTTGTCCAGAGGCCCTGGAGCTCAGGTCAGCGGCTCCGCCAAGCCTGCCGTGCAGGGCTGAGCCAGAACATCCCTCAGCAAAGCCATCTTTATACAAGCCCACAGAGGCTCCCACGCAGATATTGAGTGGATCTGGGGTCCCTGTGTCCCCATGGCTTTCCTGACATCTGCAGTATCTGGACATGAGCAAAAGTGTCATCTCTCTACCTGCCTAAAGGGAAAGGCGCCATTCAGCTGAAGAATCTTCTTTTCTCTCTTCACTTGATTATAAAGAACACATTTCTGTTAACTTTGCCTTAGCCCCACACTCTATTTAAAAGCCAAACCTGGTGCTGGGCGCAGTGGCTCACGTCTATAATCCCAGCACTTCAGGAGGCCAAGGCAGGAGGATCACTTGAGACTAGGAGCCCAAGACCGGCCTGAGCAACACAGCGAGACCCCATCTCTACAAAAATTTTTTTTTAATTAGCCGGGCTCGGTGGCACATGCCTGTAGTTCCAGCTACTGGGGAGGCTGAGGCAGGAGGATCACCTGAGCCCAGGAGTTGGAGGCTGCAGTGAGCTATGATTGCACCACTGCACTCTAGCCTGGGCAACAGAGCAAGACCCTATCTCTAAAAACTAAAAACCAAAGATGAAACTGTGCTTCCAGTTCTCCTCCAAGGCCATTCAGATCATACACTGGACCCCACAGCCTTCCTCCCAACCTCTCTCTCAACACAGGACTGCAGGTTCTGGATTTCTAGTTGTGGCACAAGTGTTACTCTGGCCAACCCTAAAATGAGACCCAGCACTGCCTTCCCTCCGTGAACACAGGCTGGGTCCTCCAGCTGAGAGTCTCCTATAATCAATCTGTCTACATGGGACCGTCAGGAGAGCCGCCAAGAGATCAGGGGTGTGGAGGCAAGGACTTAGCCTGCAGGGCCCAGTTCTATGACTTTGAGGAAAGTTCCCATTACCACAGACCCTGGGTTTATTCTGTAAAATGGGGGTGCTTCCAGCCTGCCCCAGCACCCCCAGGCAATGAGTCAGTGAACAGGCTTGGCAAGTGTTCACTTTGCAGAAAATGATCTCCCTTCCTGTGGGTGAGAAGTCCTGCCACTGTGCCAGGCACTCAATAAGCAGCAGTTCCAGGTAAACCTTCATGAGTCTCGTTTGAAAAATTATGTATATTAGTGACAAAGGCCCCCCTAATTTATCTCTGAGAGCGCTCTGTGGGACCTCCGTCAATATTGGCTGAAAATCAAATACAGACCTTGTTATGATTCCACACTGTGAATCTACCCAGGGGAAAAGAAGTCATTATATGAAAAAGATACTTACACACACATGTTTATAGCAGCACAATTTGCAATTGAAAAACTGTGGAACCAGCCCAAATGCCCATCAATCAAAGGGTGGATAAAGAAACTGTGGTATATCTATATTATGGAATACTACTCAGCTATAGGAAGGAATGAATTAATGGCATTCACAGAAACCTGAATGAGATTGGAGACTATTATTCTAAGTGAAGTATCTCAGGAATGGAAAATCAAACATCGTATGTTCTCGCAAGTGGGAGCTAAACTATGAGGCTGCCAAGGCATAAGAATGACACAATGGACTTTGGGGACTCAGGGGGAAAGGGTGGGAAAAGATGAGACTTAAACACTACAAATTCGGTGCAGTGTATACTGCTTGGGTGATGGGTGCACCAAATCAAACAAATCACCACTAAAGAACTTAACTAATGTAACCAAACACCACCTGTTTCCCAATAACCTATGGAAATCAAAAATTTTAAACTTAAATTTTTTTTTTAAATACCTAGCTGATATGAACCCACAGGAATCAAGAGAGCTTGCCTGGAAGTGGGTCTTAAGGGCACTGAACCAAAAGTGGGTGCAAAAAGGGCACAGAATTTGAGGCTGGATGAGAAATTCAACATTTTGTCAAGGTCCTGGGAGTCAGTCCTAGCAATTTCTGAATGGTTCCTAGTCTCTTGAAGAAAAATACCTTACCGTAAATAAAATGTGGAGGGAATGTGAAGATAGCCTTGTTAGAGTGTCAGGTAAGGGGTTCAGTTCTTGTGATCTCAGAGAAGTGGCCATGTTACCATGGATCTGTTATATAAGATCTGAGTTCTCATCATATATTATGTTTCTTGAGAGAATTCAGAGGAAACTTCCCTCACTAAGGAGGTGGGAAGGAACTGGGGAAGGAAGAAAGATGGGAAGAGGGGAGACTGAGGAGGCATCGTAGGTTCAGTGGTATCTGTCTGCTCTAAGCTATGCTGATAATAGGAAGTCTTGTCATTGAGTGGAGCTTCCTAGAATCACCGAGGACAGAAGGGTTCTGGAACTGCAGAGGCCATATAGCAGCACTTAATCATTAGAGGCAAGGTAGACACTGAGGTCAGGATGGCAACTAGGGAAATGTGACCTACAGGGATGTGTGATGACCATGGTGTACTTAGGGGCAAGATATATGTGTGACTGACAAAGGTATTGATCAAGAATGGATAAAAATGAGCAATGAAAGGAGATTAAACATATCGATGGGCAGTAAGTTACATGCCATGTCAGTTCTCAGACACAGGACCCATCAATTGAAGGAGAGGCTCTCTTGAGGAAAGACACAGCGATGCCACAGGAGATATAAACAACAGGAGTTACCCCCATTACAAGTAATCGTGCCTTGGAAAAGGGAAGAAGTTTGTATCTTCAGTGTGCTGTTAGATAGAGCATCAGAGCTAACATTCATACCTGAAGGCTCAAAACACAAATGCCCTCCACCCCGCATTAAGGTGAAGGTATGTAAGTGCAAGCAATGCATGTAGTCCACTCTTTCTCTTAGTGGGTCCTGCAGGTCCACAGACCCACCGAGTGGGCATTTCCTCCATTCCGGAACACATCACCAGGATGGACATACCTAGCAGCTAACATAGTAGGAAAGGCCAAACGCCAGCCCCTGAAATTGCCCCCTGACCCAAGCAATCAAAACTAACACCACAGGCCGGGTGCAGTGGCTCACACTTATAATCCCAACACTCTGGGAGGTAGAGGCAGGCAGATCGCCTGAGGTCTGGAGTTCGAGACCAGCATGGCCAAAATGGCGAAACCCCATCTCTACTAAAAATACAAAAATTAGCCGGATGTGGTGGCAGACGCCTGTAATCCCAGCTACTCAGGAGGCTGAGGCAGGAGAATCCCTTGAAAGTGGGAGGCAGAGGTTGCAGTGAGCTGAGATCACACCATTGCACTCCAGCCTGGGTGACAAGAGTGAGACTTTGTCCAAAAAAAAAAAAAAAAAAACTAACACCACATCTGGGAGTAGAGGTAAAAATGAGTGTTATTCTCAAAGACTTAAAGGACATATTTGTTTGGACGAACGGAGGCAAGATGGCGCAGTTCCGGCTTCTTCACAGTCAGCTTTCCCCCGCCCAGGAAAGACACAGGTCGACTGCACAGGCGCAACCTGACCTCCGACGGAGAAAACCCGGAACCCACCTAGCCACGCCTATGCCCCGCCCCCGACCCGCCTATGTCCCGCCCACTACCCGCCCACTCCCAGGCCCAGGACATAAAAGCCGCTACCGGTGGGTGCGCTGGGCGCACTTCCTCAGCCCTCACTCCTGTCGGGACTGTAGGAACTCCGTCTGAGAGCTCCACGGGGTGACTCCCCCGGCCTCCCCTGCCGGAGACCAACGGACCTCACACCTCCCCCACACCTTCTTTCCTGAAGCTGGGGGACCAAAAATAAATGTGCAGTTTTGCTCCTAGCCTTGCCTACTCGCTGGTCATTTAATACTCGCCCTGGTTTCCTAGAAAGCAAATCGGTTTCCTGGAAAGCAAATCAGTTTCCCGGAAAGCAAATCAGTATTGGCAGGGAGTTCCCTTATGTCCTCCCACTTACTTCATAAGTCTGGAATGTGCAAAATCCACATTAATCATGGTGGATGAGGATGGGTCACTCAGACTTAACCAAGTGTAACCCCAGTCACAGCTACTTTGCCAGATATGGTGTTCTTACCTAGAACAGATCAACACAGCTTCGATATGTAGTAATGCAGGTAGTGATCTAGTGGATTTGTTTGAATCTTCATCAAGAAAGAGCATAAGAGGCAGTTTCACTCATACAGGATGGGTGAGAGTATACATCCAAAGTCTTCTCCTGTGGCTATGCCAGCCCTCCTTCTATCCGTCACAGTACAGCACAAGGTGACCTTGAACATCTGGACATTTCACAGAAAATCACATTGGTCCACAATCATCCTTCAGAGGTTAGAAGACAAACTCTACAAAGATTTCAGGCCTGTTGCACCAGCCTAGTGGCCCTGAATATATTTTTGCACATTACATCTCTAATCCTAAGAAAGAGATCAGTGCTTATAAGACTTTTCAGGTTCAAAAGGAGCATACACTGTGCTTGGAATACTGCTCTGAATCATTTAACAATTGATTTTGAGTAGGGTCCAGATCAAGAGAAGGCTCTGCAGCAGGTCCAGAATATAGTGCAAGTAGAGCTGACACTTGGGTCATATGATTCAGCAGATCCTATGGTGCTAGAAATATCTGTGGTAGATACAGGTGCAGGGTCAAGTCTCTGGAAAGCCCCAACAGGAGAGTTATAGTACAGACTCCTGTGGTTCTGGAGCAAGCCATGCTGTCTGCTGCAGTCAAATATACCTTGTGCAAAATGCAGTTCCTGGAATACAAAAGCAACATAAAACCTGAGTCCCTGACCACGGAACATTAAGTGACTGCAACCAGACCTCCTGTACCAACCTGGGTGCTCTTTGAACCAACAAGTCATGTATTGGGTGGCTTAAGCAGTAATTCATGTGTGGGAGTTATACATCCAGGAGCAAGCACAAGCAGGTTCAAAAACACAAGCAAGCAGTTCAAACTGCTGGCCCAGACCCTCATGTCACCCACCTATATCATGCCAATGCATCTCCCTCAGCTCACCCTATGGCCTCATTAGGGGTGGGAGGGGTGATTTCTACAACCAGCTGACAATGGAGGCAAAAACCAGGATGAGTCTGCCCAGCATGGCGATGCAAGATGAAAGTGAACTTCTACTGCCCTGCAACTGCACTCAGGGGTGGCCCTGAGAGTACAGGCAGTCATCCACTTTGCATGGAGAGAGAAATGGTCCGAAATATATATATTCCCAAGCAGTGTGAATTATCTATTGTCTGGCTGACTAGACAGACTCTCAAAAGAGCAAAATTGAAAGATTGAGAACAAGGAGATTTTGGCAAGCGTCATGTGCCTATAATTATGCAAGTCAAGTGTGTGGATTTTGGGATCACACATCAACGCCCACCACAAGCAGCCACTTCAAGGGAGGCATTAGACAACCAGGTGCGTGGGAGCTCTTACCCAGAGGTGTCCAGCAGCACCATCAGCCATCCCAAATCTGCCCAGTAAATAAATGCTCAGCTGGTCAGCAGAAACCTTTGATACACTGTCACCCTCCAGGAGACCACCAAGACAAGTTAATGTTGTGTCAAGTTAATTATATACAACTTCTTCTACCCTGGAAAGAGTGATTCATCCTGAAAGGAACTAAAACATATTTCCAGAATTGCTTTGCCTTTTTTGCTCATAGTGTCTCAGCCAGGACCGCTATCCAAGGGGCAAGTACATGATTGGTCATTGGATTGCACATAGCATCACCTTGCACCAAAAGACCCACTTTATGACAAAGGAAAACACATCCTATCCCCTAGAAGCTGCCAGCCTGAGGTATTCACTTGAAGATAACCCTGAAAAATCTAGGATACAGTCCCCGAGATACAGAATGTATCTTGACTCAAAGACCATCATATGTCTTCAATAGAGAAGAGGAGTAGATTCACGAACCAAGGGGTGACAGTGGGCATGCCCTGCTGTACTTCACTCCCAATGACTTTCCATCCACCCTCCTCCCAACTTTAAAGGTCTTGTTCCCCTGAAGATGAAGTTTCCACCTGGAGACATTGTAAAAGTCCCACTAAATGTGAAAGTACAGCTGTCACCTGGTCATTTGGGGCTCCCATACCAGTAGGTCAGCAGGAAAAGAAAGGATTTCCCATACTGGCAAGGTTGTCAGGAGATACGGTTCATCATACAGAGTGGGAACAGGAAAAAGCAAATTTGGGACATAGGAATCCACTGAGACATCTGTTGGTGCCCACATACAGTCATTATGGATGGCAATTATACCAATACAGCCTGAAAGAAAACATTCAGACACCACAGGGGATAAAGGTCAGGTCCAGGCAAGCCACTGAGACCAGGAGAAGAGAATTTACAGTGGGTGGCTGAGGAGGGAGCTGCTGAGCATCCAGTACCACCTCAAAACCAACTGTTGTAGTGAAGATCAGAGTTTGTCTGACTTGTCCTCTTCTTTTAAGTATTTTTTCCCAGAAATTTGAAGCCATCACTCCGTTACCCAATTCATGACAGAATGGAGTGATGTAGAAGGATTTGAAGGATTGTAACATGCAGTCCTTTCCCCAAACTCCTTTTTACCATCTTTGGGCACCCATCCTCTATCTCCTAGACCTGAATCTGGACAACGTTGATATATATTTCCACTCCAGAGCTCCCTGTGAAATCAGGCTGAGGCCACCCTCTGAGGGACTCTGCCTGAGATCACATCTTGCCGGCTTCCTCCCTTCCCTGCCCCACCTCCCTAGCACACTCCCTAGAAGCATCACCATAATAAACTACTTGCACATTATCTTAATCCATTTCATGCTGCTATAACAGAGTACCATAAACTGGGTAGCATATAAACAACTGAAACTTATTTCTCATGATTCTAGAGACTGTGAAGTCCAATGGCACAGACTGACATCTGGTGAGGGCCTTTGCATTGGATCATAACATGGCACAGGGCATCACTGGTGAGAGAGAGTGCAAGAAGGAGTTGAACTTGTTTTTCTAAAAATTCTTTCTCAGTAAGGTACTCACTTCTGTGATAACAACATTAGTCTATTCATGAAGGCAGAGCCCTCATGAGCTAATCATTTCATACCATCCCACCTCTCCATACTGTTACACTGGGGATTAAGTTTTTAACATATGAATTCTAGGAGACACCTTCAAACCATAACACACAAACCTCATTTCAGATGCTTTTTCTGTAGACCAGAGCTAAGAAGGCATTTGATACAGTATGACTCTGTGTCCCCACCCAATCTCATGTCAAATTGCAATCCCCAGTGTTGGAGGAGGGACATGGAGGGAGGTGATTGGATCATGGAAGCAGATTTCCCCCTTGCTTTTCTCATGATAGTGAGTGAGTTCTCAGGAGATCTGATTGTTTGAAACTATGTAGCACTTCCCCCTTTGTTCTCTCTCTGTCTCCTGCCAGCCAGGTGAATATGTTCCTGCTTCCCTTTTGCCTTTCACCGTAATTGGAAGTTTCCTGAGGCCTTCCCAGAAGCAGAAGCTGGTATACAGCCTGCAGAACTGTGTGCCAATTAAACCTTTCTTCTTTATAAATTACGCAGTCTCAGGTATGTCTTTAAAACAGCGTGAGAACAAACTCATATCACATCATTATGTTTTGTTTGTTTTCGCACTCTAAAGGAGTGGAAAATGTTATCGAGGAGATGTAGGGGACTGGGAGAGTGAACAACAGGGCTGAGCCTCCCATATACCAGAACAAAGTCCCAAGGACCACCTACTGAATGGGGAAATGTCCCAAAGCCTCGAGCATCCTCCACATGAATGGTATAGTCTGACAAAGCCTGCTTGCCACCCAGGGGTACTCTTACTCTGCCTTTTCCACCATCTCAAACAGTGAATAGAAAGCAACTATGCAGCCATTACACTGTAGCTAACAGGGAAGACCAGGAGGTCTCAGGTACAATGATCAAAGCAAAGAGGATGCCTGGACAGAGTTGCCACTCAGGAACTAGATGAAATGTCTCAGCATGGAAGCCCTGTGAGCACAAAAGACAAAGAAGAGAGATAGGAACACAGCAGTCAAGGAGCCCAAACTAGACAAAAACATTACTCAGGGAACAGAGGAAAATTACCCACGATTGATTAAAATTAGGGAAAAGTTTAATAGAAACATAAATTCAATGAAATTAAAATTCAAAGATGAGATGATAAAGCTACAGAACAATATGGAAGAAGAGATTAGAAACTTGGGAAACAAAATTAAATCCCAAATAGCATTATTATAGAGAAACAGAATAGGCATGACTGATAACCTAATTACTGACATAGGGAAAATGATATAATATGTAACTGACATAATAAAAATGAGTGCATATAAAAAAGAAATTAAAACCATTTGAGAACCACTGACTGTAAAAAAAGACAGACAGTTTATCTTAAGAATAACTGGTGTTCCTAAAGAAGAAAATCCAACAAATAGAACAAAATATGTATTCAAAGATATAATACAAGAAATTTTCCCTGTATTGAAAAAAATAAATGAACATGCTAAAAACAAAATAAAATAAAATAGACAAAATAGCACAATGTGTTTTAGGAACATTTGATAAAGAAGTCTCAACACAAAGACACAGCCCATTCAATTAAGTTATTAAACTTCAAAGTTAAGAGAGAAATTTTTACATATCTAAGCAGAAAGAGAAAAATCACACACAGTGGGAAAATCAAGCAAGACACTGACTTCTCTATAGCAACACTCAGAGCCCGACAAAAAGGTATTAATGTCTCAATGTTTGGAGGGAAAGAAAAGGCAAGCAAAGAATATTACACCAAGCCAAAGTTATTCATGTATAAAGGCAAGAAGCATTCATTCTGCACTCCAGTCCGGGCGACAGAGCGAGACTCCGCCTCAAAAAAA
>NC_045454.1:27719191-27749326 GCF_002776525.5 Piliocolobus tephrosceles | reverse complement strand
AAAAAAAAAAAAAAAAAAAAAAAAAAAAAAAAAGAAGCATTCATTCTGAAATGTTAAATACTTTAGGAAATGGAGAACACAGAAGCCATTTTCAAGAAAATAAAATGAACTATTCACAATTAAATCCAAGCAATGAACAGATTAGAAATAAGTAAAAATAAACACAGGAATTGAGACATTGGGGTAGAAGAATGAGGAATGAGCAGAGAATTCATTTAAATGTAGATAAACATGAAGCAACTTGGGGAATTATGATGACAGAACGAAGTGTGAAATTAATTAAGCTGGACAAAGTAAAAGTAAAAAAGCTAACAACTCTTGGGAGATAGAATGGTAAAATGGCAGGGAGGTGAGTAAAACAACATTTCATCTTTCAAAGAAAGGAGCCAATAGACTAAATTTGAAACTTTTGAGCAAACTCAAAACTTAAAACAAATACTTAAAAAAAAAAAAAAAAAAAAAACTATAAACTCCTGGTGTGTTTCACAATCTCTCTTTTTTTGTTTTTAAGGGATTTTCTGGGAAATAATTTTTATAGAAAAGTATATATTTGAAGTTCACAATTTCCTCAGTTTCACTTCAGTTACATTTTCTTCTATTAAGTAAAATTAAATATAATACTTTATATTTTGAAATAACATCTAGGGTTGGTCATTTTTTTATAAAGATAAGTATTTGTCCAGGTATCCATGTTACTCTCTACCAGCATACATAAGTGTCTGGAATTATGTTTGCCTAAGTTAATGAGATTTAAGGTTTTTTAAAAATTTTTCTTCATTGTACATTTTTGCCTTGTTTGAAGTCTTTATGATATGCATGATTCATTTTTATAAAAGCAATAGAATGCTTTCCTTAAGGCAATTATGCCAAGATATTAATTATAGTGATTAATTTCTGATAGCAAGAATATTGATGGTTTTTTTGGTTTGGTTTTGTTTTTCATAATGCAACTTAAACTTCAAAAAATATAGTTAAGAAAAATAAGGATGGATACTCATGAAAAAATAGAAATAAAATCTGTAATTTCCAAATCAAGAGAGGAAAGTGATGAAAGTTTTAGTAATCAAATGTAAATAAGGAAAAGAGTTGAAGAGAAGAAAATAAAATGGTAAAGAAAACATACATCAGACCTTGTTGAAAACAAACAAACAAAAAAAAAACATAAAATAAGCAGTAAAAGTAAGTTCAAATAGATCATGTCAACACTTGTAATAAATATAAACAGGTTTAAGTTATAAATTAAAGGACAGAGTCTAACAGATTGGATTTTTCGTAATCTAGTGATATTTTGCTTATAAGAGACACACGAAAATAAATGACCCAGGAAGGTCAAAAATAGAGGAATGGAAAGAATATCACTGGCACAACAACAAAGCAGGATAGCAATATTAGTAGCAGATAAAATCAAACTTAAGGCAAAAAGCATTTATGGAGATAAAGAACTCAATGTAATTATAAAAGGAAAGGACTCACCAAGGAGATACAACAGTCATGAATTTTATATACCTCATAGCACATAGCCTCAAAAATGTATAAAGCAAAACTGACAGAATTTTAAGAAGAAACTGATAAATCTATAATCAGAGTGGGAAATTCTGACTCATTGTATTGGAAACTGCTCCAGCAGACAAAAATTACATATAATATAGAAAACTTGTACAACATTGTAGCAAGCTCGGTCTAATAGATATACAAAGAATCAATCAACAAATACAAAGTGTGCGTTATTTTCAAGAAAATAAGGAATACTTACAAATAACAAATCTTGCAACAAAAGTCTCAACAAATTTCAGAAAATCAAATATCAGCAAATATTATTCTCAGTCCCTAATGCAATTAACTCAGAAATTGACAATTAAAAGCCAAAAATATAGAATATTTTTTAATTACACTCCTAAATTACTCGTGTGTTAAAAGCGCAAATTACCGAAACATTAAACTATCAGGGGCTAAAGGAAAACAAGGGCTCTACAAAGCATAAGTTGTGGAATAAATTAATACAGTTCTTGATAAATTCATTTACATAAAAATAAGAGTGAAAATAAATTTTATACAATTCAAGAAGAAGATTAAACTCAAAAAAGGAAAAGGAAGAGAATGATTGTAGTTAAGGACTAGAATGTAAATAGTTCATTAAGGAAGTACTCCCAGAAGAAACCAGTAAGGAAGTGGGAAAACACAATAAGGACAGAGAAGGTTTGTTCTGTCTTATGGCAAAAGAGTTTAGATATACTATAGCCAGTTACTGGCTACAGGATATCTGAGGTGGGAAGGATGTTAAGTAAGCCTCAGGCACCTTTAGCTCTCCATACCAGCAGGTGGCTCCAGTGCCCAACCGCAGTCCTTTGAAGATTGCAAGTGCAAACCTCTAAGAGCAAAATACACAGAAGCTTTGGGACATGAGCATACTGAGCTGGTAAACAGAATGCACAGGCATCTAGTCAGGGCATCCAGGGAGCCTACTACAGAATTTTACAGAGGAGGAAAACAAGGACCACTACCAAAGGAAATGTTCAATACAACCAAAACTTATTTTAAAAGAATAAAGTAGATAGACCTCTAGAAAAACAGATGAAGAATAGCAAAACTGCATTTTTCAAAAAAATTTTTCAAAAGGCAATATGTAAGCAGCCAACATTGATTACGCCTAGTAAAACATATTTCTCCCACCCATTACAACTAAAAATTCTAGACAAAATACAAAAAGCAACTACCTGGGGGTTCTGAAAAGTTAACAATTCCAGAGCAACCACTAAGAAAAGAGCCAATAGATTAATTAAAAAGAAATTTGAGAAACAAAAGAAGGCAGAAAAGAAAGGAAAAAGAAAAGTAGAGAGGACAACAAAAAACAATAAAATGTAGACCTAAATCCAAACATATGAATTATTGTGTTAAATGTAAATGACTGAAACATACCAAGTAAAAGACAGAGGTTATCAATTTGGATTTTCTAAAGGCCCAAGTATTTGCTATACAAATACTTAAGGAAGAAGCGGTAACAACTCTATTCAATTTATTTCAGAATATAGAAAAGGAATGAATATTTCCCAACTCATTTTGTGGGAGATTTCAAAATCCAACAAAGATATCACAAGGATTTTTAAAAGTTAAAAACTACAGATCAATATTTCTCATGAATGTAGATGCAAAATTATCACCAAAATATGAACAAATTCTAATAATATTATAAAGATAATACACCATGAACACATGAGGTTTACTCTGAGAATGCAAGGTTAGTTAGATCAATGTATCATATTAACAGACTAAAGAAGAAAAACCATGTGATTATTTTAGTAGATGCAGAAAAAGCATTTAACAAAAGTTTACCACCATGATTTTTTTTTAATACTCAGCAACCTAGGAATTTAAGAGAACTTTCTAAACCTGATTAGGACCATCCACAAAAGAAACCTACAGCTAATATCAAATTTAATAGTGAAAGATGGAATGCTTCTCTGGTTAAATGATAAACAAGGCAAAGATATCTACCTTCATCTGTCTTATGCAACATCATACTTGAAGTCCCAGCTAGTTTGACAAGGCAAAAAAGGAAAATAAAAAGCATACAGATCGCAAAAGAAGAAATAAATATCTCTTTATTTTCAGATAGCATGATGTTAAATTAAATACATTAAATACAAGATCAATATACAAAAAATCAATTTATTTCTGCATACTAGCAATGAAAAACATTTAAAATATGTTTTACCATTTACTGAAACATGAAATGCATAGGTATAAATCTAACAAAATATATGCAAGACCTGTAGGCTGAAAACTATGAAACACTCATAAAAGAAAACATTCTTTTCTAAATAAATGAAGTGACAAATGTATGTCCAGGGACTGGAAATTCAGTATTGCTCTCAATTCTCCCTAAAATAGTCTACAAATTCAATGCAATCCCAATCAAAATCTTAGCAGAAAATTGTTGCAGCTATTGACAGGGTGAGCCTAAAATGTATTGGGAAAGGCAAAGGAAATAGAATAACCAAAAGATTTTCAAAAAATAAAAATAAAGTTGGAGGACTCCCACTACCTGCTTTTAATACTTATCATAAAGCTACAGTAATCAAGAGAGTGTGATACTCTTGGCAAGATAGACATATAGATCTATGGAAAATAAAGAGACTCCAGGAATAGATACAAAGGTGGTCAACTGATTTTTGACAAAAGTGCAAAGGCAATTCAACTGAGAAAAACATAACGTTTTCAACAAATGGTGATTAAACAATGAGGCAGACAAAAACAAAATTCTACTGACCCATCCACACCTCACACCTTATGAAAATATTAAAATGTAGTATAGGAATAAATGTTAAATTATAACACTTCTAGAAAAAAAGGAAATCTTTGTGAATGTGGGTTAGAAGAAATTATTAGATACATCACAAAAATATGATCAACAATAGAAAATAAAACCAAACTGAATTTGATAGAAATCAAAAAGTGCTCTGTGAAAGACACTACTAATAAAATGAAATGAGAAGCCACAGACTGGGAGAAAATACTTGCAAACCATTTATCTGACAAGAAAAACTTCTATTCAGACTATATCTCTAAATCTAAAAACTCAACAACAGTAAAGCAAACAACCCAATACAAAGTGGGCAAAATATTTCAAAAGGCACTTTGACAAAGATGATGTACACAGAGCAAATCAACACTTAAAGGTGTTCTACACCATTAGTCATTAGAGGAAACACAAACTAAAACCACAGTGACCTACTAAAAAGACTAATCTATGCCTATTAAAACAACTGAAAAAAATAAGTAAAACCTGATCATTTTAACTGCTACCTAGGATGCAGAGCCACAAAAACCTTCCAACAATCGCTGATGGGACTGCAAAAGGTAGAGATACTATGGAAAACAGTTTAGCAGTTTCTCATAAAGTTAAACATGCATTTGCCATACTATGCAGCAATCCTAAGCTTAGGTACTTAACTAATAGAAATGAAAACTTATGTTCACATCAAATCCTGTACATAAATGTTTATATAGCAACTCTATTCGTAATAATCAAAAAACTACAAACAAGGTGAATATCTTCAACTGGTGAATGGATAAACAAATTGTGGCCTAGACATACAGTGGTTACTATCCAATAATAGAAAAAGAACAAAATATTAAAAATACAACATGGATGAATTTCAAATGCGTTACACTGGTATAGCAGTAGGTAGTACGGTATGTAGCTTTTGAGTGTGATATAGCATTATACCAGCTGTATGGTGTGTAGCCTTTGAGTCTGGCTATATAATCCTATTGGTATGTCATTTTGGAAAAGGCAAAATTATAAGGATGGTTGCCAGAGGTTGGGAATAGTACAGGTAGTTGACAATGAGAAGGCAATATGAGGGAACTTGGGGGAAAGCACTGAAACAGACTCGGTGTGCTGGTGGTTACCTTTGTCAAAACTAGTAGAACTATAGACCAAAACAGATAAATTCAACTGTATATAAATTAAAAATAAATAAAAATGATTTGAAAAAAATACTGAGAATGAAGGAGAGACAGCATGACAGATTCAGAAGAGATATTTTTCAACCATAAGAAAAAACATGAATCACTTTATGACAATAAGTTAGAAAATATAGTTGATGTAGATAATTTTTGGTAAAAAATATAAATTATCTAATATTGTGACTCAAAAATAAATGAGAAATTTGAATGAACAAAGAAGGATTAAATAAACTATACATGTTGCAAGCCGAAAATCTTTCCTAGATAGCAGCAAGCCCAATAACTTTATAGACAAATCTTTCCTAGATTCTAAACATACTACCACATCATACTAAAAATATTTTTTATTTTTTTTATTTTTTATTTATTTTATTTTATTTATTTATTTATTTTTTTTTTTTGAGACGGAGGAGTCTCGCTCTGTCGCCCAGACTGGAGTGCAGTGGCGCGATCTCGGCTCACTGCAAGCTCCGCCTCCCGGGTTTACGCCATTCTCCTGCCTCAGCCTCCCGAGTAGCTGGGACTACAGGCGCCCGCCACCTCGCCCGGCTAGTTTTTTGTATTTTTTAGTAGAGACGGGGTTTCACCGTGTTAGCCAGGATGGTCTCGATCTCCTGACCTCGTGATCCGCCCGTCTCGGCCTCCCAAAGTGCTGGGATTACAGGCTTGAGCCACCGCGCCCGGCTAAAAATATTTTTTAAAACACAATTTCAGTGGACAGAAAAAGGAAAACTATCCAATTCATGTTATGGGGCTACTATAAGCTCATTACCAAAACCAGATAAAGACTACTAGAAAACAAATACAGACTTGTTTACATACATGTGTATGTGTGTGTGTGTATATATGTGTGTGTGTGTGTATTATATATATTTTAAATATATAGAAAAATAAAGTTCACCAAGAATCCTAAAATCAAGATCAGCACATAAAATCAGTAACTCTTCTAGAATCCAACAATGAACCCTTAAAAAATGTTGTTTTTTAAAGAGTCATTCATAGCAGCTGTGAAAGCTAACAATAAATAAATGAAGCTATTTAATGTCTTTATGAAAATATTACAGAGACTATAAAAACACCAACATGATTACAAATATGTACTATATTCATGGATGAGAAGACATCATAAGCATGTCAAATTTTCTTATATTAAACTATAAAATCAAAACAATCTCCCTTAGAATGTCAACACTTTTTTGTAGTGAAGTTTAGCAATCAGATCTTAAACTTCATGCTGAGTGACAGGAAGGACAGACAAGACAATTTTTAAAAGAAAGTATAAATAATGTAAAGAGGATGTACCCAGTAATAAGATTTGTTATAGAGTTGACATCACTGAAAGAATGTGGCATTATACAGGAACAGACAAATAGATTAGTGGAACAAGGAGAAAGCACTGAAACAGACTCAGGTAAATACAAAAACTTGATAGATAACAGAAAAGAAACTAAAAATTAGTAAAGAAAAATGAACTACTCAATACATGGTGCTGGGACAATGATACATCTATCTATACATACATATATGTACATGTATATGTGTATACATATTAAATATATATATCCATGTGTATAGATATAAGAATATTTAATGTTTATATAGAATACATTGATAAATATACAGTTTAGACAGCCTTACATTTCACTGTTTACAAAAAAGCATTCCAGGAATTTTAAAATTTTGAATGTGAAAATGTAAAATAATCTAGAGAATTTCTGTTTTCCCTCTGTATTTAGTAACATGCAACTGACAAATAAAATTGTATATATTTAAGGTGTACAATGTGATACCTTGATTATATATAATATACTAGATATTATATGATATGATATATTAGATAGTATATAATATATAAATATTATATGATATAATATATTAGATAGTATATAATATATAAATATTATATTATATAATGTATTAGATATTATATTATATTATATTTTTATATTATATATTTATTAATACATTATATTGATATTTAATATTATGATAGTGAATATATTGTTATATAATATTTATATATTAATATATTATATTGATATTTGATATTATGATATTAAATATATTATTATATATTTAATATACTATATTATGTTATATAATATATTACCATTATATATTATATATACTGTTTAATATAATATATTAATATATTTTATTATATTATATATTATATACTTATCAATATATAATATATTAATATATAATTATAAATAATTATATGACTTATAAATATATAATTGTATATATAATTATATAATATATATATGTCTTGTGAAATGATTACCACAATCAACTTAGTCAACACATCCATCACCTCACATAGTTATCTTTGCTGTAGGGAGAATATTCAAGATCTACTCTCTGAATAAATTTCAGGTATACGATACGGTATTACTAAATATATTCACCACACTGTTCATTAGATGCCTAGAACTTATTCCTCTTGTAACTGAAAGTTTATACCCTTTGACCAACATCTCTCCTTTCCCTCTCCCGGCCTCTGCAATTCCACTCCACTATTTCCATTAACTTGTCTTTTTTAGATTCCATATATAAGTGAGATGAGATAGTATTTGTCTTTTTCTGTCTGACTTATTTCACTTAGCAAAATTTCATCAAATTTCATCCATGTTGTCACAAGTGACAGGATTTCCTTCTTTTTATGGCTGAATAACATTCCATTGTATGTATACATCACACCTTTCAACACATGATTTATCTATTCATCCTTCAGCATTTACATTGATTTCATAGCGTGGCTTATTGTGTATAATGCTTCAGTGAACACGGGAGTGCAGGTATCTCATCAACATAATGATGTCATTTCCTTTGAATATATACCCAGAGATGGGATCACTGGATCACACACCAGTTCTATTTTTAATGTTTTGAGGAAACTCCCTACTGTTTTCCATAATGGCTGTACCATTTATGTTTACACCAACAGTGCACAGGGTTCTCTTTTCTCCACATCTCACCAACATTTGTTATTGCTTGTCTTTTTGATAATAGGCAAGGTGTGAGGTGATATCTCAATGTGGTTTTAATTTGCCTTTCTTCCTTGATTAGTGATGGTGAGCCCCTTTTCATATACCTGTTGACTATTTGTATGTCTTCTTTGAGAAAGTCTACTTGCCCATTTTTAAAATCAGGTTCTTTGTATTTTTGGTATTGAGTTGAATGAGTTCCTTATATATTTTGGATATTGGCCTCTTATCAAATATGTGGTTGGCAAATATTTTTTCCCATTCCATAGGTTGCCTTTTCATTTCGCTGATTGCTTCGTTTGCTGTGCAGAAGTTTTTAGTTTGGTGTATTCTCACTTGTTTATTTTTGCTTTTGTTGACTGTGGTTTTGATGTCATATCAGTTTCTTAAACACAATATCAAGAACACACACCATCAATCAGAATAAAGTGCTAAGTATAATTATACTAAGATTTTAAAACTTCTGTGTGCTAAAGATACAAAGCTAAAAAACAGGTTATAACATAGGACTATATTCCAACACATATAACCATTATACGATTAGTATCAAGACTATCTAAAGAACTCCTACAAAGCAATTACAAATAGTTTAATGGTCAAATTTATAAAAGATAAAGCTCTCATGGACTGAATGCATACAAAATGCTGCTTCATTTCACTAATATTCAGAAAAAAATGCAAATCAAAACAATGAGATGAAATACCACATCAGAACATACCACCAGATTAGCTAAAATTTTTAAATCTGGCAATATCAAGTGGTAGTTATAGTTGACGGGAAATAAAAGCATTCACAAGTTGTTGGTGGGAATTAAATTTTTTTTTTTTTTTTTTTTTTTTTTTTTTTTTTTTTTTTTGAGATGGAGTCTCGCTCTGTCGCCCAGGCTGGAGTACAGTGGCCGGATCTCAGCTCACTGCAAGCTCCGCCTCCCAGGTTTATGCCATTCTCCTGTCTCAGCCTCCTGAGTAACTGTGACTACAGGCACCCGCCACCTCGCCCGGCTAGTTTTTTGTATTTTTTAGTAGAGACGGGGTTTCACTGTGTTAGCCAGGATGGTCTTGATCTCCTGACCTCGTGATCCGCCCGTCTCGACCTCCCAAAGTGCTGGGATTACAGGCTTGAGCCACCGCGCCTGGCCTAAAATTTATATAAACATTTTCAAAAACAATTTGTCGAGATGATATTAAGGTGAAAGTCCATACATCTGATGGCTTGGCAATTACAATTCCAGGTGTAAATGGAAGAGGAACGTGGTGTACAAGTCAAGAAGACTTGCTCAAAGATGTTCATTGCTTCAATGTGAAGTTCATCAATGGAAGAATGGGTAAATGATTGTGGCATATTCATACAATAAAATATAACTGCACCAATAAAACAAACTGAAGGTGTACATCTCAACAGGGATAAAAATCTCAAAAATATAATGTTACATAAAAATATATTAAAGACCAGGTGTAGTGCCTCACGCCTGTAATCCCAACATTTTGGAAGGCCCAGGAAGATGGCTTACTTCAGGTCAGGAGTTCAAGATCAACCTGGGCAACATAGTGAGACTCCATGTCTACAAAAACTAAGAACACTAGCCAGGCATGGTGGCACATGCCTGTGGTCTCAGCTACTCTAGAGGCTGAGCTGAGAGGATCGCTGGAGCCCAGGAGGTGGAGGCTGGAGTGAGCTACGATTGTGCCACTGCAGTCCAGCCTGAGCAACACAATGACACCTTGTCTCAATAATAATAATAAAAGTGGCAGATATGCATGCATTGTGTGACCCCATGTTCTTTTTTTTTTTTTTTTTTTTGAGACAGAGTCTCGCTCTGTCACCCAGGCTGGAGTGCAGTGGCTGGATCTCAGCTCACTGCAAGCTCCGCCTCCCGGGTTTACGCCATTCTCCTGCCTCAGCCTCCCGAGTAGCTGGGACTACAGGCACCCGCCACCCCGCCCAGCTAGTTTCTTGTATTTTTTTTTTTAGTAGAGACGGGGTTTCACCATGTTAGCCAGGATGGTCTCAATCTCCTGACCTCGTGATCCGCCCGTCTCGGCCTCCCAAAGTGCTGGGATTACAGGCTTGAGCCACCGCGCCCGGCCGACCCCATGTTCTTAAAATGTGGATCACACACAACAATTATGTATGCTGTTCATGGATACATATACATGAGGCAAAAGTATCAAAGCCTGATAAGGAAGGCTACACCCTATTTCAAGGAGTGGTCCTGCAGGGGGGTGAGGGGTGTATTAAAAAAAGACTAGCTCTATCTGTAATCATTTGCCTTAAGAAAGAAGAAGGACAGCAGAAAAGGTGAGAGAAGAGAGGGAAGGAAGGAGATTAAAAGGCAGATGGATAACGGAAACATGGATCATTGCTACATGTTCCCCATTTGTTTTTGCTTGAATTATTTTTATAACAGAAAGAAGGAAAAGATAGGGGAGGAAGGAAAAGATTAAATAGAAATTCACCAAAACACTTAAAGCAGCTATCTCAGGGTAGGGCACAGGGGAGAATTTTATTCATTTATTTACATTTTTTTTTCATATTTTCTGAATTATCCCCAGTAAACATGTATTGCTTTTATGAGCTGAACAAAAACAATAAATGCTCTTTGTAAAAGCACCTTGCTAAGCTGTTGTGATTTAAACGCCTGGATTGTGGGAGAGACGCTGATATTCTGGACATCCGGGCCAGCTCCCAGAGTGACTGTCCAAGACAGGTTTCTGGGGGAACTGATAAGCGAACAACCGAATTTAAATTCCAGTATCAGTACCAGCACCCCAGGCCTCAGGAGGTGAGGGCTCCAGGAGTCTCCATACTCTGCCAGCCTCCCAGGGGACAGGGCTGCCACAAGAGATAAAAGCCAGCTTTGTGGTTCTCTCTGAAAATCTTTGAAAATCGTTCTTTGAAGATCGAGGTGACCGAATCTCATAGCCATGTTATCACAGGCCCCCTCTATGCCATTGAAGACAGAGATGGACATCCCTAAAATACCCAGCCCGTGGGCATGATCCGGTGTGCATCCTGGGGATGGCCTGCTCAATGACTGGCCAAGTCCATCTCCAGTGGCTTTTCCATATTGCTTAAAACACCTCTGGGAAGTCTTACTAATCTTGTCTCTATTTTACAGAGAAAAAAAATGGGACTCAGAGAAGTTAATTGACTTGGACAGGGTCACCCAGCTAATAAGCGGTATGGAGTCAACACCCAAGAAAGCCACTCTGTGCCCCAGGGGAGTCCCAGGAGGCCACCCTGTGCCCCAGTGGTAGAATGTTGAGCACCAATAACAGGTTAAGGAGAGAAATGATATTGGATACATGTGCAACATTCCCAAAAGTCCCAAACCTACTGTGACAGCAGCCCCACATGCAGGGGCAGGGTGGGGCCTATTTTGAGGTCAGACTGTACATTCCCGTCCCCTGACTCCAGTCCTCCAACCCCCCTTGACCCACAGGGGTCCTTATAAACTAGAGAAGCTGCCACATTCACCATGCCCACCCTGTCCTCCCATCTCCCACTTCCCATGCTCAACTCTCAGACAGTTAATATGAATAGATGAGAAGTTTAAGTACCTTGGAAAGGGCTAAATGAATAGGAATGGGAAAATCCCAGTGTTTTTCTCCCATCAGTCTTTCTGATTGCTCTTAACTCTATTTCCTGAACAGGATCTGTGGCAGTCATGCTCCTGGCTAGTCATTTTTTTTATCACCATCGGGAAAAACACACAGTACTTAGAGCAGCAGGGGCCCTCTTAAGATCTAGGCAGGAGGGAACCCACAGGGCAGCTATTCCCCAAAATTGGAAATGGCTCTTGGAGGTCCAGCAGGTTTCTGCACACCAACCAAACCCCTGAGCTCCTAAGAGGGAGAAGAGGAAGACAGGAGCCTTCTGCCCAGCCTCCTGATTTTCTTCCCAGGGCTCCTGGACCCACTACCCCAAGCCTTAGCCCAGCTCCCATGCTAGATGACTTCATCTCCTACCCCATGGGGCAAGTTCCAGAAAAACTGGAACTCCCCGTTTTTATATGAAAGTACATCAATTTGTTATCAGTGGCAACTAATTTTAGAAAGCTCTAAATGCTTTCTGGACCGAATGAAACAAGTCTGCAGGCTGAATCTGGCCTCTGGGCTACTGTGTGGTCCATGGGCTGACTAGGAGCAGGTCTAAGACAGACAGCAAAACAACCACAACATAACAATGATAGAAGATGCCTCACACCTATCCCACCCTGACCGCGTGCCAGACAGCCATTGTGTGGCAGTGAAAGAAGGCCTCGTGTGACCAGCTCCATTTTGCTCCTAACCTACCCTCTGCATGACATCTTCTAGGTTGACTCCTATTGCTAATCTCTGCATGTAGGCCAAGCTCACTATGGGAGGAATTTCATTTATAGTTTAAAGCAAAGGTGATCACGGTCTCTTCCCAACACTCACCCCCAAGGAGATAAGGAGGGCATCCCACGAGCAACTCCACGGCATCCTGGAACCTGACCATGAACAGAAGATTGCATAGCCTCCTTGGACCCTCACTGGCGCAGGCTGTCTGCCGTCCTTGGTCACTTTTTTTTTTTTTTTTTGAGATGGAGTCTCGCTCTGTCACCCAGGCTGGAGTGCAGTGGCTTGATCTCAGCTCATTGTAGCCTCTGCCTCCTGGGTTCAAGCAATTCTCTCACCTCAGCCTCTCAAGTAGCTGGGATTACAGGGGTGCACCACCATGCCCAACTAATTTTTGCATTTGTAGCAGAGACAGGGCTTCACCATGTTGGCCAGGCTGGTCTCAATCTCCTGACCTCAGGTGATCCATCTGCTTCGGCCTCCCAAAGTACTGGGATTAAAGGTGTGAGCCACCGCACCTGGCCCTTGGTCACTTTTTCATCCCAACCCCCTCCCCCACCCCTTTCCCTTAACGTGAAAAGAGTCTGAGATTTGTACTGACTTAAGATGGTTCTGTAAGGCATTCATCTACCCTCCTTTTGGCTGCTGGCTCTCCAAAATAAAGTCGCCTTCCTTGCCCCGACTCCTTGTCTCTCGATGTCCATGGGTTTGGGCTTATGCTAAACCAACGCCATGAGGTAGCGGTGCAGGTGCTTTCGGTGCCCTTGGTCTATCCCAGATGTCAGCAGCTGCTATGGTGGGTAGGCCCCCAAATGTGGGCAGCAGCCCACCCAAGGGCCTGCCCAGTTTCTCCACACTCCGGCTACCAGGTTTTCTTCCTGGGATACAGGATGAAGTCTTCCAGCGTGGGAGCTGGGCCAAGACCTGGGGTTGCTCATCCAGAAGTGGGGCAGAAGTAGCCCTTGGCCCATGGGATACAGGGTATCAATGGATGCAGGCCTCAACCTGTGGCCTTTTGAGGGACAATTCTGAGGGGCATTCTGCATGCACCTCAGGGCGTCCCAGACACTGCGAGCCCCTGTCACCCTCAGCCATAACCACCCCAGCAATGCACTCTTTCAGAAGAATCCAAGTTAAGATAGTTTGCCGATAAGGACCCTGAAGCTCAGAGAGATTAAGTAGTTTGTCCAAGGCCTCTCAGCTGCTGAAGGACACTCGGGAATTGAAGGACGAGCTGGCTGTCATGTCCTGCTCCTGACCACTGCACTACCACCTTCTTAGAGAAAACCAGTCGGACCCTCCAGGCCTGTGGCCAATTCTTGCCCTCTGCATCTGAACCTGTCAGTGAGTCCAAGGGAGGGGTCGCCAGGACTGTGGCCAAAAAGCAAGAGTCCCATACGTGCCCTAGAGGGTCCGAAGAGAGCGCAGTCGGCGAGACACCTCCTCCTTAATGTGGGCCCAGGATGCCACCCAGACGTCCGGAGCTTACCTGCCCTTCTCCTTAGGAAGGGACAGATCAGAGCTGGAGGGGCTTTGAGCTCCCTCTAGGGGCCAGTAAGACCTGTGCCAGCCCCAGAGCTGCAGCAGGCCCTGAGGACAGGTGCTGGGGCCTTTACTCTACAATGGGAAGACAGAGGGAGCTGCCTTTCCCCAGACCCCACTGGCTGGGGATGAACAGAAGGCTCATAAAGAAGAGTTGTTCCAAAAGCTTACCCTTCCTGGGACCCAGTGAATCCCCCACTGCCTCAAGATGCAGGGCGGAGCTGATCTGCCCAGAATGTCTGGAGGGAGCCGGGCTCACGGGCAGTCGAGGGTCTGGGTGTGAGGCAGGCAGGCGGCGGGCGAGGCTTGCCTCCCTGCAGACTGTCACACTGGGGGTCTCACTCGCCTTCCTTGTCGCCCCTTCCCAGGAGAGTGGACACAGGCTAAGACCCCAGGCCCGGCTGCAGCGTCGCCTCCATCTCCCTCTGTGGGATGCTGAGCCATCAGGCGGCTTTCCTGGGTCGCAGTTTTCCCATGTACACCTCAACAGCACAATACTGATTAAACTGTCCCTCCACACCAGGCCTTTCCTGCATCACAAAAGCCCCATGGCTCCAGTGCTTTGTGGTCATCCCCATTGTAGAGCTGAGGGAACCCAGATGCAGAAAGGTTGGGTGACTTGCCCGAGGTCACACAGCCAGCCCACACCCTTGTGAGGCTTTCCAACCCCAGAGGCCACGTGGAGTTCTACGTATGACCCTTCCTCTACACTCTTTCTTTCTGGAAAAGATGATTTTAGAGACAGCCTCGAGCCCAACACTTCCAGGATCCTTAATCTGCAAGGATGTAGAAAAAGAAGCCTAAACGATTCCTGAGTTTTGAGAGCCTGTGCAGATAAATGCATCATCCTTGAGCCAAATGGAAGGAGCGAGGAGTGAAGAGCAAGGGCACAATGAGACTGTGAGGGGCTGCCCAGGGTCCCCGGACTCAAAGGGTAGAGAGGTCAGCGGGTCTGGGAACTAGAGTACACTGGATCCTGGGGTGTGCCTGCAACCCCTTACCAAGCCACTCCCTGAAACATACGCCAAGAAAGACCCATCATGGCCTGAGCTGCAGCCATGAAGATTTAGGGATCACGTGGGAGAGAAAAGTTGGAACCAAAGGGCCACACACATCAGGAGGGGTGCCATCCACCTCTCCTCACACGAACCCAGCTTTGCAGCCTTGGCAAAGTCCTGGGAGAGTGAACAGAGACCCCCAGGCTCAGCAGCCAGGAGTTAGCAGGAAGACACTGCCATGGACCCCTTATGTGACCACAGCCAAGGAGAGCTGCTGTGGGGCACTCCCACCCTTGTGCAGGGCAGGGTCAAGAGTGACCTGCATGGCTGTTCCCCACAGGGCAGAGACCCAGGAGAGCCTCTCTAGCCTCTTTTTCACAGCCTCCCCTGCAGCCATTGGCATGTGGCCAGTGAGACCCACTGCCCTCAGAGCCCAAAATGTAGCCACTGACCTCTGTCAGGAGAGAAGCAACCAGTCCTTGCTCTCTGCCCACCTTGCCACTCCTACCATAATTTCTGGGGCCCTTTAATCCCTCCGTAAACCCACCTCCTAGAGCAGAGTATCAGTGCTTCTCAGCATTGCCCTGACCCTCCCCCAGAGGACCAGATCAGGTGGGAAAGGAGGAGGGACTGAGTCCCACACAGTGGCTGGCACCCCTCCCTTACCACTTGGGCTAAAATCCCAGTTCTTTCCCTCTGAGCCTGAAGCTCTGTTTTTATAAACTGTCCCATCCCTCATGACCTCAGCTTCAGCAGGGGAGTCCAGCGCCCAGAATCCAGGAGGAGGCAGGGAGCACGGGAAAGCGTCTGCTCACACAAGGAGTCGCATCCATCATGGTGCGGGCTCCTGGAGGGGTCAGGGCTGCTGTGCTGCTCCCATGTTCCCAGCGAGGACCCTGAGCCTCAGACAGGGCCACCAAGCAGAGCCAGGCCAGGAGCCCGGGCTCCTGATGACACACTTTTCCACATGTCCGTCCCACACACTCCCAGTCAGCCCCTTGCCGTCCACACACCCACCCCATAAACACCTGCGGAACGCTGAGGCTGGACCCTGCGGAGGCTGCCTGAGGCATCTGAAACCAGCCAGATTCTCCATAGAATGGATGTTTATGGATTTATTTTAACAAACATCGAAATTGACTCTCTTAGTCTTAAAGCATGAAACTTACATTTGTCTTCTCTGAGTTCCTTTCCCGGGAAACCAACCTTCAGGCCTCCTGAATAGTATCAAGAAACTGAAACCCCTCTTCTTTACCCCTCTGGAATCCTATTCCTTCCTTCATAAACTCCCAATTTTAGTTGATTGGGAGGATGGATTTGAGACTGATCTACTGTCTCCTCAGCTGCAGCACCCAAAAAAGCCTTCTTCCCTGGCAATACTCATTGTCTCAGTCACTGGCTTTCTGTGTGGCAAGCAACAGGATCTAAACCAAAACCTGGTGTTTTGATAACACATCTGTAGAGTCTAGGCAGGATTCTAAACCAAGTGCTCCTTGGGGTCAGGAAGGGCTCAAACTTCCTGGGTCTCCCTTGTGCCCAGAAATGCATATACAGTGGCCTCGGGTCTGGAATTCTCTCCCACAGGGCCCAGAAGAAGGCTGGGCCACAGACCCAAGGAGGAGTATGAAAATGCACTTATGTAGCCCACGTGGCTAAATAACACGGACCATAAACACACATTGTGCCAATGTCAAATTCCTAGTTTTGATATCGTGCCATAGTTATGTAACAGTGGAGCAGCAAAAGAACTAACAGCACTCACTCCATTTTTGTTTAAGGGGCCTTTACCTGTTCCTGCAGGTCGGCTAGAATAATTTTAAAGCACTGAGATAAAATGTAAAAATTGCCTTCATGTAGTTTTTGAAACTGTATTAGTCCATTTTTGCATTCCTTTAAAGAACTACCTAAGACTGGGTAATTTATGAAGAAAAGAGGTTTGACTAACAGTTTCACATGGCTAGGGAGGCCTCAGGAAACTTACAATCATAGCAGAAGGTGGAGGAGAAGCAAGTACTGTCTTCACAAGGCAGCAGGAGACAGAAAGTGAAGGGAGAAGTGCCACTTTTAAACCATCAAATCTCATGAGAACTCCCTCACTATGATGAGAACAGCACGGGGGAACCCCCACCCACCCTCACCATGATCCAGTCACCTCCCACCAGGTCCCTCCCTAACATGTGGGGATTGCAATTTGACATGAGATTTGGGTGGGGACACAGAGCCAAACCCTATCATTCTTCCCCAGCCCCTCCCAAATCTCATGTCCTTTTTACCTTTCAAAACCAGTCATGCCTTCCCAACAGTCCCCCAAAGTCTTAACTCTTTCCAGCATTAACTCAAAAGTCCAAGTCCAATTCCAAAGTCTCATCTGAGATAAGGCAAGTCCATTCCACTTATGAGCCTGTAAACTCAAAAACAAGTTCGTTACTTCCAAGACACAGTAACGGTACAGGTATTGAGCAAATGCTCTCGTTCCAAATTGGCCAAAACCAAGGGTCCACAGGCCCCATGTAAATCCAAAACCTGGCAGGGCACTCATTAAATCTTGAATCTCCAAAATAATCTCCTTTGACTCCATGTTTCACATCCAGGGCACACTGATGCAAGGGGTGAACTCCCAAGGATTTGGACAGAAACTAACTCTGGGACTGAAGGGGAAGTGTGTAAACAATTGTGTTTTGTTCAAGATTTATAGGAGCACTGTGACCTGACCAAGGACAGAGATGTTTCCAACCTCCTGGGACCTTCACTGGCACCCAGATGTCTGCAGTTGGTCACACATCTTGATCCCAACTCCCTTCTTTTTCCCCTGCCCTCAACATCAAAAGAGCCTGAAATGTGTACTGGCTTGAGATGGCCTTTGTGATGCTAACCCGCTGCCTTCTCAGGTTGCTATCTCTTGAATAAACCTGCTTTTCCTTCCACCAAGTCTTGTCTCCCAAACGTGGCTTTCAAGTGGGGAACAGCTGAACCTGGGTTCAGTTTCAGTTTCATACGATGTAACCAGGAGAAAACCCACTGGTTTTCTATCTTTAGGGACCTTTCTTAATACTGTCTTTGCAGCTTCCTGTCAATCTACAATGATGTCAAAATAAAAAGTGATTTTAAAGTCCGCACAGGGAGGTAAGACTGAGATGTTTCTGTGGGATGGTGGTGTCTGCCGGGAAACTGACCAGCTGACCTGGCGAGTCTGCCGAGAAGGTGCCAAGCTGTACAGATACTATCCTGGGCAACCCCATAGGAGAACATAAGCTTCTACATGTGAACAGAAGAGACCCTGATTTATTTCTCGGATGGGGAAAGATCTTGGAGGGGCTGCAAAGACTTACAAAAGAACAGTGGGGAAACGATTACATGTCAGGGTGTTTCATTGTCTGGGGCCTCAGCAGCCCAATTTACTGTTCCTGGGAGGATCAGAACAGGGGCCATGATAAACCAAGGACTGGAGATGAGCAGGGGTGGATGTGGAGAGGGGCTGGTATCAGGAGAGATTTGTGCAAATGGCTCACAACAGGGAAAATCTCTAGTTAAAAATAGGCTAACATCATTCCTAGCAGCCCATTCCTTTTCCACTGTGCTCCCCAGGAACAATCCCACTCATCATGATAAAATCTGGGGAAAGAGAAAGTGTGGAGGGCCCCCCGCCCCTCAGCACAGTGTGCCAGCGCCTGCCCACAGCCTGGAGAGGCGATGCCAGCACTCAGCTCATGGCGGAGCATTGCCCTGTACCCGTGCCATCCTGAGCACTCCCTGCACACTGTCATTTCTCGCCCATATCAACCCTCTGAAGGAGGGCCCATTTCTCAGGTGAGGAAACTGAGGCCGAGAGAGCTTAAGGAACTCATCTGAAGTCACACAGCCAGGTCTATCTGACCTCAGCTGATTCTTTGAAATGCTGTGTCAGGCCGCCCCGCAGTGATAAAGGTGACCTAGGATGGAGACACATTCCTTCAAAACAGCTGGAGTCTCCAGGGGTCAGGAAGGATGCTTGAGTGACGGGTGCAGGCAGCAGGGCCCAGAAACTCCGAGGTGCTTTCTCTGCCATTACTCAGAGCCCCTCGACTTCCCTCCAACCCTTTCCAAAGTCCCTCAGCCATCATCGCGTTTGATCCTGAGGAAGGAGAGGTCTGTCCAGCTCCACTTTGCAGATGATGAAGCTGAGGCCAGAGTCTCACAACAGAGCAGACACCACATCAGGCCTTCTGACTCTGGGCCGTAGAAAGGCTCTGCAGAGGGGAGGTGTGGGGAGGACTCCTGTGAGGCCTGGCAGGGCATGGGATCCCCTCTGGCAGTCCCAGGCTATAGGCAGCTGAGGCAGAGAGTGAGCCTGGCAGCCCTCCTGGAGCTCCTGGCCTCTTCCTCGGCCTAAATCTCTGCCTTTGCAGCACGCTCATGTCAGCTGCACCTCTGACCTCAACAGGGGCTGCCGGCTGACTCTGATTTACCTGGAGCTTCCTGCTTCCGGGACAGTGAGGAGCCAGCCGGCCTCTCCTGGACCTGCACCCAGTGAGTTCCCATTCCTACCCTTCTGGGGGCCTGGGAGCTCAGCGAAGGCCTTGGGCTGGGACAGCAGGATGGCCTGAGCCCATGGGCTGTGGCACTGGGGACCCAGGTTCCTGTCTCCCCGAGACCACTAGATGACTGAGTAACAGTGAAACAGCAAGAGAACTAACATCACTCACTCCATTTTTGTTTAAGGACCCCTGACCCCTTGCTGCCTACAGGCTAGGATAATTTTAGAGCACTGAGTTATTACACAAAAACAGCAATCATGTCTTTTTTTTAAGCTAACACGGAGGCTAAAGGGAAGTCTGTCAACGACCAACTATGTTTTAAAGATTACAAGAGCATTGTCACCTGACCGAGGACCAATGTGTTCCCAACCTCCTCGGAACCTCACTGGCGCCCAAATGTCTGCAGTCCTCTACCACCTCTTAATCCCAGCCCCCTCTTCTTTACCCTGCCCTTAACATAATAAGAGCCTGAAATGTGTCCTAACTAAAGATAGTACTTTAGGACACTAGTCCTCCATCTTCGTGGTTTGCTGGCTGGTCTGAATAAACCTGCCTTTCCTCCCACCAGCTCTCACGCCTTGTGTTTGGTGTTTAAGCAGCACACAGCCAAACTGGGTCCGGTTACAACTGCAGCTGCACATCCACAGGATCCCCACTGGTGTGGTGCTGACTGCCCGGAAGTCCTGCAGGGACTCCTAACAGTGAGGCACGTTTTTCGGGAGCAGACATGAAGGTCTTGGCTTGGTCAGACTGTCCTAAGTTAGAGGCCAACAGAAAGCCTACAGCCTGGTAGGATTTGAAAGGGGATCCCAGAAAAGTCCCCAAAACCTCCCAACTATGCCTGAAAACTCAGAGGTCTGCAACAGCCCCCAGCCCACCTGAGGAGGAGGCCTACATTACTCCACTTTCAGGGCTGTCTCTTATCTACCAGGATGCAGAGGTAGCTTTCAGGGAGGCATGGTATGGGGCAGATAGGGGCCACTGGGATGAGAGCCGGGCTGCGAGGGGAGGGAACAGACTTCCCTATCCTTGTCCTACCTCATTCGCCCTACGTCCCTGACAAGTTCATGCTCCCATTCCCACTTCACAGATGGCCACAATGGTGAGGGGCGGCCAGAGCCAGGGTTCAAATCCACATTAGCTCACTCCTGAGTTCTTTTCCCCATGCAGGACTACAGGGAAGAGAGGATGGACAGGTCCACATTGTCACCAGTCCACCACCGTGGCCCCAGGAGCCAGAGCCTCCACTCAGCTCACCTGGTCTGCCATGGACAGGATAAGTTAGCAAAAAGTAAGATGAACAAAATATATAGAAAATCTGACTACAAGTTAATAAATTTGATTTCCTACAGAAAATGCATCTACCTTTTCAGCATTCATGACCAAAATAAATACTTTTGACCACAAAAAAAAAATACCCTCTATAAGTTCCAAAATTATATAAAATGATATGGGCCACATTCTTTCATCACAATATAATAAAACTAGAAGAGAATAATTAATATTTAATGTTAAAAAACCTAATCATTTAGGGTTGTGTGTGTGTGTTTGTGTGTGTGTGTTTTGTTTGTTTGTTTGTTTGTTTGTTTTTGAGATGGAATTTCAATGTTGCCCTGACTGGGATGCAGTGATGCAATCTCAGCTCACTGCAATCTCCGCCTCCTGAGTTCAAGTGATTCTCCTGCCTCAGCCTCCCAAGGGATTACAGGCGCCTGCCACCACGCCTGGCTAATTTTTTGTATTTTTACTAGAGATGGGGTTTCACCATGTTGGCCAGGCTCGTCTCCAACTCCTGACCCCAGCTGATCCACGCACTTCGGCTTCCCACAGTGCTGGGATTACAGGCATGTGCCACTGCGCCCAGCCCATTTAGGTTTTTTTAATTTTAAAAATCTAAAAGTCTCCTACAAAACTCTTAGGTTAAATAGAATTTGCACCCTATTTAGAAAACAATGACAATCATAACATCACATCAAAGCTTACAGGATTCAACCAAAAGTACACTCAGAGGAAAATGAATAGCCTTGTTTGATCTCATGACTAAACGAGAATAAAAATAAATGAACTGAAGAGTTTACTCAGTCATTAGAAAAAGGAAATAAAATGTAGCATAAGAAAGTCAGAGAAAGAAACAGGCTTTGATAAACAGCCTTCTGTCTCCATCTGAGCAAGATAAACACTTAGGTTCCCACTTCATTTACCCACGGACAGTTTGCATGCAATAAGGCAATATAGATGCTTGAGACTCTGCTGTAGATCATTTTACTAATGGACTCTGTTTAAACAAACACTATAGAATAGTTCCTGACATAAAAAACTATTTTCTATGTAAAATTGCTTTCTATGTAAAATATTAAATGAATATAGCACAACTTCAATGTCAGAGCCAGACCAAAACTTGTGAATGAGTATCCTTGACCCCTACAACTCAGAGCAAATCCAACCAATCAGACAGAAAAATCTCTGAAAGAACACCTGCATGCTCTCTCTCTCTCATGCACTCTCTCTCAACCGCAGATGTCAGATTCAAAAACTAAATCACCACTACATATGTAAGGTTTGTTATGACCAACACAGATTATTCGAAAAGGTGAACCGATGATTGTGATAATTAGGTGAATTCATACTAACAATAATGATTAAATATTAAAAATATAATTTATTTTACAAAAATGCCCATGCAAGGCCAGGTGCGGTGGCTCACATCTGTAATCTCAGCACTTTGGTAGGCCGAGGCAGGCAGATCACAAGGTCAAGAGATCAAGACCATTCTGGCCAACATGGTGAAACCCCATCCCTACTAAAAATACAAAAAAAAACAAAAAACAAAAAAAACTTAGCATGGTGGCAGATGCCTATAACCCCAGCTACTCGGGAGGCTGAGGCAGGATGACCGCTTGCACCCAGGAGGCGGAGGTTGCAGTGAGCTGAGATCGCACCATTGCACTCCAGCCTGAGCAAAAAGAGTCAGACTCCATCTCAAAAACACTTGATCTTAGCCAAAAGGCCAAGAAACAATCCATCTCAAAAACAAACAAACAAAATGCCCATGAACTGAAAAGACCATGATGAGGGCAGAAAGCCTGAATCAAATTCTACAGAAAGTTGAAAATGAGCAATTTTGAGGAACACAGCATGCTGCCTGCATGAGTTTGGCAAAGGACCCCGCTGACTCCAGTGCCATTACTGGCTGAGGCAGGCCCCTGACACACCAGTCCATCCTCAGGAGTGCAGGGCAGTTGACTCCCTGGCACCCATGACCACAGGGTGCACGACTGAAGACCAAGAGCCTCCTGTGCTTGTGGTGGTGCCTCCTCTGCCAGCAGCTAATGAATAAACTCCCAGGGGACAGAGGCCAGAACATGGAGCCTCCCAGGAAGCCTACTGTTGTGTGGGGCCTAAAGTGAGTGCACATCAAATAATAATCTCTATAAAACTTTAGTACTATTGGAAAGATCCCACTCTTATCAAAAAGCAAGGCCAAAATAATAAGAGATGCTGAGGAAGTAGGGGAGGAGGAAGAGGAGGAAATGAAGGACAGGGAAAAAGAAGAGGGAGGGAAATAAAACAGAAGAAACAGAAGAGGAAAGGAAGGAAAAAAGAAAGAGAAACAGCATATTACATGTGAATGTCTGCTAGCGTTCCATTTGAACACATCTGCTAATCAATTTTTAGAATCCTTCAGTGTCCACCTCAGGACCTTCCAGATCATCCTAATCTCATATGATCCACCCTTGGGCTGCAGCAGTGATTGTCTGTGTGATACACACATGTCTGTGTTGATTATAGTTAACTTAGTAACCACTTTATTTTTAACAAATTTATTGAGGCATAATTTACATACCATAAAATTCACTCAAAATTACTTTTAAATGATGCATCATGAACAATGAAAAAAAGAATGTCTGCAAAGTTCTTTGGGGACCTGCAATTAAAGCATGCGCTGAATTGCACCTGCCCTGAGAAGCAGATGCCATGGACTGGACCCTTTGATCCCCTTTTTGAGAAAGAGCCAAGAGTATGTGGATTCCAGGCGCCAGGTGCGACCGCATGCGCTCAGGTTCCTGGATGTTCTTGCAGTACACAGAGTAGCCCCATTTCATCGTACAAATTATTTCTCTGAACGCTGCTAGAAAGGATTGTGGGCTATAATTAGAATGATGCCCCACAGGATTACATTCACAAATGTAATTATATAATCATTTAGAGTTGACTGGCATGAGAAACGACATCGCTTTCTGAGTGTGGAGTGAGGGGAGGTGCCGGGCACCTCTGGTGGAGCTGGGCATTCTGAGACTCCTTTCTCCTGCCAACTGAGTCCAGAAATATTTGGAGATGAGTCCAAAGATCCTTAATTCTTCACTGGGTTTGTCTTGGGCACCAGTCTGTATCCCAGGGTCCAGGGTTTGGGGTTACACACTGTGTAAAACTACCCAGTAGTGGCTGGACACAGTGGCTCACACCTGTAATCCCAGCACTTTGGGAAGCCAAGGCAGGCAGATTACCTGAGGTCAGGAGTTCCAGACCAGCCTGTCCAACATGGTGAAACCTCATCTCTACTAAAAATAGAAAAATTAGCCGGGCATGGTGGCGCACACCTATAATCTCAGCTACTCAGGAGGCTGAGGCAGGAGAATTGCTTGAACCCAGGAGACAGAGGTTTCAGTGAGCTGAGATCGAGCCCCTGCACTCCAGCCTGGGCAACAGTGAGACTTAGTCTCAAAAAAAAAAAAAAACAAAAAGGACCCACTAGTAATGGTTGCATCTTGAGTTGTTGTTTCAAAAAGTTCCAGCAAAAAGCTCAGCTCTGCTAAAACAAAAACTGGTTGGATCCAGAGACGAACTCTGGGGAACTCTCCTAGTTACCATACTAGAATCCATGGCCAGAGAGGAGCCTGTTTTCTATACATAAGACATATGTGGAAACATGATCTATGACCACCTTGACTCTGCCTCTACATACAATGACTCAGCTCCCCAGCCCAAGGCAAGCCCTGCTTTCTCCAGTGTTTAGAAAAGCCCTGCTCTGCAAATGTTCCCCGGTGTTTGAGTAATAAAAGCCAGCATGGTTGTTATCATTGCACTGCCAGCCACCAAGCCATCAAACCCACCCATGGTGAGGGTAACAAGTCCACCACAGAATTTCATGGATGATGTGGAAACTTCCCAAGATGACCCAAGCTGGACTTTTCCACTGACTCCTGTTAAACGCACCAGGAAAGAGACGACGGGCTTGGCATCCATCTGCTCCTTCTTGTTTGTTTGATAGAAATCCTGTCTGTGGCACATATGTGATTGCAAGCACAGAGTGCCAGCCACATTGGAAAAGTGCGTAGTGTCTGTTGTCTTACTTTCCTGAAGCCTGGGCGGCACTCAGCCCTTTGGAGTTTCTCAAGCGTTGTTTAGCTGCAGATACTGAGTCGATCTTATTTCACACGAAGATCAACGTGGCAACGCACGCCTGGGCTTCCCAACACGTCCTGATCTTGCATCACTTCATTCTCTCTGACGGCAGTAATTTTGTTCAGTGTGCCCCACTTTCCATAATTTTCTAAGATCTTCCATATATTTGCATACACGACTGAGAAGAAAATATCTTTTGTTGGTCCAAGTGTCCTAAATTTGGGTCCAAAAAAAAAGTGGTAGCTGTATAAGTAGACCACATCTTTTGAAAACCATGACGATAAATCACATTAATTCGGACTCCATTAATCTGGAGTATGTGCTAATCCCATAGGCCTAGGAGGAAGCTTAGCTTAGAAGAAAGGGTTTGCTTTCTAAGCAAAGAAAGATGCAAAGAAGCCACAGTAAGTGTAACCTACTTAGAAGCAGATGCTGTCCTTAAAGAAAAAGGTGTGCAATAAGCTACGCTGCCTGTGAGTCCTAAGTCCCAGCTCATCTGCCACCTTAGACATCAACCAGCCTGCCTACAGCGTCCCATGAAACTCAGGTCCCTCACCCATTCCAAGCAACCACGGCACTTCCTCCAAAACTGGCATCAGAAGTGGAAATGCTCCTGGAGGCACCCTGGTCCTGTAACCTCCTTGGGGAAACTGAAGCCCAGAGAGGGGACGAAGTCAGCCCAGAGTCACACATCCAGTAGGTCAGCCTGGTGATTAGAGCTCAAGCTTTGACTCCTCCAGGCTGAGGTTTTAATCTCAGCCTGGCCTCTTACTTGGAGACACTAGGCAAGTTCCTTGACCCCATGGAGTCTCCATATGCTCATGTATGCATCGCAGAGGAAGGCGGGAGCCTCCCTTCCCACTGAGGTCTAGGTAAGACTGGCCTGAGCTCCAACTCTGTATTCTGTGTAAGTCCAAGACCCTTCCCAAGATCATTGTAAATTCTTGTGCTCATCCCTGTCCCAGAATCCTGCTTCCCTGACACTGTCTCTGTTCCTCACCAGGTTGACTCAAATGGGAACACCCAGCCCCACCCTCAACATGCACACACAACTTTCTGTTTGTTTGTTTGGAGACAGAGTCTCGCTCTGTTGCCCAGGCTGTAGAGCAATGGCGTGATCTCAGCTCACTGCAGCCTCCACCTCCTGGGTTCAAGTGATTCTCCTGTCTCAGTCTCCCAAGTAGCTGGGATTACAGGCACCCACCACCATGCCCAGCTAATTTTTGTATATTTTAGTGGAGACGGGTTTCACCATGTTGGTCAGGCTGGTCTCAAACTCCTGACCTCAGGAGATCCACCCGCCTCGGGCTCCCAAAGTGCTGGGATTATAGTAGGCACAAGCCACCATGCCTGGCCACACACACAACTTTCTAAGTGTTGCAGGCTTTGTTGAAGGGAGTAGCCTTGGGTTGGGTCCTTAGCAGGACATAAAGAGGGCCAGGCTTTTGTACTCCCTTATCACTCAGCTGTGAGCTATGGGGATCAGGGGGTATAGTGAGACCAAAGTGATTCCCCAGAACATGGGGTGTGTTCATCCATTTTGTGTTGCTATAAAGGAATACCCAAGGCTGGGGAACTCATAAAGAGAAGAGGTTTGTTTGGTTCATGGTGCTGCAGGCTGTACAAGAAGCATGGCACCAGCATCTGCTTCTGGTGAGGCCTCAGGAAGCTTCCACTCATGGTGGGAGAAGAGGCAGCAGATGTGTCCTGTGGTGAGACAGGGAGCAAGAGAGAAAGGAGGAGGTGCCAGGCTCTTTTTCTAACTATGAGATGTCCTGGTAACTAACAGAGCGAGAACTCACTGATCACCAAGGGGACAGCACCAAGCCATTCATGAGGGATCCACTCCTATGACCCAAACACCTCCCCTAGACTCCACCTCCAGCACTGGGGATCACAGTTCAAAATAAGACTTAGAGGGGACAGACATCCAAACTATATGAGGGACAACAGCCAACACACAGCAGCCAGGGCAGGGAGCAGCAGCTCAGGAACTGGGGCTATTCTGGGCACCACCAGTACCTGCCGCAGGGGAGGAGGTGGAGATGGGGCTCTCAAGCTCTGATTGCAAGAACACACTTAGCATCAGGCACCACTGCTCCTAAAACAGCCTTGGCTCGCACCTTAGGGTGCTCTCACCCACATCCACACCAGCTCACACCCGCTTGCCCCTTTCCTCAATCCTCTGCCTCTCTTTCTCTTGTCTCCCTCCCTCTAGAGAACAACGACAACAACAAAAATTTCCTTTTCTTCTGCAGAACAGTTTAATCATTCTTTAATTCCTCTGTTGCTGAGCTGTTGCCAAAACCCTCTAGGTGGTGACCCCCATCCCAGGTTGCCAGTTTTAGAGCTGAAAGTCCCCCATCCCAGGAAAACCCTCAGTCCCAAGCAAACTGGAACAACTGGTCACTCTCCAACCTGCTCTTCCAGCAGCCACGGTGGCTCTCCAGGCTCCCTCCCAAATGGACAGTAAGTAGGAACTGGCTAAGACAGCTAATCATCTTTTCTTTTTAATCATGAATGGGTGTTAAATTGCATCAAATGCTGTTTCAGCCTCTATTTGCAGTCACATGGTTTAATCTACCAATGGAGTAAATTACATTAGTAGATTTCCTAATGCCGTTCCTTTGTTGCTGGAATAAGCCACGCTGGAACACGTTGTATTTTTCTTGTGATCACATTCTTGATTTGATAGACTAATATTTTATCAGTAATGTTTGTTCCTAAATTGAGTTTCATTCACCGTTGTCTTTGGCCGCTTTTCTCTGATGTTGGTGCCTGGAACAGACGTGCCTTTTAAAATGAGTGTGAGAGTACTTCCACTTTTTCACACCTATTTCCTTCCTGCCTGGTCTGGGGACATGAGTGAAAAATGAAAGAAGAAAGCCATCAAAAGATATAATACAGGACATTCATTTCAAGGTGAAGGACTTTATGTTTATATCCAAACGGCACAACATGTTCAAGAAAAATTTATTGGAAATGACGGGCATCGGGAAATACAATGGTTAAAGAAAGAAAATAATTCTTCATGCACTCGCAGAGGAAAGAGAAGCATTTTCAGGGGAAGGGAGGACTCAAAAAATCATGCTGGATTCAGACTCTTCCTCGGCAAGTTTCATCCAGAGGGTAACCGAGCAACATCCACAAATCGCAGTGAAAATAGGAACCCATAATGCTGTGATCATCTGACCTGTCATTGGAGCCAAAGAGCCACAGGCAAACATTCTCAAAGAGCCTTAAAGAACTCAGGGAGTGCCACGGCCATAAGCGTGTCTTTAAAATCTCTATGACGGTTAAATCCGGGCAATGTGTATCACAAGGAAAAGGAAACTGGATATTGGGGTCAGGGAAGGGAAGATGGGGGGAAAGAAGGGGAGGGGGAGGGAATCCTCACACGAGTGCAAAACCCATAGAAAGGCAGCTTTAATGGGAAAACCGAATATGCTTCAAGTTGTCCTTAAAATATAAAAATCAAGGGACAGGCATTCTCTAGCATGAAGGACGCAGGCAACACAGAACCCATGATTCTTGAAAAGAAAGAAGAACCATTTCACAATAAAATAGAGCCTCAACATAGAGGAAAAAGCCTTGGAATGACAAAGTCATGAAAAAAATGATGAGAACTAAACACAACAAAATGTAGAATTAAAAGAAACCCTGTAGAAGAGAATCCAAACATTATAAATATCGACAAGGTAAAAAGACTAGGGAAAAAAAATTAGTAGAGGACCTTAAAAAAAAAAAAAAAAAAAAAAAACCTCCTAATTTCCTTACCTTTCAACATCACAGAGTCAGTTGAAATTGTCTAGAATGGAAACATCCTTTAAATAAAATGACGCCCAGCTTATTTTTTCCATAATCTTTTTTCCCTCAATCTTCAGAACTCTTTTAAGAACGATGGTTTTTTGAGGCAAAGAAACATTGCTCTGAAATTCAACCATTGTCTCAGTTTCACTTCAGATATTTCATTGCTGCTATTAACTTTAAGAAAAATTCAACAATTTTATTTTAAAGGAGTATGTGGGCCGGGCATGGTGGCTCATGCCTGTAATCCCAGTACTTTGGGAGGCTGAGGCAGGAGGATCTCTTGAGGTCAGAAGTTTGAGACCAACCTTGGCAACACAGCAAGACCCCCATATCTATTTTGAAACCTTATAAAACTTAGCCAGACATGGAGGTGCTTGCCTGTAGTCCCAGCTACTCAGGAGGCTGGGGTAGGAGGATCGCTTGAGCCCAGGAGTTTGGGGCTGCAGGGAGCCATAATCGCACCACTGCACTCCAGCCTGAGTGGCAGAGACCCTGTCTCTAAGAAATAAAATTAAATTAACTTTAAAAGAAGCATTTGTGAGATTGTCCCACTTTATCAGAATGCTCCTATTTATGTATCTCTATATATTCCTAGAGAGACACCTGGAATGACCACTAGCTAATTTTAACAATTATTTCTGGATAGTGAGATGTTGAATTGTGTATAATTATTCTTTTTCCTTTTATTTTTGCTTTGCTCTTTCACTTGAATTGTTTATGAACATGTAATATTTTTATAAAAGTAATAAAGGCATTATTTTTAAGGGAAAGACAGAAAGGAAGGGAGGGAGGGAGGAAGGAAGGAAGGAAGGAGAGAAAAGGGAAACAAAGGAAGGAAGGAGGGCGGAAAGAAGGAAAAGGAAAGAAGGAGGGAAAGAAGGAAAAGAAAGGAAGGAGGGAAAGAAGGAAAGGAAGGAGGGAAGGAAAAAAGGAAGGGAGGGAGGAAGGGGTGGAGAGGGAGGGAGGGAAGGAAGGGGTGGGGAGGGAGGAAGAGTGGGAAGAAAGAAGGGGTGGAGGAGGAGGGAGGGAAGGAAGGGGTGGGGAGGGAGGGAAGGAAGGAAGGAAGGAAGGAAGGAAGGAAGGAAG
>NC_045454.1:27701986-27719091 GCF_002776525.5 Piliocolobus tephrosceles | reverse complement strand
AGGAAGGAAGGAAGGAAGGAAGGAAGGAAGGAGGAAGGAAGGGAGGGCACCAAAGCTCTTAGGCCTGAGTGTCGGACTCTCTTATCTGCCTTCACAAGGCTCAACCCCTCCCATCAGTGGCCGCCTTCCTAGATACCCACATCTCCACAGCAGTGTGGTGACGCCAACCAGGGGCTGCTCTAACTCTGACTCTGAGTCTCCTCAGGAGGCGGGGATATTTGACAGAACAGACTCCTTATCAGGCTATGATTTTGCCTGAAAAGGGTTTAACTTTTCTCTCCCCTTTTCTTTTCCATAGCCCTGGATTCGCTTCAGAAATCGACACAGGAATTGACAGGAGTCAGTGGGCCATCCCTGAGGTCACAGTGGTCAGAGCCCTGGGCTGGGGGTCAGAAGACCAGGCTTTCCCTGGTCTCATTGTGCGACCTTGAGCAAGCCTCTCCCTGTCTCTGGGACTCAGTTTCCCCTGTTGAATAAGAGGGCCCGCAGCTCTGAGGTTCCAGCATGCAGTGAACTCTCATTAGCAATGGCAAATTAAGAACGGGCATATGGGCCGGGGGCTCACACCTATAATCCCAACACTTTGGGAGGCTGAGGCAGGTGGATCACCTGAGGTCAGGAGTTCAAGACCAGCCTGGCCAACATGGCGAAACCCCATCTCTACCAAAAATACAAAAATTAGCCAGGCGTGGTAGTGCATACCTGTAATCCCAGCTACTTGGGAGTCTGAGGCAGGAGAATCGCTTGAACCCAGGAGGCGGAGGCTGTAGTGAGCCGAGATCGCACCATAGCACTCCAGCCTGGGTGACAGAGCGAGACTGCACGTGGTACTGGGCTGGACAGTAGAGGCTTCCACCCGAAGCCCAGGCACACCCCTGTGTCAGAGCCCATTATTGGCTGCTGGTTGATGATGTGTAGATGAGCTCCGGTGGGTTCAGAAACTTGCCCAAAGGCGTCCAGCTAGTAGTCGAGTCGGAGCCAGGATCTGAGCCCCATCCTGTCTCGCCCTAAAGTCTTATTTTCAGCTGCTACTCCCTCAGTCGCCCCTCCCTGCAGCACCCCTGTCCCTCAGCCAAGTTTGAGCAATGGCACAGGGGCAGGCCTCCGCTGCTGGCCTAGCTCCATGCCCTGGGACAGAGGGACAGGCCCAGTCCCTCCCCAGGGCCAAGCAGCTTGCTGCCGCCCAGGAGGCACTGGTGGAGGTGGCAAGTCCAGGGTACAGGAGGGGAGGGCTGGTGAGGCAAGGCCAGCCTCCTGCTGAAGGCTGGGGCTCTCCTGGAGGGGTGGGCAGGACTGGAGGGCCCTCTAGTGGGCAGGACTGGAGGGCCCTCTAGACAGGGTCAAATGAGAGCAGCGGAGGGACTGGGCACGACCTTCTGGGGAGGAGGCAGCTCGGGGCACAGCACCACCCTCAGCACCAGGGCTCCTCTCAGAGCCGAGGAAGGGCTGAAGTGCAGGTCCTAGCATGGAACCGGGATGGTGGCAAGTGAGAGGAGCTGCAGCCAGGGCAGTGCCGGGCAGTGCCGGGCAGGACCGAGGTGAGGAGGGCCCGAAGAGCTGCCCTGTCACTCACGGGTCCAGGCAGGGCCCGGACACACCCCTGTCCAGGCGGCTGTGGAGAGGATGCCTGCCACTGGGGAGGGTGGGCTCCATCACCCCTGCAGAGGACACAGGTCTTTGTGCTGCCCAGACCTGCCACCTCCCAAAACAACAACTTCCTATTCCTTGGGGTCAGCATGTTTCACCACCCTCAAGTCTCTGTGGTTCTGAGAGATGCATGACCCCAATCTGGCCAGTTAGGACACTCCAGTCCCCTAGCCACTGCCAAGGGTTCAGGTACAGAAACATGACTCGACTTGGTTGAGGCCACTCATTCTAAGACTTTTGGCAGAATCACTAGGGAAGGGAGACTCTCTGGATTAAATCCAAACAACAAAGTAGTCACACACACACACACACACACACAGAATGAGAGAGAGAGAGCGCGCGCGCGCGAGCGAGCTCCTGGATCAAGCCATGCCTGAAGCCTGACCTTTTGTTGACTGAGTCGATAAATTGCCATCTTTGCTTTATCAAGTATATGACATATTTCTTTTCCAGCTATCCCAATATCCCAATACAGCAGCTTCCAGAGGCCCTTCCAGTTGGGATTTGGCAACTCCTTTATCCTATAAATAATTCCCTGCTAGGCGTACTACTATTTCTGATTGATCTCACCTGCTCAATTCTCAAGGCTAATTGTGAAGTAAAGCAGTCAACACGTGGCAAAAACCCCTGAGCCGACACCTGGGGAAACAAAACGCTGCCATGTACCGGCTGCACATGACCGAAACACATGCCCCCATCCCATCACCAAGCTCACCCTTCAGAAAAGCCACCTCTGGCATGGGGACAGAGGCTGCCCTCTTTGTCCCTGGGCCTACTTCTGCTTCAAAAGGCCTGGAGGGAAGGGTCTCAACTCTCCCACTAATTGCTAGGAAGGAAAATTCTGGGGTGGAAAGCAAGAGGGGTTGGGCCAAGCAACAGTTTGCAGAGGGCACTGGTCAAAGCCCAGGCTGACTTTCCCAGGGGAGCAGCAGGTACTGAGGGGCTGCTGTGTGTGGTCGGCACCAAAGCCCGCTGTTTGCGGACAGTGAGTTGGAGGAAGCTTGAGGCTCCCAAAATCCCACGCGAGTGGGGTGAGTGCAAGGGAGAGAGGCACCCACCCGCACCAGCACACATGAGCCTGCCGAGCCCCCACTGGAATTCCCTGCTTCCCATGCGTGTCATGGGGGCCTGGTTCCCCAGCCATTTGTGAGCTCGGGGTGAAGAGCTGAATGTGGCCCATCTCTAAATACCCTCAGCCCAGATCCCTGCCTGGCTGGGTGTTCAAAACCGAATGAACAAATGAACGAGTGAATGAATGAAGCACCTTCCACGTGCCCGGCACCATTCTTGGCTCTGGGGCTTCCGGGAGCTGGAGGCAGGCAAGGGTCCTGCCTGGGTGCTCACCTTCTCTCAGAGCACACCTCTCAGCAGGGGAAGGCGGCCAGCTAGACAGGGGCCGGGCACTGGGTGACAGCAGGCTGCCTAGGGCCACCCCTGCCAGTTAGGACTGGCTGACCTTCTAACTAGCACTAAATGTCTCCTGTCCAAGCTGATTTCTTCAAGTGTCTGCACCAGGCATGGCATTTCAAACTTCTCTGAGCAGAAGTGACAGAGAAAAGCATGGTGAAGTCTTGGGGGACGAGAAGCCCGTGGGAGGAGGCAGCCCTTGTGATTCCTGAGTTCGTGCAGTGATTGGACCCAACGTGGTCCCCCAGCTGTCCTGTGCTGTAAAGAGCTTTCCCATAGAGTCCTCACGGGCAGCTCAGTGTCACAAACCATTTTGCTGGAATCTAGAACCTGTTGCTATGGCCAGGCCTGGGCGTGACTTCAGGGGGCTGAGAACTGGTGGTCCTATGCAAATAAGCCTCTTCTTCCCCAGCTACCAGCCCTGAAGCTCTGTGAGGTCAGAACAGCAGGTCTGGGGGATCCCTTCTGCAGGGCCATGGCATCCCCTTTGTTTTTATATTTGCATGTAAAGAAGGCCACTCAGGTGCTCAAGGTCAAATAAGTCCAGGTGACTTCCCACGCTAGCCAACTCCTTCCTTACAAAGCAGTTGAGTTCTACATCCAGGCACCAGCCACCCTCCCACCGTCTCACTGATTCCAAGATGCAGGGAAGGAATGGATCAAGCTCCCCCTTCACCGATGGAGAAACTGAGGCCCAAAGAGGGGAGATGATCTGCCCAAGGTCACAAAGAGATGGCAGCAGGGCCAGCACCAGAGCTGCCACTCCTGCGGGTTCCTGGTTCAGTGCTTTTCCCGCTGTGCCATCATGTGAAGCTGGTAGTCCTGTTCCTCTCCTGCTGAAGGTACTAACACACAGCCAAACTGTCAAAAATATCAGAAGTAAGATGACCACACTGCAAAAGAAGCAACAGTTTCATGATTCTCCACAACGCCCCAAGTGCTTGAAAGATAGCGCGTTCTTCAAAACTGCCCCACGCCGAACAGCCTATCAAATAGCTTCCAAAGTCGCAGATCAACTCGTGGCTGATATTTTCAGGAGCTCCGTGTCAATAGCTGATGTTAATATTTTCTGAGAAACAGGCATTGTGGAACAAATGCAAAATCAATGCCATCTGTCTCCAGGAAACGGCTCGAGATTCCAGACATCAGAGAGGCCTGACACAACCAGGTTCCGGCACGAGAAGACAGAGGTGGAGTGAGATGGGAAGCAAAGAGATCCATTTCTGATCCAGAGGACTCCTCCCCTGGTTCTTAGAAGACAAAATCAGTGACATCTCTGAATGATTCTTCTTCTTTAAAACACTCAGCCAAATACATGTTTGTGATATCATCATCACATTTGGCAGCAGGTTGGCATGTAGTCAGATGGCGGGGGGACTTCCTCAGTAGGAGATACAGAGATCTGCAAGAGACCGGCCACGGAGGCTGGTTAACGTGAATACACATTCTTCCAGGACCTGACTAAGACAGCTTCCAAAGGCGCCTGGAGGCCAAGGACTCTTAGAAGACTGGCTCAGCAGGTATACCCATCAGAAGCCAGCTCTGGGAACTTACACAGAGGGGATTTTCAGGAAGGATACTGAGGCCTCACAGATTCACTATGCAGAGAGCAACTTGGGCTTGGGAAATGGACCACAGCAGCTCCTGAAGTCCAGGCCTTCGGATGCACTGTGACCACTGAGTCAGCCCTCAGAAGACTCCCCGGGAAGTGTGCAGCAGAGCCCCGGGGTGGCCCATCCAGAAGGGCATCCCTCCGGGGATGACAGCACTCAGCAAACTGCCTCCCCACAGATACAGCCACTCCAGCTCTGGAGTTCCTGTAGACCTCAGAGGCTCTTGAATGGTGAGCATCCTTGGCTACCCAGCACGGAGGCTACTTGTGTACATCTCGTTTCTATGGTAACCCCATTCCCCAAACCCTAAGCAGGACTTAAGGTTGGATGAGACACATGTGCATGGGGAGCAAGGAGCAGGCTTTAAACCTGGAGGAGTCAGGTGCCCAGGGTGGCTCTGGTGCTGTCTCTCTGCAGTGGACTCTCCCAGTACACCCAGGCAGCTCTGTGCTCCCAGCTGCCCTGGGCATCAGTGTCATGGGCTGAACCAACACACAGGGCAGCCCCAGCGCTCCCTGCTCTGTCCTCTGCCTGAGTCAGGGCTCTCCAAGACAGCACTGCTGGGCACCGTGGTGCTGACCGGACACCAACAGCTCACCGCCACCCCGTTCCCTCGGATGGACCCACGTGCTCCATGCAATGGAAGAGCCTTGCTCTCGTCCCTTACATTCTCTTATCAGCCTGGCTCCCCTGAGGACTGCCTCAGTCTCTTGTTGGATTGGGGACTGCCTTAGCATGCTCTGGTGACAAGTGACATTCGCTGAGTGGCGGGACTGGACCAGATATGCCATAGAACAGGCTGCAGGGCTGCTGCCGTCGGTCACCAGGATTACAAGGAGAGAGGGGCCCTGGAGGCTGGACAAATCTGTCTTAATGTGGGAATGATAGTCAGGACCCTTGGTGACAAGTGACGGAAACACAGCCTGAGCCAGATCAGGGAAGAGGGAGGGCTTGTAGGTTTAGAGGCCAAACCTCAGGAAGGGCTGGCATGCTGTGGACGTCTGGGATCGCCGGGATAGTCTCCATCTCTCATCCGCCCTTCCCAGGGTCAGCACCACGCTTGCAGACCTTTCTCCTCTGAAGAGCTTGGCTGTAGCAGCCACAGGTCCCAGCTCACAAGCTCCCAGCCTCCTTAGGGTGATGAAGGCTGGGGCAAGGCCTTTCCTCGGCCCCCAGTGGAAAACTCCTGCTGAGGTGCTGGCTTGGAGCTTGGGGCATGTGCTCTTCCTTGGATGCCAGCCCCACCCTCACCCCCAGGACCTGCATGTGAGTAAGGGAAGATGTCCCCCAAAGAGGAAGGATGCTGCTGGTGCCAACAAGAAGACAGCACTCAGCAAAGTGCATGACGCCCATTTCAGGGCCATGACCTCAGAGCATCTCCGTGTGGGCTCTTCTTTTTTTTTATGAGACGGAGTCTCGCTGTGTCGCCCAGGCTGGAGTGCAATGGCATGGTCTTGGCTCACTGCAACCTCCGTCTCCTGGGTTCAAGCGATTCTCCTGCTTCAGCCTCCCAAGTAGCTGGGATTACAGGTGCCTGCCACCACGCCTGGCTAATTTTTTTTATTTTTTAGTAGAGATGGGGTTTCACCATGTTGGCCAGGCTGGTCTCGAACTCCAGGCCTCAGGTGATCTACCTGCCTCGGCCTCCCAAAGTGCTGAGATTACAGGCCTAAGCCACCGTTCCCCACCCTGGGCTCTTCTTACTGGCAAGAATAGACCCTGAGTGTGGACCCTGCACAGGCTTTAGCATCTGGACCTGACTGTGAGTCTGTTTTATGTTGCCAGAGAGGAACGTCTGAGGCTGGAGAATTTATGAAGAAAAGAGGCTAATTTGCCTCACAGTTCTGCAGGCTGTCCAGGAAGCATGACACTGGCATCTGCTTCTGGAGAGGCCTCAAGAAGTTTCCAATCACTGGGAAAGGTGATGGAGGTGTTAGCGTGTCATGTGGTTGGAAAGGGGAGGAGGGGCCAGGCTCCTTTAAACAACCAGCTCTCAAGCGAGCTAACGGGGTTAGAACTCCCTCATTACCTCCAGGATGGCCCAAGCCATTCCTGAGGGATCTGCCCCTGGATCCAACACCTCCCACCAGGCCCCACCTCCAACACTGAAGGTCACATTTCAACATGAGATTTGGCGGGGACGCACACCCAAACCATCTCAGGGTGCTTTTCCTGGCTTCACCCCAAACTGCAGAGGGGCTGATGGGCAGTGGAGATAAAGTGGGGGCAAAGGCGTCTCTCCCCAGAGAGATGGGCCCTGAGCAGGGCCCTCAACACCTCAGCCTCAGAGAAGTTCACACTCATCCGCTGAGCGTGCCAGGTGCTCCCATGAGTGGGATCGGAGGGAGAAGCCAGCAGGTGATGTGCCCTTCAAGTCACTGGGCAGTACCCAGCCCCAGGCACCCTGCCATGCCCAAAGAGTGGCAGCCAGACCTCCTGACCCCACCAGATGCCCCCCATCCTCTTGGCCTCTCCAATCCCCTACCCGGCTGTAAGTTCAGTCCTTTCATGAATGGAATAGGAAGTGAGACGGGGGAGAAAGGACACGGGGGACACGGGAGGTGGTGGCGAGTGGGTCACTGCTGTGGGCAATGGGGGTTTGAGCCTGCAAGACACCCCCAGCAACTGCACAGGACACATCTCAGAGCTGGCCCACATAAGACAGGAGGAAACTGCAGCATTTACCCATCCACTCCATTCATCCGTCACTGGCTGGAGCCACTCCTGGGATGCAGATGCCCACAGGCCTCCATGGCTATAGGGAGCCTGCAGGCTGAGTCACAGGAACTGAGGGTAAGGTGGCTGGTGTGCAGGGCGGCCGTGCGTGTCCAGGAGGTATGGCGGGCATGCCAGCAGTGTCCACTGTGTCTCCAGGCAGGCACTTCTGCAGGGCTGAGACAAGCCCCAGTGACAGGGAGGGGGCAGCCATCCCAGCAGGGCTCAGTCCCCAGAGAGAAGCTTGGGCCTCATTCAAAAATGACCAACAGTCAGCAAGGGTATTGGGGTGCTGCCTTTCCTGCCAACCACCATGAGCCCTGGAAGCTGCATGGCCAAGTGGCCTGCCCGGAAGGCACACTTGCCCCAGAATAGAACTCTCTCCACCTCCGTGTCCGTGCACACTGCAGGGCGGGGACTCAGACACAATCCACCCCATTAAATCGAGTCAGATAACTCGCTCGTCTGCATCATAATTAACTTTACTTTCTTCAAAGGCACACATTAAGCCAAAATGTTGGGGATCTTTTAAAACAAAGCCATTTTCCTCACTAGGATTATTTTTGATGAGCTAAGTGGTGTTAGTTTTTAAATTGCAATCCAGAGAGAAAGCACGCATGCACAGAGTCATCGACAATTTTCATTTCCAACAATTGCAGTTGTGAATCCTGCTACCAATGCTACTAATAGGTTCCATGGTGGTTTATACTCATTTGCCTAAGAGCCAGACTCCAGGCTTCTATCTCAAAGGGTGGTTTGGGCCAATTAGTGCACATCTTGAACCAATCCTTCTCTGGGAAGAAAGCATTCTTGGCAGTACCCACTTAGAATCATGGGGTGTTCTGGGGCCCCTAATGGGAAATGGAGTGGTTTAGAGGAAGAGGTTAAATTTGACCTGTTGGATCATGACCTGAGCGGAGCACTGGGGGACCCAGTCGTTGACTCTCCACCCTCAAAAATACCAAATGCTCCAACATGGAACGTTCCAGTGGACGGCAGCAACCGGCATGCTATGGGCTCCTTTAAAAATAAGCCCCATTGTTCCCCAACCGCCTATTAATAGCTTGAAAAGACATCTGTTCCTAATTTGGTCTTCTGAAATCAAGAAATCTTCCCTTCACTTTCCTCCAGGGCCAGGATGAAATCAATCAAGCTACAAAATTTATTAAGCACCAGGCACATTCTGGCCCAGACCTCAGAGCCAGCCCTGCAATGTGACCTAAGCACTCAAAGGCCCTGGTCTGCATGGAGCATGCACCCTTCCTCCAGCTCTGACGTCCCTCCCCACTCAGGCAGCACAGATGCACTAAAGAGCCCCCAGGGTCAGCCAGTCCCACCCCATTCAGTGCCCCAGCTCCCTCTGCTCCGTCCCCTGGGGTCAGCTGTTCCAACAGTTTCTGACTCGAGGCATAGCTCCCTTAGATTCTGCCAGGGACGGGCAGCTCACTGTCTCTCAGATGACTCTTCTCATTCCCAAGTATCTGCTCCGGCTGAACACTTCCAGACTCACCTCCCACAACCAGTCCCATCTCTCTGGGGCCACACGCAGCAGGTTGACTCTTCTGATTATGGCAAGCCTTCAGCTACTTGAGTGGAGACGTCTGCCTGCCCCCATGACCCCTCTCTAGCTTTGGTACCTGGGTAGCAGGGAGCTGTTGTGGACCCAATGCCCAGACAGGACAAGCGAGTCCAGGGACATAAAGCCACATAGACGCCCATTTCTGGAAGCAGCCTCAGCAATCATGAGTCCTCCACACCCACTCCTGCAGTCCCAGACCCACAGCTCACCATTTTCAGGGTACACTGTGCTCACCGCACCCTAGGGCCTTTGCATGGCTCTCCCCACTGCCTGGCATGCTTTCCTCTGCTTTCTACAAAGCTGTTCCCCCAGTCCCCAGTCATCCAGTCCCCAGTAACGGTCCCTGACCTTGCTGCTAAAGTGCACTCCCAGTCACGCCCAAAGCACACCCCTCTTTCAATTCTCTACTGTCTGATTTTTCTCTTTATTCATGTTTATCATCTCTCTGCCCCTCTAGAATGTAAGACCATGAATAAGCACAGGGGAAGAACTCAATAATCAGTTGTTATCTGGATAAAGAAAACAACTTTCCAGGAAGAAGAAACGGCAGCTGGAACCAAGATGCCTGGAGCAGCCGTGGAGCAGCGATGGAGCCCACTGGTCCCCAGGTACATGCTTCGGCGTGAAAAGGACCTGTGGCCAGCTGTGGCCCTGGGCAAGCTGCTCGACCTTCCTGAGTCTCGCCTCCACATCTGCGCAGTCAGGACTGGCACAGCGCTGGCCTCCCGATGCTGTGTGTGGTGGTGTTTGCAGAGCGCTTCATAGAACGCGGGTTCAAAGCAAACCCTTCATCTACGGGCCGAGGAAGAAACCTGGCTCAGCGTGCAGGCCAGCCCAAGGAGAGAAATGAGGTGGGGCTGGCCAGTGGGGACGCAGTGGCCTTGAACAGTATGTCAAGGCTTCTGCCCTGGCGACAGTGCAGTGGGAGGAGCTGCCCAGGTTTATGGGCTGAAGTCAGAAGAGCCAGAAATAAACGCTACCCTCAAGGCCCAGATGGGGACCTACCCCTGACTCTACTGTCTCCCTCTGTTCTTCCCCTGTGCACCTATGGAAGAGCCTCGGGCCCCCTGGGGGACTTAAGCTCAGGGAGGGGGCTTATGTGGGGAGCAAATCTGCACCTGCTTCTCTCAGTGGCTCACATTGCCTAGGAGTGAGGAGAAGAGAGCAGGCCCTGCTCTCCGGCCTCAGCCTCAGCCTCAGCATCCCTCCCCTCTGCCGGTGCCAGCCTCCGGGTGTGAGAGAAAGCAGAGGCCTGAAGAAATGGGCTCCCAGAGGGCCCTGCCTCAGCCCCACTGGCCCAAGCCCCCTGCAGCTCCTGGGCCCAAGCCAAGGCGCTTCTGTCAGCGCCAGGGCCCCCAGGACACAGCCAGGATTGTGCAGCCTGCGGCAGGCTCCCAGCCACAGCTGAGGGGACAAGGCCCAGCTGTTCCTGCAGACAAGTGGGCAGCTTTCTTCCCACATGAAAAGGGAACCTGTGTCTCTGGGGGAGGGATGGGAGGAGGGAAGAAGCCAGGGAAGGCTCAGGGATGACTGCTCAGGGTCCCCTATTCCCTGGGGTGGGCGGGTGGAGCCAGGAAGAGGGAGGCAGCCCTGGTCCTAGGCAAGCCTCCCAGCCACCAGCTCAGTCCATTCTCCACCTCTGACCCCTGTGTGACCCTGGGCCAGCCCCTTCCCTAATCTGGCCTCAGGTTTCTCCACTGAAAAAAAAGGGGAGGTGGAGAATTTCCCCTTTGTCCTAGCAGAGGGACAGCTTCAAGGAAGATGCAGGCTGTCTCCTTGAAAGGCTGGACTCCCCACCAGGCACGGTGGCTCACGCCTGTAATCCCAGCACTTTGGGAGGCTGAGGTCAGGAGGTTGAGACCAGCCTGGCCAACATGGCGAAACCCTGTCTCTATAAAAATACAAAAATTAGCCAGATGTGGTGGCGGATGCCCGTAATCCCAGCTACCCAGGAGGCTGAAGCAGCAGAATCGCTTGAACCCAGGAGGCGGAGGTTGCGGTGAGCCAAGGTCACGCCATTGCACCCCAGCCTGGGCAACAGAGTGAGACTTTGTCTCAAAAAATAAATAAATAAAAGAAAGTTTGGACTCCCTAAGTGAGGAGGGTAGCAGGACATGGTGGAACAAGGCCAGACAGAGCCATCAGAACTCTGTCTGGTTGGAGGGTAGACCCACGCCCAGCATGCCCTGCATGGCCTAGGAAACAGTGTGGGAGGCCACCCACAGTGCGGGTCCCAAGGCTCCAGGAAGGCATCCAAGGGGAGGCACTGGATGTTAGGAGTTAGGATCAGCTCTGCCACACTAGAGCCCAAATGCACCATCCCAGGACCCCCAGGGCCCTTCTCTGAAAACTGATAGACCAGAAACTATCTGGAGAGAGTCTCTTTTCAATGACTCTTCTTCCAGGGTCCTTATCATTAATCATACACCTTTCTTTGGAGATGAGAAATCCAGACTGGGCACGGTGGCTCACGCCTGTAATCCCAGCACTGTGGGAGGCCAAGGTAAGAGGATGGCTTGAGTCCAGGAATTCGAGAGCAGCCTGGGCAACACAGTGAGATCCCTGTCTCTGCAAAAAATTTAAAAATTAGCCAGATGTGGTGGGATGCACCTGTAGTCCCAGTTACTTGGGAGGCTGAGGCAGGAGGATCACTTGAGCCCAGCAAATCGAGGCTGTAGTGAGCCATGATCATGTCACTGCACCTCCAGCCTGGGCGACAGAGCAAGACCCCAACTCTTAAAAATAAAAATTCAATTAAAATTAAAAATCCACCTATGTCTGCACCAATCTCTACCACACACCCCAGGGCAGCCCAAGGCAGGCCCTTTTCCCACTGACTTTACCCCAGGTTCCAGCAGAAGCTCCCTGCACACCAGGCCCTCCAGGGCTCAGCTGCAGAGCACGTGGGACCCACCATCCCAGGAAGGTGAAGTCTGGGCCCTCTGGGAAGGGGCAGACAACATGCCAAGGGGTTGGTAGGTGAGGCTGTTTGCAGATCAGTGAGCCCGTCTAGGAGAGACAGGGGATCGTGTAAGCTGGGTCTTATTAAATGTAGCAGCAGCTGCTATTTAATGAGTTATTTTTAATGGGAGATAAAGACCTGGACAGAGACTGTCAGAACTCTTTCTGTTTCAGAAAACTGAGCTCCAACTGGAGTGTGAAATGCAAAAGGAAGGTAGTAAGGTCCATGGAATTGAGGAATGCAGGGTGCACCTCTCTCCCAGCACGACTGCATCACAGGAGTCAGTTCTTGGGGTCTCTGCTCCGGCTTCTCCCCAAATGGTGCAGAGGCACCTCTGGCCATCCTCACAGCCCACCTTGCTGGGGACAAAGGAGTGCCACTTTCCTGGTGACTCCGGCCAAGCTCACCATCATGATGCCCGCAGGTCCAGCCGGGACACTGTGCACCCCTGAGCCTATTACTGCAGTCAGGGGCCAGAGCGTCCTGAGTGGGGAGGCCTGACTCATGATTCCCTGTCTGAGGCTGTGGGATGGGCCCAATGAGACAGGCAAGCAGGGCCTTACCTCCACACAGAAAGCCCACAACCTCCCCGGCACACAGGTGAGCTGGCAGGCTGGCCCCCGTTCCACTCTAGGGCAGAATGAGAGCTCAGAAAATTGGCACTGTGCCTTCCTTCCTGGTAGACTGCCTTTTGTTGTGTTGATAAAGAGGTGTTTGTGAGGCCTGTTCACGTTGCTGGAGAGCCACCTTTAGGACTGGTGGTGTCCATGCCACCTCCGGGGACGTCCGTGCTCAGGGTCACCCCACAGAGCTGTTGATGCACCCAGCGTCCTCCGACGTGATGAAGAGCCTGCGAAAGCAGAGCAGGCCAAGCCTCAGACATGTTGTAACAGTACATGGAAGTCGTTAGCTTCCGTTTTAATTTAACAAGCCCAATTTTATAAATAAGAGCAGATTTTCCCAGGCTATTATTTCTAATTACACATTTACATCAATTCACATTATGCGGTTGATGAAATGTTAACACCAGAGGCAATTTTCTGCTGACGGGTGGCATGGAGAGGAGTTTCTTCACATTACAAGTCAATATTTTTGGGAATAATTATCCAGTTGCTCACCAGAGTCTGCACTGACTAACCTAATGGCTGTGTCTACACAGTCCCCAACTTGAGGCACTGAGGGGAAATGCTCCAATGGGGAGAAAAGGTGGAGGAGACCAAGATCACACTGAGGGAGGACCCTGGACAGCTCTGATGCGGCCTCTCCTGGCTGGTGGGACAGGCTGAGAATCAACTGCACTGTGGACCAGCATCACATCTTTTGATTATGTTACAAAATGACTCCAGAACTTAGACTTCCATGTGCAAGGTGAGAATGGTAATAGTAACTTTCTCATAGGGTAAGTTAATATATGTATGCCTTCATTCACTTAGCAATCTAAGAAACACTTAATTGCACACCTCCTCTTTGTCAGGTACACAGTAGGTACTCAGTAAGTGATAGTGCATGGAATACTATGCAGCCATAAAAAAGAATGAAATTGTGTCCTTGGCAGCAACATGGGTGCAGCTGGAGGCTATTATCCTAAGGGAATTAACACCAAAACAGAAAATCAAATACCACATGTTCTCACTTACAAGTGGGAGGTAAACACCAGGTACATACGGACATGGAGATAGGATCTACAGACACTGGGGTCTACAAGAGGGTGGGGAGTGTGTGTTGAAAAACTACCTGTCAGGTACTATGTTCACTGTTTGGGTTACGGGGTCATTAGAAGCCCAAACCTCAGTATCATTCAATATACCCAAGTGACAAACCTGCATGCGTCCCCCAAATCTGAAATAAATTCTAAAAGAATAAAATAAATGGAAGTGATGACTCTGAGGAGGAGGAGGCACAGACATCCTGGCAGAGTGAGCCCGTGGGTACGTCCTAGGTCTGGGTGGCATCTCAGAGTTGAATGGCACCATGGCAACAGAGGCAGAGAAATCAGAGGCATCTGTCTGCAGATACAGCCCAAGCCCTGAAGGACACAGCCAGAAGGATGTGCCCTCCAGTGCAGGATGGCCCCTCCAACTGTTCACAGAGCCTCTTCTATGGGGAGGCGCAGCACCAGGTGCCAGGGCTTGATAGAGGCAACGGGGGCTGGGACGAGGCTGGAGGCTGAGGCGGTGAAGAGAAATAGACAGATCTGAGAACTGTCCCAAAGGTAACAGCCCAGGTCTCAGCAGCGGGCCACAGAGGGGAGGAAGGGAAAGGCATCAGGGATCCCTCCTGTTGGGCTATGTGGGTGTCAGGCCAATTACCAAGCCAAAAAAAAAAAAAAGTAACTACCAGGCTCTTAGTAGACCAGCCTCAAGCCACTGCTAAGAGGCTGGCTTGTGAAGGAAAATCACCAGCTTCATATGAACATTATGAGGTTCCCTTGTGACATCTCCGTGGAAGCCCACGAAGACAAAGGACCACCGCCATCTGGAGCTAGAGAAGAGGACACGGCACTGAGCTGTGGGAAACCCCTATACTCTGGGGTTTAACAAAGGTGGCCAGTAGGGAGCTTACAAGGAGACGGAGATGTGTGGCCAGAGTCGCTAGAGGAAAGCCAAGAGATCTGGTCACAGAAACCCAGTGCTTCAGAAAGCAGAGCTCAGCCTAATGTGCTAGAAAGTCAAGATGAGGACTAACACGTGCATCTTGAATTTGAGAACATGCCGGCACTGAGGCATCTCAGCGGGAGCCACTTCCGGGACAGGGTGGCCTGGAAGTCCACACACAGAGGACATACTTGTCCAGGAGGCAGGGAGGCCTTGCTGTACAGGGAAGGGAGATGGTGGCCCCTGTCGGCCTCTGCAGGAAGACCTGGGAATGGGCCAAGCCCTCTGTCCTCCCCAGCCTGGGATCCTCAAGCCCAGGAGTGAGGAGCTAAGTAGGCAGTGGCAGGGACCTCAGGGCTGGCGCTCCAGCTACTTCTTCCTGCGTCAAGCTCGGTTTCTTGTCTGTAAAAAGGAGAAGAATTCTAGGCACAGTGTTGGCATGAGGGTGAAAGGAGAGCACAGAACCTGACCTGCAGAGGTGCACAGCCCTCCCAGGCAGAGCAATGCACAGACGCCTCCCTGCAGCCAACACCACCTGCCAGATGCTTCCCTGCGACCAGCACCATCCGCAATTATTCCTGGGCTCAAATGCCCCAGTGCCAGGCACAGGTGAGAGGGTAAACTTGGATGCAGGACTGAAAAAAAGGCCAAATTCAGGGGTAACATCCTCACCCAAACTTGAACTAGATTAAAAACTCAGGTGAGTTTGCCAACCCATGGGGGACATAGCTCACAGGCACCTAAGTCTCACAAGCATCCCCACAGCTGGCATGAGGGTGCCCAATTCTCCCCAATCTTCTATCGCTGTCTCCACAGGTGTTTTTTTGAGACAGGGTCTCACTCTGTCACCCAGCTGGAAGGCAGTGGTGCAATCACAGCTCACTACAGCCTCGACCTCCCAGGCTCAAGTGATCCTCTTGTCTCAGCTTCCTGAGTAGCTGGAACCACAGGCACACACCACCATACACCCAGCTAATTTTCTGTATTTTTTGGTAGAGACAGGGTCTCTCCATGTTGCCCAGACTGGTCTCAACTCCTTGGGCTCAAGTAATCTGCCCACCTTAACCTCCCAAAGTGCTGGGATTACGGACATCAGCCACTGCACTCGGCCTGTCACCACAGGGTTTAATAAGGCTGGGAGGAGAGTGGGCAAGGACCCAGCTCAGGCCCTCTGGTTGGATGCCACACCCAGAGTATCCTGCCCAGGGAGCCACAGCAGGGGCTGGACAGAGGAGGCCTGGAGCCCCACGCAGGCTGAACGGAGGTGGCAAGCTGGGCCCTCACATCAGCCTGCAGACCCAGCAGGGTTTATTTTTGCAGTAGAACCAACATATAACAATTAGATTTTGCGCAAATGTCTGGGTTTCCAGCTTCATCTGAAACACTGGGGCAGCCAGCCACGCAGGGCTTGCTGTCCACGGGGCAGCCACAGGCCAGAGCCCAGCAGCACCCACCCCAGGAAGGCGTGAGGGCCATGTGGCTCCAGGCCCTGCCACTCACCAGCATCTCAGGTTCATCCCTCCCCTGCCCCATTCTGTCTGCCTGTCCCCTGCAGGCCCCTCCACCCATTTCCCTGCCTGTTCTCCTGCCCCTTATGGCCTGCAAATCCACATACTGGGCCCCAGGCCTCTGAGAGCTCTTGGAAGCCACCTTCCAGGCAGAAGGAGAGGGAAAGAAGCCCTGGGGCTGCACGGGCAGGGGGTCCCCTCTTCTGCAGCTAGGGCAAGTCCTGGGGAGCAGGTCCTTCTGGCCACCCCAAGCCTGCCTGGCGTGGAGGGGAAGGGTCACCATCTACTCTGCCCCCAAGAGCAGCCCAGCAGGGGAAGGACTCTTCTGAGAAATGAGGCAGAAAGGGAAGTCGGGCCCAGAATTGTGGTCCCAGGAGGGAAAATGTGCCTTAGAAGAAAGCAGGATGGGGCAGGGTGCGGTGGCTCACACCTGTAATGCCAGTAATTTGGGAGGCCGAGGCGAGTGGATCACCTGAGGTCAGGAGTTCGAGACCAGCCTGACCAACATGGTGAAACCCTGTCTCTACTAAAAATACAAAAATTAGCTGGGTATGGTGGCACGTGCCTGTAATCCCAGATACTCAGGAGGCTGAGGCAGGAGAATCGCTTGAACTCAGGAGGAAGAGGTTGCAGTGAGCCAAGATCATGCCACTGCACTCCAGCCTGGGTGACAAAGCGAGACACCAGAAGGGAAGGGAAGGGAAGGGGAGGGGAGGGGAGAGGAGGGAAGGGAAGGGAGCAGGAGGAGGACATGAGAGGAAACATGGGAGGTGGAGGGAGGAAAATAGAAGGAGACTAAGAATGAGGAGGAAGGAGAGTGGGGATGAGGAGGAAGGAGACGGGGGATGAGGAGGAAGAAGAGGGGAAATGGGGGAAGAAGAGTGGAGATGAAGAGGCAGGAGGAGGGGATGAGGAGGAAGAAGAGTGAGGATGAGTTAGAAGGGGGGGATGGGCCGGGCGCGGTGGCTCAAGCCTGTAATCCCAGCACTTTGGGAGGCCGAGACGGGCGGATCACGAGGTCAGGAGATCGAGACCCTCCTGGCTAACACGGTGAAACCCCGTCTCTACTAAAAAAAATAC
>NC_045454.1:27681267-27701886 GCF_002776525.5 Piliocolobus tephrosceles | reverse complement strand
GGGGGGGATGAGGAGGAAGGAGAGGGAGATGAGGAGGCAGAGGATAGGGAATGAGGAGGAAGGAAAGCAAGGATGAGGAGGAAGGAAGGGAGATAAGGAAGAAGGAAAGGGAGATGAGGAGGAAGGAGAGGGGTGATGAGGGGGAAGGGGAGGAAGGAGTAGGGGGATGAGGAGGAAGGAGGGGGATGAGGAGGAAGGAGGGGGATGAGGAGGAAGGAGGGGATGAGGGGGAAGGGGAGGGGGATGAGGAGGAAGGAGACGGAAGATGAGGAGGAGGAAGGAGAGGGGGATGAGGAGGAGCGAAAATGAGGAGGAAGGAGGGAGATGAGGAGGAAGGAAAGAAGGGATGAAGAGGAAGAAGAAGGGGGATAAGGAGAAAGAAGAGGGGGAATGAGGAGGAAGAAGACGGGGGATAAGGAAGAAGGACAGGGGGGATGAGGAGGAAGGAGAGGGAGTTGAGGAGGAAAGAGAGAGGAATGAGGAGGAAGGAGGGGGGGATAAGGAGAAAGGAGAGGGGGATGAGGAGGAAAGAGAGGCAGATGAGGAGAAAGGAGAGGAGGGATGAGGAGGAAGGAGACAGGGGATGAGGAAGAAGGACGGGGGGATGAGGGAGAAGGGCGGGGGGGATGAGGAGGAAGGAGAGGAGGGATGAGGAGGAAGGAGAGGAGGTATGCAGAGGAAGGAGAGGGGAGAAGAGGAGGAAGGAGAAGGAAGATGAGGAGGAAGAAGAGGGAGGATGAGGAGGAAGGAGAGGGGGACGAGGAGGAAGGAGAGGGAGAATAAGGAGGAAGAAGAGAGGGGATGAGGAGGAAGGAGGGGGGATGAAGAGAAGGAGAGGGAAGATGAGGAGGAAGGACAGTGGGGATGAGGAGGAAGGGGAGGGTCTCTTCCAAGAGCAAGGTCTCCACTTTCCTGTTGCCCCACATGGACTGCCGGCCTCTTGGCTGGAACACGCCTTGCTTGTGTGCGTATACACACACGTTCTGTATACACACATACCGCCTGCACACACTCTGGGCATGTCATTATACACACCTGTGTCGTCTGCTCACATCAGCTGTCACTTGTCTATGCCAGCAGACATTATTTGTGCACGTGCGTGCACACACACACACACACACAGGGGACACCCCATCTGCACACACGCTCTCTGTCTGCACACAATAGGCATGCCATCCACACATGGGTATACTGTCCGCATACAAGTGTGTGCACACACATACACATCCTCTCTGCATACATACTGTGTCCTGAGGTCACACCGCTGGGACCCCAGCACCTGGAAGAAAGGATTAGGGGACATACAGTCATGGGAAAGGGCGGTGCTTGAGGCTGAGACCCAGGGGTGGCCAACCTCTGGGTCCCTCCCCAGGGCCAGAGACAGGGAGACAGGTGTGGGAGAACTATAGCCCCTGCTGACCCTCCAGGTGCACTCCAGGTGTAGGGGAACTATAGCCCCTGCCAGCCCTTCACATGCACTCCAGGTGTGGGGGAACTGTAGCCCCTGCCAACCATCCAGGTGCACTCCAGGTGTGGGGGAACTCTAGCCCCTACCAACCCTTCTGGTGCACTCCAGGTGTGGGGGAACTGTAGCCCCTGTTGACTCTCCAGGTGCACTCCAGGTGTGGAGGAACTCTAGCCCCTACCGACCCTCCAGGTGCACTCCAGGTGTGGGGGAACTGTAGCCCCTGCCAGCCCTCCACGTGCACTCCAGATGTGAGGGATCTGTAGCCCCTGCCGACCCTTCAGGTACACTCCAGCTGCACTTGCTGCTCCCTTTCTCATCAGGCCTCCCCCAGCTCTGTCACTCAGCTCAGCCTGGTCACCCTAGTCTCCCTCTGCCCATACCCCAACCAAACAGGCTCTGGAAGACACAGTGTAGACTGATGGCACCACTGCAATCACATGGGACTAACCCTTCCACAGCAAAGAAGAGAGAGCTCTGAGCCCAGCAGGGCCTGGTCCTCCATCCAGGTGTGCTCCCCACAACCCACCTCTCTGCACACAGCAGGCACTCCCTAGAGACTTGCCAAGCTGGGTGAGACCTCTAGACACTACCTGTCTAAAATGGCATGGGACCAGCTCAAAACGTGACAAAGAATCTTGGACCCATTATCCCCTCTCACCAGCCCCCAGTCCTGGAAGAAGCTGGACAGCGAGTGGCACTTGCTGGTGAGTACAGACAGGTTTCTTTTTTTGAAATGGAAAAATGACATTTTGCAACATCACTGTGAAAAATTAAGTTAGATCTGAAGCATCAAAGATATTTTGCAAATAAAACCAGGGCTTTCTGTGGCTGGTGATTGCTGAGTTTAATCCCGCAGGTACCCTGGCCCGGCCAGCAGGTACCGGGGGAGCAGTCTGTGTCCACCTGACCCTGTGCTTCTCGGGAAGTGTGGCCTGCCTCCAGAGCCTGGGGAGACAGCAGCCACATGTACATGAGGCCAGGCAGTCCCAGCTCCCCAGACACGGTGACCTTTTGTCAACTTCGGACAGGAACACAAATCTACCGTCACTCTATATCGGCCTTGATTGGATCAAAATCCCATCGGAAAACAGGGGGAAAGGCAATAAAACCTCCAGAATTAATATTAAACCACTGACATTTCACAAACCGCGCGGCGCTGGCAGCTGCCAGTCTATCAGCAGGAGGGACTCCAAGGGGACAAGTCAGGCATGAAGGTCACAGCAGTGCCAGGGAGTTCCGCCCAGGCCCCACATCAGCACCAAGGGGAGAAGGGACCTAGACGGCCACAGCCCCCGCAGGACCACCCCATCTCTCTGGACCCAGTCCGTGCATTTGCCACATGTGCTCTCCACAGTGAGGGAATAAACTGACCTCTGAAGCCAAAGATGATGTCAAATCTGGAGCTTGTGACTGTCCTCAAACCCCAGTACTGTGCCTACCACAGTCCCACAGTGCAGAGAGGCCACCACCCAGGATGAGACCAGAACAGACCAAGGCTCCTCTGAGAGAACATCCTGGGCCTGAGGACCCACCAGGAGATGTGAAATGGCCTCAGCTTCCTGCAGCCCAGCACCTACTGACACCTGCCATGTGCCAGGCAAGGTGACTAGGCAGGTACGAGGATGACCGGAGCACAGCTCCTGCACTGGAAGGGCTCAGAGCAGGCATCTTTATTTCCAGGTAACCCCACCTGGGCAGAAGCTGGAAGTGGGCCGAAATGAGACCCTGCCAGGGCCCAGCCCCCTCCCGGAGCACGCCACCTCTCACATGGACAGAGGGCCTCCCAGAGTCCATCAACTCTGCCACAGACCTGCATGCACATAGAGCCAGCCCTGTGCTGGCCTTCGAGGGACAGTGCAAGAAGGTGTTAGCTACCTCCAGCACTCAAGGAGACCCAGAAAGCCACTCTAGAGGTGGCAAATCCTGCCACCTCCCCCAGCCCCCGAGCCTTCAGCAGACATCGCAACCCAGTACACTCTCCTGCTAAGTCCAGGTGCAGCCTCAGACTTCGGGAGCTGGCCTGAGATGAAAGCAGGTCTGGGGCCTTCCTGAAATAAGAGCCTAAAGCCGGACACAAGGGCAGTTCTTGGTGGTGTAGGGACAAAAACAAGGGCAGTCGAACATGTTAGGAGGAAGCAAGCAGGAGGAAGCCTTCCTGGAAGAAGAGAGACTGCAGCTGGCCAGAGTTGGCCAGGAGAGCTGTGTGCACAGGCAGGCGAGCAGGTGCAGGACCAAGCCAGGCCGGCAACTGGGGGGTGTGAAGTAGGACAGTCCACATCACGTGCCCCACCGTGGAGCCCCAGGTGGGGCCCTAGATCTTCAGGGTCCACTCAGCCCAGGACAGTGTCAGTGGGATGGAGGATCTTTCTGCTTCCCTCACCCTTCAGAGCCATCCCTAGGGCACAGAGGCGAGCCACCAAGGGCCAGGAAACTCCTGTAGCCACAGTGTCACCAGCTGGCCCCAGGCCCTATTCTCAGGGATGCTCTGGTCAGAAGCCTCTAGGTGGTGGTCCAGGAAGATGGAGAAGGGATGCCAGAACCTTGGGGCTCTGGAGCAGAAGCCACGCTTTAGTGTGACTGGCATTTCCTGAGCCACTTGGGATCCAGAAATTCAGGGGACACAGAAACGTGAACGTTGACCTCAGTGCATCCCATGACAATTTGCAAAGCTACTTCCTGGGCATCAGCTGGTGGACCTCACAGCAGCCCTGGGAGCAGGGAAGGAACCCAGTGCCCTCTGGGCAGAGGGGCCGAGGCTCGGTGTGCTGGAGAGACTCAGCACAGATCTGACAGTGGCAGTGTCTGCATCCAGGCTTCGACCTTCCCATCGCTGCCTCCATTTCACCGTGCCCCCAGCCCTGAGCTCGCACTGCTTCCCTGATGACATCAGGCCAACCCTGCGGGAGGCTGGTCAGACACAGGGGACCAAGGCTGGCAGGAACGGGCACTGGGAGGCCGCCACAGATGCCCCAGGCCCCCATAGCATCTCCACTTGAACCATTAAACAGTATCCTGCCAGTGGGGAACCCTCTCCGTGGGTCTGGAGGCCTAAGGGAGCCAGGGCCCTGACCCTCCGGCTGACCCTTGGTCATGACGCGCCAGCTCCATGATTTCTAATCACCAGCCTTGCCATTAAGGTGAAGGAAGCACATGGGGAAATAACAGTTTATTTCCAACAGATCGATCTGCTGATATCCGTCTGGCCCCAGCCTCTTAATTCTCCATAATGTCAAAGCAATTTTTGGTTAAGTACACAGTCTGTCCTCTACTAAATTAAACTAATAGATCTAGTGGGAAATAAAACCCCAAGTGTATTGAGAATATTAAAAATAAAAAAATAAACTCTCCATGAGTCTATAAGATTTATCTTGGCAAATGATTAAATAACACACACACACAGAGGCTGTAATAAAATCATTTTGGGGGTGCTCAGCTCCACCGGTCACCTCTAAGTTCTGGCCACTCCTCTCCCCTTAGTAACACCACTCCTGCCAAGCACCTGGGTTCAAGAGTGGCTGGGCAATGCCCTCAAATATCCCACGCTGCATCATCACAACACCAAAGCTAGCAAGGCGTGTGCATCAACATGCAGACTGTTGCTGTTAGGGCCACACCCCAGGTGCTGAATGACCGGCTCTCAAAACCAATCCTCCCATTCACCCACTGCAGGCAGCAACGCCAGTACACCCATTTTACAGATGAGAAAAACAAGGCTCTGAAAGGCCAAGGCAAGGCCAGGATCTGAGCCAACGCTCATCAGACTCCACAGCCCTGGACCTCACTGTGTTTCGTTCTGCTTTGCTTTGTTTTGCTTTTTACTTAATTGTCCATTTGGCTATACACGGCTCAGGCCATGAGGCAGGATCTTGCTTTGCTAACGCTCATCAAAGACAGCATCTGGGCTTTCCCTGTGGAATCCAGAGGCTGGCACCCCAGGGAGGGCAGAGGAACCGGGAAGGGTGGGGCGAGGCAGGCTGGCCTCGGGACTTGGGCACGGGAGCCCGCTCTGAAACCTTCCCATCTTCACTGCGCCAGATGCACTGCTGTTTGCTGGGGCCAGCTCTGCAGGCAAAGGGGGTGGCCAGCAGAGGAAGGTGGGAGGTGAGGACACGTCGAATGGTCTCTCCTCAGAGCCAGGACCCAATAAGGAGGGGTCCATGGCAACCACCTGGCTTCTGCACTCAGCTCCCAGTCACTGCCCCTCTAGGGGATGGCAGTTTCCCATCTCCCACCGCCCCTCTACACTGCCATCAGGGTCAGAACTCCTCCTTGTCACCAAGCCCAAAGCCTTACCCTGTCCTGTCCCCAAACACCACTGCTACTGATCCTGTTATCTCGAAGTTTTCTCTTTGTCTCAGCGAATTTCCCAGATCTCCTGCCTCCACCCCCTTGCATGGCACCTACTTGTCCTATCTCAGCCAGATTCTACTCTGCACTTAGGCAGAGCTCAGGAAGCCTCCCCAGGCAGGACTCACCGCTCACCTCTTCGAGGGGGGCCCTGCCGGGGCTGGGATTACTATGTGCTTAGCTTGATTCCCCATGAGGCTCTGAGCCTCATAGCCAGGGCCACGTCTTGTTTAGCTCTGAGCCCCACTCTTCTGGGCACAGGAATCTTTGATGTGGCTGCACAGCCCAAGCGCCCCTTGCCCTGCCTCCTATCCCACTGAGCCCCCTCGCTCACATGCCACGCTCTACCCCCAAGTCCCCTCCCATGGACTTGGTGCTTGTGTGTCTTCTGCCAGAAGCATTCTTCCTTCCCCAGGTCTGCTTGGCTGACATCCCCAGACCTTCCCCCACCACCAAAATTCCTGCTACGTGCGGGTGTGCGCCGCACGTTACCCAGCGCTGGGTAAAATATCAGACTTAGTTTTTGTTTATTTTCTGGGGGTCTGTCTCCACCCGCTCCCGGGTACAAATGCAAATTCCCTGCAGGCAGGAAGCCCATCTGTCTTGCTTATGGCAGCATCCCCTGCACCAGCATATCGTGGGACACGCGCTAGATAAATGATCAGCCTTCAGGACGCGTTGGCTGGAAAAATGTCTGGGGTGAAACAGGCCCTGACTGGAGTTTCTCCCATTGTGTTCCCCTTCTCTAGACCATCCCCAAACCCAGCTGATCCTGCCTGTGACAAGGAAGCAAACAGCCCAAAGCTCTGAAGACACAGTGTGATGGCACTGACGCAGTGATGTCAGGCCAGACCCTGGGGCCTGGCAGCTGTGAGTCCTGTTGCTGCTGCTGGCCAAACCCTGGCTGACCACGAGCAGGCTTGCTTTGCCGAGTGCAAGCGCACATGGGAAAGGGCAGGCTGCCTCCCTGATGGCCCTGGTGACAGCAGGGGGCCCTCTCTTATCTCCATGCAATGCAGGGGCTGACACCTGCTACCCTTCTCCTGGAATTCAGCACTCCAAGTTGGTGAGGACGTGGGGCAGGTAAGGGCCACAGGAACCCAAAATGTGAGCCATTTCACTTGCCCCTCCTTCCGTCTTAGGGGCGTCAATCACTGCTTCCCTCTCCAGCAGTACCCAGCAGTCTCTGTCAGGGTGCAAGCAGGGCCAGGCCTCCACCCCTCGATGACCTGATGTGTACCCCTGGAGAGGCGTCTTCCTGGGACCAGACTTCAGGCTTTATCCCTGACACTGGTGGCGACACTAAAATGGCCAAAAATAAAAGCCCCCATAAATCTGCTATTTTCCTATAAGCTGTCGGGTACACAGAGTGTGCTGGGATTATTGATAGAAAAGTTTATGGATGGGCTGCATCTTAAGATCAAAATACATTACCCAAAATCAATGTTGCCGTACATGGTACAGGAAGGACAGGAAAGGTCAGTCGAGACAAGAATACTGAAACCCCAACTCCAAGAGGACCTGAGCATTCAAATAAATAAATTTTGAAAGTGAGTTCCGGAAAAACACTCACTTAGGGCTGTAATTTAAGGGTGCTTTCACAAGAGGCTGGGCAGTCTTTTTAAATAGCGTTTTTTAAAGTGCCTCTGAGAGCCCAGTGAATCCATCCACAGAATGGTATTGACAAGCACCCCAGCTCTCAGCCCTACAATAACAGCTCATAACAGGTAATGAGTGAGAGCTCCAAGGCTGGGCACACAGTAGCCAGGCCCTGGCAGAAGCAAGTCCCCTGGGCACAGCCAACTGGGCAGGGCAGCCAACCCGTGGCCCCATCAACCACATTACAAGAGGATCCACCTCCAGGTCCCTGTGCACAGCGACTCCACAGGCATTTTATAGCTGTGGGTGGAGGGAGGGGAAAACCGTGTTAGTTCCCATTGATGACTAATCAGGACTAGAAACAAAATGATCATGAAACGCTCTCAAGTCCATCGCTTCACATAATCACGATTCACTGCAAACAGGTCATCTTTTTTAGGAGCCCGAGAGATACCACAGCAGGTAGAGCTGAATGGCTGTGTCCCCAGAGCTTAGTGTCCCTTTGGGAGAAGTGACCCGCATGCTCCATCCCAGCCCCCTTCTTTAGAGTCTCCAACTGACAGACCACATCCCACCAGGACATAGTAAGAAGGAACTGGCTCCCCTGCCGGGAGCGGGAAGCCAGACTTGGCACAGACTGGCAGGGAAGGAACCCAGTGCCTTCGGAATGACAGGGGCTGCAGTCTGGTCTTAGCTCACTAATCCTCCAACTAGCCAAAGGGCTAAGTCGAAGAGACAAAAGTCCCTGCCCTGCCCATGGGAAACCCACAGCAAAGGGGAGGCAATGTCCCCTTCCCCAATGCTCCTAGCAGGGTTTCCAGTCCGAACATTTACTAGGCTCTACCTACGGGTCAGGCCCAGCTGGCAGTTAAAGACACAGAGAAAGCCAGTGTGGTGGCTCACTCCTATAATCCTAGGGCTTTGGGAGGCAGAGGCAGGAGGACTGTTTAAGGCCAGGAGTTTGAGACCAGCCTGCACAACACAGCAAGACCCCATTTCTACAAAAAAATATTAAAAATAAAAAATTAGCTGGGTGTGGTGGTGCATGCTACTTAGTCCTAGCTACTTAGAAGGCTGAGACAGGAAGATGGCTTGAGCCCAGGGGTTCAAGACCAACCTGGGCAACACAGCAAGACCTCACCTCTACAAAAAGTTTAAACATAAAATTGGCCAAGTGTGGTGGTGCATGCCTGTAGTCCTAGCTACTTGGAAGGCTGAGGCGGAAGGATCGCTTGAGCCCAGGGGTTCAAGACCAGCCCGGGAAACATAGCAACATCCCATCTCTACAAAAAAATACATAAATTAGCAAGGCATGGTGGGCTAATCCTCCTGGTGTCAGCACGATTACTCTGGAGGTTCAGGTGCTTGAGCTCAGGATGTTGAGGTGCAGTGAGCTAAGATCGTGCCACTGCACTCCAGTCTGGACAACAGAACAAGACCCTGTGGGGGGAAAAAAAAAACAGCGAAGGTGGGTCAGCTGCTGTCATCACAGTCTACAAGGCAAGGCAAAAAACAAATAGACGAAACTGAACAGATAGGAAAGAGACTACAAGTGTAGCTCAGGCTGCTCCTTGCTCCCATCAGTCAAGGGCAGGGCCTTGCTCTTCACACCAACTCAAGGCATCAGGACACAGTCTTACCTGGAGCAGGGAAGAGCTTAGTGTTTTGGTTAATATCTAGGACCCCAGAATAAGACAGACTTTGGGTTGATGTGTCACTCAGCCACTTACTAACTATGTGACCTTGGGCAAGTTCTGTAATCTTCTGAGCTTCATCCATAAAATGGGGTAAAATCACAATGTCTACCCCTGGAGTTGTGATTGAGATAAAATGAGCTCATTCATTCATTCCATAAGTATTTACTGAGCTCCTACTCTGTGCCAGATCCTGTTCTAGGTGCTAGAGATACATCAGTGAACAAAGCAGGCAGTCTTAGAGACATTCAACAAGGAACCCAATAAGTAAGGATGTGCTCCCACGTGTTGGAAGATGGCTGGTGAAATGGAAAAAATAAAGGAAGCAGAGTGAGGGCCTGGGAGTGCTGGGTGGTGGGAGGAGAGGCAGTGTAGACTGCAGCGTAAAATATGGTGGTCCAGGCCGGCTTCATGGAGAAAGTGACTGCTTGACCAAAACCAGAGCACAATGGAGTCAGCCAAGCAGGTATCTGTGGGAGAAGCATGTCAGCCAGATGGCACGGCTGGTGCGAGGGCCCTGGGTAGAAGCATGCCCCGCGTGCTGCATTGTAGGAAGGAGAACAGTGTGGCTAGGGGAGTGTGAGCTATGGAGAAGACAGAAAAGATGAGGAGATGAAGGAAGGGGGTGAGCAGGAAGCAGAAAGGCAGATGGCTTGACCTTGGTAGCCACTGCAAGGCCACTGGTGTTTATGCCAAGTGAAATGGGAGCCACTGCGGGGTTTCAGCAGTGGAAGAGAGATCTGATTTCTCTGTGAGAAGGAGCTCTTTGTCATGTTGAGAACTGATGCCTGGAAAGTGTCTAGTACATGGAAAGCATGTGAAAACATGTATCGGTCGCTCTTAGAGCAATACCAACTCATGCAGTGGACAAGAAACACCTAACCCCACATGGAGGTACAGGGATAAATTACTTCCAGATAATTCCCTCTAGCTACAGGGATTCTCCCACGGGCATCGCTGATCTCTAGCAGTAGCCTCTGCTTGGATCTGGCATCAGGAAAGGAGGCTGCTGCCTCTCCAGGTAGGCCACTGCGCAGTGGGCTTGCTCTTTCTTCAGAACGCTGCTTGGAATCAGTCCCCAAGTGAGCCTGCTTTCCTGGAACCCCACCATGGTCCTGAATCTGCATAGCGCGGTGCAAGTCTGCCCTCTCCCTTCAGAAGCTGAGGACAGCAATGGGGCCTGGCAGGGTCTTACATTTGGGGGTCCAAAGCGGTTTCTAAGGGCACATGGGATTTCCTAGGAAAAGCTCCTGCCATGACAGAAGGAGCTGGCAACTGACTCTGTGGAGCCCCTGGAGAGGAACTTGAGGGACAGGAGGGAAGTCCTACAGGACCCCCTTTTTCCATCTGCCCCCAGCAGAAGACCTTAGAAAACAAGGGCTTGATAGATGAGCCACAGTGAGCCAGCGGGTATAAGTGACTCCTGGGCCATAGACGAGGAAACTGAAAGGCAGGCACTGGAGGCATGAAGGGCTGGCCCGGGGCACCCGCTAGCAAGGACAGCCTTGGAGGGGGCCAGCAGCTCCTCCTCTCTGAGCTCTGCCGTGCTGGCCGCCTGCACCAGTGTGGCTGCTGGAAAGTGTTTTCCCTCTGGGTTTCCTTCTCCTTGGCTCCGGGGGAATCCTCTGGCGGTGCCTCTGGGAGGCTAGTAGCCGGGGAATCAGGCACGTGAATCCACCGGACTGCCCCACCCCAACCTGAGGTCAGAGCTGAGGCATAGAGGCCGGGATAGGGGCAGAGGTGCTGAAATGCACTAGCTGGGGACTCCAGGGGGAAGGAGAGAGGAGAGACCCGAGGCAAGCCTTAGGACTCGCCTCTATGACTATGACTACGCGCTGCGTCCGAACCACATGTCCACCCTGCGTTTCCCTTCGGGGACCAGACCACGCTCCCTCAGATGGCTGGGGAGGGGGCAGGCTCCCTCCGGGTGAAGGCTGGGGGAGGTACCGGGATGCCGGGTGCGCCAGAGCAGGCGGGGGATGGGTTCCGGTCTCCTGGCGCCTCGGTATCTCGCTTTGCGCCGGGTAAAGAAGGGGCCACGACCGATGAAGAGCGGGTGGAGACGCAGGCAACCGCGATCCAGGGGCAGGAACCCCGCCTCCGCCCGGAAACCTCCCGGGCCCTGAGTCGTGCCCGGCTCTCCCCACCCCACCCCCGCCGCCCCTGCCGTCACTCACGGCCGCTGCCCGCTAGCTCGCGGGTGCGCTCTCCGCGCCACAGGCACCTGCTCGCTGGGCGCTGTGCGCTCACTTCTCCCTCGCGCACTGCAGACTCCTGGCGCTGCCGCCGCCACCCAGCCTAGTCTCAGGCTGGGCACAGCGTTCCGCCCTTCTCGCGGCCCCGGGCGCCCACCCACCCGCCATGGCCCGGGCCTGGGCCAAACAGCGGGGCAGCTGGTTGCCCAAACTGGGGTAAGGAGTTGAGGGCTGGGAGCTGCGGAGAGGACCGCGGGACACACGGGGAGCAGGGATGAGCGGCCGTCTCGAGCGGTGGAGACTGGGAAGAAGCCAGGGAGAGTTTAGGTGGGAGGACTCCCAACCCAAGCGGGTGCGGGGTGGAGCTGTACTTCAACCAGAAAGACGGTGGTCCCTCCGAGCGACCCCCGAGGAGAGAGGGGGCACGCTCTGGGGCGGGGGCGGGGCGGGCTGTGGCAGGAGAGGGGAGGGCGGGGGCGATGCAGCGGCGGAGGCGGCTTGGCGCCTAGCCACTGACCGCCCCCTCCCTTCCCCTCCCCTCCCCCTCTCCCCGCCTCTCTCCGGCTCCGGGTCCGCCACGCCGGACCCGCTCTCCCCGCGCTGCGCTGGGTCGGACGCCAGGTCTGCGCGCCGCGGCTGAGCGCCCACTCGCCCTGCGGAAAGAGCCGCGGAGGAACCGGCGGGGGCGGCGGCGGGAGCCGAAGGAGGTGGCAGTCGGGAGCAGAACCAGAAGGAGACAGGGAGGCAGAAGCTCGCGGTTCCGTGGCGCGCACTCCCTCGGCCAGGGATGGGTCCCGGCGCGGCCCAGCCCCTGCCCCGCCCGCGGGGCAGAGACTGAACCGCGGATCCCCACAGTCCTGTGGACGACCGGACAGAGAGAGGCACTGACCGATCACCAGCAGCCTCCCGGTGGGACCGCGTCTCCCGCACACCCCGCGCAGCGCCCCCAGCCGGAGCCGCGCCGGGCAAGCCGGCGAGGGAGCGGGGCTGATTGGCGGCCGCCGGCGGCCAGGGGAGGGGGCGCCGCGCGGGGCCATGGCAGGCTCGGAGGCGTCCTAGCCCGAGCCGGAGCCGATCCGAGCCCACGCGGCCGCCGCCTCTACGCTCCCGGGCCCCCGCCGCCACCGCGTCCCCCGCGGGAGATGGAACAGCGGAACCGGCTCGGTGCCCTCGGATACCTGCCGCCTCTGCTGCTGCATGCCCTGCTGCTCTTCGTGGCCGACGGTGAGCGCGGGAACTTTGCTGCCGCAGTGGGCTCGGCGGTCTTTGCTGGGGCCTCCACCGAGAAGAAGGAGAAAGAGAACGAACAGGGAAGCTTCGCGGTCTCCAGCAATCCCGCTGTGCAGCCCGGGCCCGGAGGGGTAGGGGGAGGCGAGCGGCGAAGGGTCGCCGCAGCAGCAGCAGCGCCGCGCCCGAGTCGTTCCTAGTCCCGCCGGGTCCCCGGCTGCGGAAAGGAGGCCTGCGGGGTGCGGGAGTTGGCGCGCCCCATTCAGGCTCTGGCTGTGGGGCCAGGCGCGAGGGAGAAGCACGAGCCGCCCCTGCCGCCCCGCCCCATCCGGAGGGAAGCAGCAGGCAGTCGGTGACCGGTCCCTGCCGCGGCCCTGCAGCCTCTTCGCCGAACTTTGCTAGCCCCTCCGGCCGTGCGCCACGGAGCAGCTGCGGGGTGGGGGGCACAAGGCCAGCGAGCCAGAGACCGACCGCCTCGCTTTGGGTTGCCCCAGGCCCCCGCCCTACAGCTGGTCACGCCTCTCTCTCTCCCCACCCCCAGCTACATTCACAGAAGTCCCCAAAGATGTGACAGTACGGGAGGGAGACGACATCGAAATGCCCTGCGCATTCCGGGCCAGCGGAGCCACCTCGTATTCGCTGGAGATTCAGTGGTGGTACCTCAAAGAGCCACCCCGGGAGCTGCTGCACGAGCTGGCGCTCAGCGTGCCGGGCGCCCGGAGCAAGGTAACCCGCCGCCCACGCGATACCGGCGCGCGCCCGGCTCGCGCCCGGGGCGGCGAGGGCTAACCCGGGGAGGGAAGCAGCCGGCTTCGCTAGCGCAGGGCGCCGCCCTGTGGCGCAGCCCATCTTCCACCTTCGCATCCCAAAGCATCTTCAAAGTCAGCAGTGGTTACCCCCAAACTTGTCAATTATTTTGACAGCATCGCTGTTCCCGCCACCTCCCGGAACTCCATTCACGCCCAGCCCCTAAAAAGCTACACCTCAGCCAGGTCGCTTGCTCCTGCTTGCTGACTGCAGCCCTCTGATGGGTGGTGGGTAGCGAAGGAAGCCTCCTTGGTCCCATCAGGCTCTCCCCGTCCTCTGCCACTTTGAGGACGCCAGGGCTCCCCGTGGCTGCGTTCCTGAGGCCAGCAGAAAACCGAGTACCGGGAAGCCGGCAGGACCTCCAGCCCTCAGGGGACCCGAGGGGCGACTTCCCTGTAGCTGAAAACAGGCCCAAGCTGCCTGTCTGCCTCAAAACCCACACTCTCTTACACACTCTAGCGTGCACGCGTGCACACACACACCTACATTATCCCAGGGTCCCACCCAGAGTTACTGCCACTGAGGCTCCTGCTGGGTACCGTCCAGACACAGGCCCCTCCCTCCAGTTATTCGCGACTCCCAATGAACTGGGGGAGGATTGTGAGCCACGGGGCAGGGCCTAAGGATGCCCAGAGGGAAGAAGAGGGGCTTTCCTTCCCACCATGGTGTCCATCCAGTCTCCCCAGTTCAGCCAGCAGGTGTACACCAGAGCAGCCACCCGTTGGTCAGGCACCATGCTAGGTCCAAAGCCCGCTTCCTCCTGGGAAACTCCTGGAAAGCCGGACGTCCTTTGTGCCCTCAACCCCCACCGCCCGGGCGGTTTCAGTCCTAGCCTGCCGGAGGAGGGTGCCCTTGCCTAAAGGCGGATCCTAGTTCCCCCACTCAGAAGGCCGCGAGCCTCATGTCTCTCTCTCTCTCTCTCCCTCTTTGCATTTTAGGTAACAAATAAGGATGCAACTAAAATCAGCGTAAGTGTGGAGCCCAGCGCGGGCCGCGGGAGACCCCTTCTGGCCGCCTCGCATCCCGCAGCTCCCTCCCCTTAGCAAGCCGCGGCAGCCGCGCATGTGGGGCCGCGCAAGTAGGGCTGCGATCGCAGCCTTGCATTGGTGACTGCTTGTCCTGTCCGGGCGCCATCTGTCGCCGGTTGCAGGGTCGGGTTCTCTTTTGTGTAAATCAAGGGTCCAAGGCTTGAGTCCCCTAATTCGGCTCGGCGCTTATCTGTAAAATTCCCCTTAGTCAGGACCGCGCGCTTAGGTCCTCTCGCGCCTGCTCGCCTCCGCTCTGCGGGCATTCCTCCCAGCACCGGGAGCGCGCCCTCCCCGCGACCGTGGCGCCAGCTTCCCGCCCCCTCCGCCCGGCCCTGAGCATCCGCTCTGCGCCCTCCGCTGCAACCCTTTATCTTCCGCCTGAATTGCGGATTTGGGTGCGGGGTGTTACAGGCTTGCGGGGGACAAGGTAGGGGGTGGTCGTGCCAGGCTGCGAGGGGCCCGGGTCATGGGGTTGGTAACTCTGGGAGGAGATGTGCCCAAGCTTCCCAGCTGGAGCGTAGAAGGGCCTGGAGATGACGAAGCCTTCTCGTGGGTTCAGAGATGAGGGCTCCCTGGGTGTTTGGTGAGAGTCATAGAGCAGTTCCTTCCCGAAGTCCCCACCCGGGCGCAGGGGAGGAGCACTTCGCTGGGGGGCTTCTGGAGATCCCGCGGAAAGGCAGGTTGGTAGCAGGTGGCCAGGGAGCCGGGCAGCAGCCACAGCGTTGCTTGCCTCCTTGGGAGAGCGGAGTGTTAGCTGTGAAGGGCGGGGTCCGGTGACAGGGTGGCTTTCCTTAGGACGCGATTCAGGCAGGCCTTCCTTGCGCCGGGAGGTGTGGAGGGCTGGCTGGGGCGGGACTGTGGGTTGGCGCGCGTCGCGGCGGGAAAGACGTGGGGCAGTACAGCCTGGGGTTTCTGCGCACTCCAGAACTGGGAGTCCAGCCTGGGATTTCCTGAAGGTGCAGGAGGGAGGAAGGAGAGGTGGGCTCTGCCCTTCTGAAGGGCCAGCTACGGGAAGACAAGCAGGGTTGGTTTGTATGGGCGGGGCAGATGCAAGGTGGGCGTTTGGTTAACATGATGGGGGTGTGGGGGCACAGTCCAAAGAGCTGGCTGCCCGGCGTCCACGCAGAGTTGGAAGCCCTATGCCACGGAGTAGACGCGGGTGAAAGGGAAGCCAGATCGTGATGGTGGGCAAATCGGGATCCCGAAAGTGTTGAGGTGCGCGGACAAAGGGGCGTGACGGCCAGGGCGGCCAGAAGAGCAGGTTTGGGAGCTGCCCAGCCCGGCCTCTAACCCTGCTCTCTTGCAGACCGTGCGCGTCCAGGGCAATGACATCTCACACCGGCTTCGGTTGTCCGCCGTGCGACTGCAAGACGAGGGCGTGTACGAATGCCGCGTGTCGGACTACAGCGACGACGACACGCAGGAGCACAAGGCCCAGGCGCTGCTGCGCGTGCTCTCGCGCTTCGCGCCGCCCAACATGCAGGCCGCCGAGGCTGTGTCCCACATCCAGAGCAGCGGCCCGCGTCGCCACGGCGCCGCCAACGCCAACAACGCGGGCCCCGCGGGCCGCACCACCTCCGAGCCCGTCCGCGGCGACAAAAGCCCGCCGCCCGGGAGCCCTCCAGCCGCCATCGATCCCGCAGTCCCCGAGGCCGCGGCAGCCTCCGCGGCCCACACGGCCACCACCACCGTCGCGGCAGCTGCTGCTGCTTCGTCAGCGTCGCCGCCATCGGGACAGGCGGTCCTGCTGCGCCAGAGGCACGGCTCGGGTAAGGGCGCGCGGAGAGGGGGCGCACGCGCGGTGATGGCTCAGTGCTGGGGCTGCGCGGGGACGACCAGAGGAACTCCGGACCCAGGACCCGCCCCCTTGGCTCATTTGTATATGCATACTTCTTCCTAGTTAGATCGGGAGCGCCCTCCCCTAGGGACTTCTTCCCGCCGTTTCTCTGTCTTTACTCCTGGCCTCTGGAAGCATTTATGATGTGCATTTATGAACGGGGGAGGGGGCTGCGCTGCCAGCGACCTCAGGGTACGCTGGAGGCTGTAGTGTGGGGAGGCGACCTCTTTTGGGTTTGGAGAACTGGACCCTGAGGGCTGAGCTCCGATGGTGGCAAGGGGCCAGCACTCTGCCAGCACCGATGGTGGAAATAAGCTATCCCCAGGTGGGGGCACTGGCACCTGCTGGAGAGCGGAAGGCGGTTAACACTTGGGTTGTGTTGGTTTCTATTCTGTGTGCTCGATTGAACAGACTGTGTCCAAGGGCGTGGAGGGGCCTGGCTGTGTAACTTACGCTCTCTTCGGCTAAATGCGGGATGGCACTAGGCACCAGCTCTGCACTTTACTGTAAATCGCAGCTCCCCTCCCTTTGGCTTTGGGGTGGGGACAGTAAGGACTGAGCCCTAAGCCACTGTTAGGAAGGCACCCAGGGGGGAAGGCTTGCTTTCTTAGGGAGCTGAGAGGCTGGAAGAGGGGACTGGGAATGGGGGTGGGATGTGGGAAGGCAGGAGGAGGAGAAAGTGATGGCTTGACTACCCCCTGGTAGGCAGCTCTGGGGCGGTAGGAGCCACTGGCAGAGGTGGGGGTGGGGGTGGTGGGGGTGGTTATGGAGGGTAGAAAGGCTTGTCCAATGTGCCCCTCCTCCCAAGGTATCCCCCACTCTCTCCCCCTGCTCTAAGCTGGGCCTCAGAGCCCACCCCAGTGCGCGACTGTGAGCAGGTTGCTCTCTCCCTCAGCCCCTCTCCTCAGTCTTGTTTGATACAGAGTCCCACAGGGAGCATCTCTCCTGGCCACACAGCCCCGGGAGCCTGACTTTGGGGACAGGTGCATGTGAAACCTCCCACATGTGATGGAAGACATTGTCACAACCCTACAATGGCAGTTCTCAAAGGGTGGTCTACCTGCAGTCTCCTAGACTACCTGCAAAATCCATGGGGGCGGGTCTTCATGTCCTTCATGTCACCATCTCATCCTGCCTCCCTAGCTAACTCTCAAGCCCTCCGACAGTTGAGCCTGCAGTCTGCCTGGCACATCAGTTCAGTTCTGATTCTCATTTAGCTCTACCTACTGTGGCAGCCTCCTCAGTGCGTCTCAGGCTATTGGCTTGATCCAAAGGCCTCATCCCTCTTGGATGCTACACAGGGCCCCACAAGACTGTCCCTCAGCCTATTGGGGAAGGTAGGGACCTGCAGAGGGCCTCCACAGCCCAGCTGGGAACTTTCCATCCTCTGCACTAAGATATCACTGATGCTGTGACAAATAAACCCCAAAAGGCCAGTGGCTTGACACAATTCAAATGTAATATTCCTCATTCATATCACGTCCTGCCCTGGAGTGTCCCGGGGCATGTGGTGGCTCTGTTCCATGCAGTCATTCAAGGACCCAGGCTGAGACTACCAGCCTCAGCAAGAGGCTTCCAAAGTCACTCTGGGCATGACATAGAGCCAGCAGACCAGGGAGGAGAGACAGAAGCAGCCCTTGTCACCTCACTGCCCTAAGAGAATGAAGCCCTAATGCTCTCAGGCATGCATTGTGTATAATGAATCAACTTGTTTCATATGCATTTAGGACCACTCTAAGTATGTATCGTTTTTGGGAGATTGAGAAAATAGCCACTCAAATCATTCTGGCAGCACTTAACTCTCTCAGAGAAAAGCTGGTTTGGAAAAATGGCAAGGTGTTTTTTAAGGGCCAGGTCTAGAAGTGGTAAATATTACTTCTATCCTCTTCCATCTGCCAGAACTCAGTCACATGGTCCAACACAGACGTAGTGCCTGCTGGGAAGTGTAGTAGTGTAGTTCTTGGCGTGGCAGCTGCTTTCAGGCCTCATCTCTTCATAGTGCAAGGGGAGCGTGACTCCTTGAGGAGTTAGCCATCTCTGTTCAGCATACAGGCGTGCTCAGGGAGAGTGCCTATTGATTTATAGAGCCATTGGCTTAACTGATGCTGGTTGGTGAAGAGAATATCCTTCTTCCCCCTCCCCTTGGGCCCTAGCAAGGAAATGTTTGCATTACAGGCTGGGACGTATCTCTAGGATATACCTGGAGGATTTGAAAGGCAGAAGTCCAGATGTGGGTTGTGTCTCCACCACTTACTGGCTGTGTAATTTTAGGCAAGTGGCTTACCACCTCTGAGTCATCTGTAAAATGAACAGGATAATCTCTCTGACCTCAGAGGGAGCTTGGTATGGAAACTGCAGCACATATATGTTCATTATTATCACCCTGGTCATTAGCTGCACTAGTGGAGAGGAGGGAATGGGCAGATAAAGCTAAAAGGTGGGCAGTTGGAAGCCAGGCTATGGAGGGCCTTGAATGCCAAGTAGAACCGGCCATTGGTTAAAGACTTTGGTCAAGACCATGTGAAAGAGATCTTTGAGAGTGAACTTGGCTGTGCTCACAAAATGGTAATGAGACCAAGGTCAAGAGCGCACTCCTGCTTGAATCTCCCTCTTCCCCTGGCCTTCAGCCTGAGTCGCAGGCCCAGCCACAGATGACCTGACTGCCTGCCATAGCTAGTCCGATCTCCAGTCTCTGTGCTGGCCATGAAGGCTGAACGAGAGAGTGAAGATGCTCCATGCTCCAGGACATCTCATCCGGAGAAGGTGGGCTGGACAGAGTCCTTCTTCCCAGCAGATATGGAGGTCCTCAAGTCAGCTCGATGCTGATGGCACAGTGCCCAGCACCATCCCAGCAGATAGGGCCTTGGGCATCCACTAGCCACAGGGCCATATGTTAATGCCCATGTGGGTCACTCTGCCTTCTCTGCAGGGGCTGGTGTCCACAGCCATCCAGAAAGCACAGCTTGCCTGGCTCCCAGTGGGCCTGACAGCAGTGCTCCTGGGATAGAAGTACAGTGGCCTCTGAGGTCTCCGTCACCCCCTAACCCTCGCCAGCTCCTAAACAGGGCAGGAACTGTGTAGACACATCTCAGAAAGAACCTCCAGTCTCTCTCCAAGCCTCCTTTGGGGTGGCCAGAAGGTGGGCCTTCAGCTGGGAGGTCAGAAAACTTATATCCCCCACTCTCCAGGTGAATCTCTTATGAGAGTCGTTCTGCTGCAGGCACTCTGTGTCCCACTCTGGGCATGAAAAAGCGGATGGCAATACCTGTCATTCACAAACACACCTGAACAGCCTTGATGCCAAGGAGGAGCCATGCTCAGGCTTGTGTCCTACCTCGCCCCGGTCACCCAAGGCCACCCAAGCTGTGTGCTGTCAATGTGAAGGCTGCAGACTGTGTTTTGGAGGATGGGCATTAGTAACCTTTCTGTAGGGCTGCATCACCAGCCAGTGTCCCAAGCTCAGCTGCTGGCACCAGGTCCTGCTGAACGCCCTGAGAGGCAACAAGCCAGCCGCTTTGCTCAGAACCACAGCAGCCTGAGCTGCAGAGGGAGCTCGGGGCAGATGACCTTGGGCCTGGCCTCCCAGTCTTGCAATTCTAAGCAGCTTGATGGGGAGCGGTCCAAAAAGGACCGCTGCCTCTTGGTTAATAGTCTGGAGTGTTTGCAGAGGGTATCAACCAGGGTGCTGGCAGAGGCACATGGCACATTCAAACAGGGTCACTGGGGGAATGGAAAGAGCGTATGTATCAAGGTGTGGACAGGGTTAGGGCAGCCAACAAAGGATGGGTGCAGGTGCCCAGGGCTGGCATCAGTGGGAGCCATCAGCAGACCTAGCCAGGATGGGAGCTGCTGGTGACACACAGAGAGTAAGAGGGGAGGCACAGAGCCAACCCACAGTCACCCAGCAAGGATCTCGCTCTCCTCCCGCCCTCCGTTCCCCGTCCAGGCCTCCCATTGGCCAAACCCTTCTGGAATCTGAGGGCAGAGGCACCCAGGTGGCGCAAGCTATAGAGGTCAGCCCTCAGGGGCTCACAGCAGAGTTGAGAAAGGTGAGCTGAGGACCTGGGGCACTGAAGAGACTCAGGGCCAGGCACAGTGGCTCATGTGCTGGGTGCAGTGGCTCACACCTGTAATCCCAGCACTTCAGAAGGCTGAGGCAGGTGGATCACCTGAGGACAGAAGTTTTGAGACCAGCCTGGCCAACATGACGAGACCCCGTCTCTACTAAAAATGCAAAAAATTAGTTGGGTGTGGTGGCAGGCACCTGTAATCCCAGATACTTGGGAGACTGAGGCAGGATAATGACTTGAACCTGGGAGGCGGAGGTTGAAGGGAGCCAAAATCACGCCATTGCACTCCAGCGAAACTCTGTCTCAGAAAAAGAAGGAAGGAAGGAGGGAGGGAGGGAGGGAGGGAG
>NC_045454.1:27632213-27681167 GCF_002776525.5 Piliocolobus tephrosceles | reverse complement strand
AGGGAGGGAAGGAAGGGGTGGGGAGGGAGGGAAGGAAGGAAGGAAGGAAGGAAGGAAGGAAGGAAGGAAGGAAGGAAGGAAGGAAGGAAGGAAGGAAGGAGGGAAGGAAGGAAGGGAGGGAGGGAAAAGAGGCTCAGGACATTGGCCGTTTCAGATTGGCGACTGCAGAGGCGGTCCCAGCACATGTCCCCAAATCGCCCCCATTAAGCGATGGTTCCTGGAAGGAAGTCGGAAAAAAAAGTCCCTATTTTTTACATAAGCCACTTTGGTAATGCCAGGAAGGAGAGAGGGGGGACTTCCTCCAGCCCTCATCCAGTAGCTACTGCACAGCCAGGCAAGAAAGCCCTTCCCGTGCCGCATGTGTACCCAATACAGCCAAATACATATTTGCACTAAAAGTTGATGTGCAAAAACTCATTCATTTCACGTCTCATTTGTCAAGAGACATTTTGGTATTTGTGCTTAAAAATAAACATGGACTGGATTAGCAGAGAAGAGCAGGCGCAGGAGGCTGGGCCCCATCTTAGCTGTGTTCGTAAATCTGGCTCCTAATTAATCTGAACACTGACCCACTTTTCGTGAACACTTTGTTGCTGGTTACCATTTCTAGAAAAGAGAGAGAGAGACCAAACAGAATATCTTCCAGACAAACACTTCTAAATGGAAAAGGCACCGCAGTGAAATCTAGCGTGGCCTCAAAATAATCCAGTTTGCAACCGAATGGCTGTCGTATTGGCCAGAAGTTCCCCTCTGCAGGGACCTTGGGATCAGAGCGGTGGCATGTGAACCTCTAATTAGCCTCAGGGCTCTGGCTCCAAGGGAAGGCACCATGGCCCCCACAGAGAGCCAGCTGGATGTGGCAAGCTGCTGCTGGGTGCCCACACAGAGAACTGGCCCTCAATATTTCAATTAACAATGAGAGAAAGACAGCCAAGGCCATGGGTATGACGGCTGTAGAGAGGCTGTGGCTGCTGGGAGCCGTCAAGGGGGAGCATCCTTGGATGTCGCCATGGCAACCGTAAACCGTGACCGAAGTGGGCCGTGGGCAAGGTGGAGACAGTCGCTACATCTCGACCCATACCCTGGTGATGATAGAACTGAAGGAATGGCACACACGTGACCCAGGAGAATCGTGATGCAGCGGAGTCACCAACAGCACCAGCAGGCCCAGGACCTGTGGGCCCTGAGCAGGCCATGGAGGCGGCCACCTGGTTTTCCCATCTCCCCGGACCCAAGAGGACCCAAAGGCTCTTGCCTTAAATGAACAATCCATTCTTCCCCCAAGCTCTGATGTGACATGAGAATTATAATTAAGAAGAAAATAAATCTGGCAAGAGATGTCCCAGAGAAGAGAAGGCGAGGCTTTCTGAGCATCCTGAAAGAGAAAATTAGAGGATTTCATAAAGGAAATGGCTGAGCCTCACAGCTGGCAAGCGATGCCTGCATCATCCCTGACAGCAGCAATCTTACACCATCAGCAGCAGCGTGCCGTCCTCTCCCCCAGCAGCCAGTCACTGGGAGTCTGCTGGGCCCAGCCACACGCTTGCCATGAAGGGGAACCAGAGATCGCAGCGTGGACCCAAACTTAGAGGAGCCAGGGCACCCAGGTAATTCCAGGGCAAAGCAGTCTGTGCTGTGCCAGCACTAATCCAGCTGAGGCAATCAGAAGAGAGGCTTCCTGTATGTGGTGTGTGACTTATGACTTGAAAGAAGCACCTGGGGCTGAAGTCTCCCACCTTAGGTCAGACCTGGGAAAGCTTTCAGATGCCCTCTCTCTGCTTCCGAAGGATGGAGAAGGCCACACCAAATGGAATGGCCTTTGTATAGCAGTCAGCTCACTGGGCAACCATCCTCTCAGCATCAGCAAGACCCTAAATTCAGGATAAAATAGCTGCTTTTGGATTATACTAATGATAAATAATAATATTTGCCTTTTACTGAGCACTTATGTGCCATGCTCTCCTCTCACCAGCTTTCCTCCTTCCTGCAGTTCTCCCTAATGCCTCCTGCTTCAGTCCATCCCCCAGAAGACACAGCGCTCTCTGTGTGCTCTTAGCCAGAGCCCAGTCTCTCTCCCCAGGTGGAGTGGCAGCCCCCAAGAAAAGACCTGGGAGCCAGCCTTGTTAAATGTCACCGGGAGCTAACCCCCCAACAAGGAACTGCTCATTAAACACGCCAGGTGCATATCCTTAAAGCTCTGAATATTAAGGATTCCCCAAGCATCCGTGGGGATAAATGAGGTCAAATGCTTTTGTAACATGATATTGATTAGTTCTGCTCTGTGTGGACAGAGCGAGGCCTTGGCTGTGGTCTAAATCCCTGAGCTTTCTGGGAGACGCCAGTATGGTTTTAAGACATTTTTGCAGCACAGGAGAAAAATTAAAGCATTATCTTTTTTATTCCCCCAAGCTTTGCTGACTATCACCAGGCATCTCTTGGAAACTTGTATCCAGACTGGTGAGAAGGTTTCACTTTGCCTTATGTAAGGGCTGCAGGGAAGTTTGAGATGAGAAGTCAACAGGCTCAGCCCCTGTAACTCCCGATTCCTGTCTATTCCTGATGAAGGCTGACACACCTCCTTCCCCGGGCTGGTGCTTCTAGCGAAATTAGCCTGCTTGTCCGTGACTTTGGTGCTCTCACGGAAGATGTGCTATGAATACCAAGATGGAGGATCCCGTCTGGCCTCCTGTGGATTAGGGTGTAGCTGCTGTCAAGCAGTCAGTGGCGGAGGTGGCTGGGGGGCTGCTTGCAGACAGCAGTACCCTCAGTGACCGCAAAGTATGAGCAGAGCCCAGGCCCCTTCTCCTGCCTGCATCCTCCACAGGATGGCCCTTGAGAGACAGACCTTGTGCAAAGCCTGTCCCTGCCAGCAATCCTGTTTCTGGAAGTTATTGGTTGTTCTGTTCTGTTGTTACTGCTCTCCGGGCGGAAATATCAAAGCTACTTTGGACAGGCTTCAGTTGGCTCTGGTTTTTGCAATTCAAGAGGAATGTTGAGGGGTCCTGGTGTTGGCATGAAATAAGGAGTCAAAGTGGACATTTCGGAAGCTTTTCCCCACACCCACCCATCCCCCGCACCCACCTACTCTCCCGCACCCACCTATTGTCCTGCACCCATGGGCTCTGCTCCGTCCAGCTCAGAAGTAACCAGCATGCCAGAAGGGCCGCTGAGAGGGACAGGGCACCCCCTCAGAGTCCCAGTTGAGCATCCGATGCCCGTTAGAGACTGAGGCCAGGAAAATTACCTAGGCAGGTCAGTCCTCCCTACGGCTGCCCATGCTGGTGGGAGAACCAAAGCATCAGCCAGTGGAGACTGAACATGGTTCTGGAGGAAGTTACACTCACCACCACTTCCAACCATTGCATTCTTTCCTGACATTTCAAATGCTCCTCACTGTTCAGCTGGCTGGCTCACAGGTAAGCCAGGATGTGAATGCCAAGAAATTTACCACATTTCTGGGCCTTTACAGGGCTCTGGCCCTGCAAAAGTCACAGCATGTGCTTCTCACTCTTGCCCTTCCTACCCTAAGAGTATTATACTTGTTTTCCAGATACATCCAACTGCTTGATTGGATTCTTGAGTTCATCACTTCCCACTCCCTGTGTGCGAGTTCCGTCGTCTGTTATCATTAGCACGACATTGATTCCTATGCCAGAGAGCGGTTGGCAGGATCTGGGGGATAATCCATGGAAAGATGTCAGCTTAGCACAGGGCCTGGCACCTAGAATACACTCAGTGGATGTTGGCTTTGGTAACCAGCGTTATCCATGGGAATTGTGTTAACAATCCAGGATAGCTCACTAAGCTGGACAGGGTGCTCTGATCTGAGACTTCCTTCATGAGACTGCCCTCCTTCCTGCACATGCCATGGGCATGATAGAGCTAACGGTGATTTTGCATTGCTATCAGGGAATACCTGAGTCTGGTCATTTATAGAGAAAAGAGGTTTATTTGGCTCACAGTTCTGCAGGCTGTATGAGCAAGGCACCAGCATCTACTTGGCTTCTGGTGACGCTTCAAGAAGCTTTAACTCAAGGTGGGGGAGTAGGCGTGTCACATGGTGAGAGAGGAAGCAAGAGAGAGAGGGAGGATGTGCCAGGCTCCTTAAACAACCAGCTCTCATGTGAACTAATAGAGTAGGAACTCACCCATTACCTCATTACCATGAGGAAGGCACCAGGCCATTCGTGGTGGAATCCACTCCCATGACCCAGTTACCTCCCACCAGGCCCCACCTCCAACACTGGGGATCACATTTCAACATAAGGTTGGAGGCGATGAACATCCAAACCATCTCAGTGATGGGGCTGATGGAGCTCAGAAACAGAAAGGGCCATCAGATTGCAAATGGCTCGGAGAGTTGCTGTTTTTGTACATTCTCTGGCTGTGCCATTTCAAGTTGCGGAAGGTAGAAAAATGGGGATGGTGCCACATCCTCATCCTAGCCTGGTTGGGGCTATTTGCCCTGAGCCAGGAGCTCCTTGGTGAGCAAGGACAGCTTCATCATGGTTTTGTATGGTCCACCAGCAAATCAAACCTCCGGGTTTGCCCACATGCCCGAGGCCTGGCTGTGCTAACAGGGCTCCTGGGGAAAGCTGCTCCATGTCATGCCTGGTCATGCTCCTTTGTCATATAGGCTGCTGCCAGTGGCAGGAGCATTGTGATGGGAGGGGGTAGGGCCTTTTGGGTGACAAGGAAAAGCTCAGAGGAGAGGCTGGTGTTTGCAGCACTGGACGGCTGTGTCTCCATGGAAGAAGTGGGGAGAAGGTAGAAAACTCTTTCACCATGTCATATAGCCAGAGAGCCTCCTGGGGTAGGTTTAGACTGAGAGGAGGTGCCCGGAGACCCCGTCACTGGGGCCTTTACAGAGATAGAATGAGAGAGAGGAAGAGCCGCCTGTGTCAGGGAGTGCCCCACAGGGATGGGCCTTTTGGGTGACATAACTCAGGCCAGCATTACAGGCTCAGGATGTGTACTGGTTCTTCCAATTGTGTTCCTGCATTTTGCTTTTCATATTCACATCCACCCCAGCTTCCCTTGCTGTGGCTCACTGCACCCCAGAGATTGCCAATAAAGGTGCCACTTGGCACCCAGGCTAGTGAGATGAATGCAGGACAGAGATGCCACCTCTGGGATGTGCTGGGAGTGTGAGCAGGCTGTAGGCCAGGCCAGGAAGCCAGGACCCCTCCTGCCTGTCTCCACCCCTCACGCCCATGTGAGCCTGCCTCCTGCCCAGCACAGACAGCCCACTGCATACTCCTGCTGGAGGCCCACCCACCTGTAATCAGATAGTTCTAGAGACAGAGAGCCCGCCCTCTACTGACCCTGGCCTGCTGCCCATGAGCTACCCTCAGGGAGGAAGGCACAGTTTTCTTTAAGCCAGGAAAGCCCAACTGCAATGTCAGTCCCCTTAGAGTGACTTTTATTACAACTGATTCTCATACAAACGCCGGTTGGCCCAGAGGAAGAATCTTTAATAAACCCATAGAAGGGGGAGCTGACATTACATCAGGCTCAGTCTGAGAGGGGGGTGGGGATTCCTGGTCTGCTGTATCTGGTCTGGCCCAGGCCAAGGGGCATGGGGCCTACCCAGAGCATCAGACAGACCTAGCCCCTGCCCCAGGGAGGAGCTCATGGTCTAGTTATGGTGGCCATGCAGGAGGATGAACTCAGGGCTCCGCTTAGGCACAAGAGGGGTGGGTTACCAGGATGGACTTGTAGTTGGGAAGAACTCAGAAAGATGGGGCCAGGGTGGGCTGGTAGTTGGGAAAAGACTTCCCGACCCTGCAGCCAAAGAAGTTTCTTTCATTCTGAGAACCTAGATGTGCCTTGCTGCTGCCTCAGGGCTCCCAGAAGTTCCTGCCCTGTTCTGCAGTCAACACCTGGCTGAGTGCCCTATTCAGACTGATGCCCATGGAGAGCAGACCTGGTTCATTCTCACTGTTGTTTCCCCACTGCCCTGTATTCATTGGACTTTGTACTAGTTCATTCATTCATTCAATCATTCATCCAGCAAATGTCCATGGAGCATTTTTTTATGTGCAGGAATATTTCTAGTCACCAAGGGCACAATGTGATTAAGACTAATGAGGTCCTGAGAAAGTGACAGAGGAAGAGACGGGCATTGATCAAATAGTCACATGGCAAGTGGAAATTAGCAGCCATGGCTGGTACTCTAAAGGAAAGGCCCATGGGCTATGGGAGCTAAAATAGGGAGATTTGACCCAGTCAGGGAAGGCTCGCCAAGAAAGTGACATTTGAGCTATAATCAGGAAGAAAATTACGAGTTGGCCAGGCAAAGAGAGAGGGTAGAGCTTTCCAGGAAGACGGTCTCACATATGCAAAGGTCCTGTGGCAATAGGGATCTGGAGAAATGCAAAGGCCACACAGAAGCTTACTGTGGTGGGTGCAGAGAAAGCAAGATGGGGAAGCAAAGGGGAAATTAAGTCAAGAGTTAGAGTTTACTGGTCAAACAGGGTTAAACTGTAAGGCCTTTTGAAGATATCAGGAAGCTTTGGCTTTATCCTAAGGGCAGTGGGATGGGGTTTGAGTGGCTAGGGCATGATGCTTTCAGAAATGGTCACTCTAGTTGCAGTGTGGAGATTGGAGAGGTGGGATGAATTTGATGGATGGGGGAGACCACTTTGGAGGCAGTGATTCAGTCAAGAAATGATGGGGCTTGGACTCATTGGATGGATGCATTGATGGGTGTCTGGATGGGTGCTGGGGTGAATGGGTGGAAAAACAAGTAGCTGGTGGGTGAGTGGAGGGAAGGATGTGTGAAATGATGAGGGATGGGTGGGAGGAAGGATGAATAGATGGGTGGATGATGGAAGAATGAATGGATGGGTAGAAGGAAGAATGAGTGGGTGAGTGGATGAATTGGAGAATTAATAGATGGGTGGAAGGAAGGATGAATGGATGGGATAATAAATGGATGGGTAGAAGGAAAATGAGTGGATAGGTAGATGGATAGATAGAAGGGAGAACAAATGGGTGGGTAGAAGGATGATAAGTTGATGGGTAGATGGGTGGATGGATGGGTAGAAGGAAGGATGAGTGAATAGTTAGAGGGGTGGATGGTGAGAGAATTATTGGATGGGTGGAAGGAAGGATAAGGGAATGGGTGAATGAGTGGGAGAATGAATGGATCAGTAGAAGGAGAATGAGTGGATGGGTAGATGGGTGGGCGTATGGGAGAATGAATGGATGGATACAAGGATGACAAGTGGATGGGTAGATGGGTGGATGGATGGGAGAATGAATGGGTGGGTAGAAGTATGATGAGTGGATGGGTAGATGAGTGGATGGATGGGAGAATGAATAGGTGGGTAAGAAGAAGGATGAATTAATGTGTGAATGGGTGGATGGATGAGAGAATGAATGGGTGGGTAAGAAGAAGGGTGAATCAATGTGTGAATGGGTGGGTGGATGGGAGAATGAATGGATGGACAGAAGAATGATGAGTAGATGGGTAGAAAGGTGGATGGATGGGAGAATGAATGGGTGGGTAGAAGTAGGATGAGTGGATAGATAGATGAGTGGATGGGTGGGAAAATGAATGGGTGGATGGATGGATGGATAGATGGATGAGTGAATTGGGAATGGGTGGAAAAATAAATAGCTAATGAATGGGTGGAAAGAAGATGTGAGTGGGTGGATGGGTAAATGGAGAGTAGAAAGTAGGAGAAATGGATAAATATGTAAAACATGGATGGAAAGATGGGTAGAATTGGGATACAAGTTGAAGCTTGCAGGATGGGTGGGATTGGGATTGTGGGCATGCCTAAGGTTGGAGTTTCCCGCAACTGAACACCACACACTCAAGTCATGTCTTCCAAGAAGGAGGCCATAGGAAAAAAGTCTCCAGGGGATGGTAGGGCCCAGAATTCCATGCCATTCCATGCTTCTGCCTACAGTCCCTAGGCCACTGAACATAGACAGGAAGGATGGGCAGAGTGAGTGGACACAGCCAACCCCAGCCTGCTTCAGCTCCCCTAACCCCTCAGCCTTCAGGGACAGGAGCAGCAGACCTCCTCCCTCTGCTGGGCACTGGGTACTCTGGCGGATGCAGCCTGGCCCAGATTTGCTGATTCTTGTACATGGACAAATTAATGTAGATATGTTTTTTCAGGCATTTAAAAAATCCCATCTCCAGGTGGGCAGATAAACAACTGTATTCACATTAAAGACTCATGTAACAAAAATACACCAGGCAATAATTCATAATGCATTCTATTCTATAGCGTCATATTTTAATGCATGACATATCCCGGGCAGCTCCTCTGTGCTAATTTCATTTAATGAGCACATGTTATAGAATTTTCAGAGCACTATCCCTGTAAAATATGTTAACCTTTTTGGTTAAATTGCGTTTCTAAAGAAAAGTCCTCACTGTGAAACAGAAAGAAATATCCCGGTGTCACTGAGGTGGAACCCAAAGGCGGGTTGTAATGGGAAAGGACTGTGGTTAGGTCCTGTGTGTGCTGGCTGGAGGGACCTACAGCCTCCTCCCCGACCTCAAGCCATGCTCCACCATCCCTGCCTTTGCCTAGCCAGGCCAAGTTCCACTGTGCAGGACAAGGAGCTGAAGCCTGGACCCATACAGTGAGCAGCCTTCCTTGAGCAGGCATTAATTGACTACCCACTATTTGCCGGACCCAGGAGATCCAAGGTACACCCTGGCTCCAAGGTTGGGAAGATTGTAGCAGGGAGGTGAGGTACCCCAGACAGCTGGGGTTTAAATGAGGCCAGTATAGGAGACTTCAAGGAGGGGCGGGCTCCACTCATTCAAAATACGGACAGATCCCCCAGCTCTGCCATCTGCATAATGGGCACACCAGTGCTCCAGCATTCACAAGTCCCAGAGTTTTAGATCTTGAAGGGGCTTTTAGAGAACCTAGGGTGAGTGATTTCCAAACTGTGCTCCTTGGAACCCCAGGAGCCCCACCCCAACTTCAACCAGAGCCATTCTGCTTCTAATGGTTTTACATACTGGGGTCCCATGCAGCCATTAGTTGAAAATAGGGTTCTACTGCTTTAAAAGATTTAAAAGCAGCTCATATAGTTCTCACGTGGGTATATATATACCAATATGTATGTACATTATGTTAAATATACAAATAGTTTTCACATATATGCTACCTTCTAAGGGAAGAATTTGAAGTGGCTTATAAAACTGAATGCAGCATAATAGGATGAAAAGTTTTTAATGAACAAATTGGTATAAAAGGAAAATGAAGGTGAATTTGTGAAATGGCCTTGAGAAAAAGTTAGACAAAGACATGTGTGCTGGCAGTGTTGGGCAGCTGGAAGGTCAGGTCAAGGTCACTGTGGCAGCCCTGGGCACCCCAGAGGGAACTTGAGACAGGCCTCTCAGCCCCACCTTGTATCTGAAGGTTAAAAATACAAGGCCACCTTTGAAGGACCTGGCCCAATGTCTGGTGCATTATGGATGGTTAGACCAGCTGGGATGTCTAAGAAAGACTTTCATTCATTCATTCATTCAACAAATATTTTATGAGCCTCTCAGGGTACGGGCAGTGTGCCGGGTGACGAGGACATATGCAGCTGAGACAGCCATGGTCTCCACTCTCTCAGGCACACCCTCTAGCAGAGAACACAGGGGTCAGATGGTAACACACTACGGCCATCAACATACAGCCCCGAAGAAATGAAGCTTGGCTTGCAGCCTGTAGGACGAAGGGAGCCTCCAGACTGGGTCAGGGAGGGCCCGCTGTCTGAAGGAGACCCATGGTCTGAGAAGGACGGAAATGAGTGAATGGGAGATCCCCGGGGGTCGGCAGGGTGGATTCATGATGGCACTGGGAGGCAGGCAGGGGCGCAGGCAGAGGGGTAGCCAGGCGAGAGGAGTTAGGTCTTCGACCTGAGACAGACACTCCTGGGAACTTGGGGAGCAGGAGGAATTTGTGCTTTGCATTTGCAAAGAGCACTGTGGGTCCAGCGTGGTAGTTCACGCCTGCAGTCCCAGCACTTTGGGAGGCTGAAGCAGGTAGATCACCTGAGGTCAGGAGTTCAAGACCAGCCTGGACAACATGGTGAAACCCCGTCTCTACTAAAAATACAAAAATTACTGGGCGTGGTGGCGCATGACTGTAACCCCAGCTACTCAGGAGGCTGAGGCAGGAGAATCACTTGAACCCGGGAGGCAGAGGTTGCAGTGAGCCAAAATCAGGCCATTGCACTCCAGCCTGGGCGACGAGAGTGAAACTCTATCTCAAAAAAAAACAAAAGAAAAGAGCACTCTGTTGCTGCAAAGGACATGATTTGGCTCTTTTTTCTGGCTGCATAGTATTCCATGATATGTATGCACCACATTTTCTTTATCCAACCCACCGTTGATGGGCACCTGGGTTGGTCCCATGTCTTTGCTATTGTGAATAGTGACTGCTGTGATGAACTAACAGGTGCAGGTGTCTTTTTGGCAGAACCAACCTGCACATGTACCCCCTGATTCTAAAATAAAAGTTAAAAAAAAGAAAAGAAAAGGGCATTCCGGGCAGCCACGTTAGAGTGCTGGGGTATCGGTGACTGGCTTGCAGGGGGTCAGTGGATGCAGGGCGGCCTGTCGGGAGCTGCTGCCCCCGCCCAGGTGAGAGCTGATGTGGTAAAGGGGAGGGTTGGAGGGCCAGGGCATGGTGGGTATGGGGTAATGGCAGGGTCAGGAAGTAGATGGATTCAGAGCTGTGTTGGAGTCCACTTGTGGGGGCCTCTGGGATGAGCCAGAGAGGATGGGTGAGCTCGAGAGAGCCGGAGAGGATCAGGAAGGGAGTCTAGCAAAGGGAACAGACTGAGCAAAGGCCTGAAGGCAGGAGAGCCTGGGTGCATGCAGCCCCCAGCGCGGGAGTCCCGTTTACCTGGAGCTCAAGGCACTCAAAAGAGTGTGGAGACAGGCAAGGCAGCACTGTCCACTGGGTGAAAGGGCTTCCAGCTAGCTAAGGAACCTGGACTCATTCACAGGTACCAGGGAGTCACTGGAGATAACCTTCTACCACCTACCCACTGTGTGACCTTAGGCAAGTCACTCAAAATCTCTGGACCTCACCTATAAAAGGGGAAAGTGGCTTCTACCTCCTAAGGCCGCTGAGAGGGATAAAGGGGAAAATTCTCTTGCAGGGGCCGAGTACTGCTGGGGGCACTGAGAATTGTGTGCCTGTTAGCATCCCACAGCCTTGAAGGTTAGCAACCCAGATGGGGCAAGGGCCTCCAGGTGAGGAATGGGCCCCATGCGGAGGGAGGCAGCCTCACCGTCCCTGATGGGGAGCTCCCCGGGGCTCACTGCAGTCGGGCCCGCCAGTGGCCCCCTCTGACAGCAGCTGCCCAACCACAGAGAAAAGGCCTGCTTGCCATCCACTTGAAGTGATGTCATTAAAGGGCCATTAGGGGCAAGATATTATCTCAAAAGAGGTGGAAAACTGGAGAGGAGGTGGCGACAAAGTTGGCCACATTTAAAAGCCACCATGAATGTTAACATTCAGGAAAAAATATCATCCCCATTCTCCTTCCCTTGCAAGTAGCCATGGGCCGGGGTTCGGCTGAGGCATTCTTAGGGAAGGAGAGTTCGGCTCTTTGGGCCGGAGAGGTGGTGTGTGTGGCGGTGGTTAGGTGTGCACAGGGGCCAGACTGCCTGGGTTCGAGTCCCAGTCCTGCTGTTTATCTCAGTGTGGCCTTGGTTGGGCTGCCAGATTTAGCAAATAAAAATATGGGACACCCCGTTAAATTTGAATTTCAGATAAACCACCAGTAACATCTTAAAGTAAGTATGTTCCATGCAATATTTGGGACATACTTGTACGAAAAAGTATCCACTGTTTTTCTGAAATTCAAATTCAATGGAGTGTCCTGTTTTTTATCTGGCAACCCCAGGCCTGGGGTAAATCACTTCATCTCCCTGGACCTGTTTCCCCAACTATAAAATAGGGTAAAAGTAACTCCTGCCGTTACAAGGATAGAATTTAACGTAGGTCACGTACTTGCTGCAGTACCTGGCCCTAATAAGTGCTGGCAACCTTTGCCTCATTATCCTAAAGGTGCTAGGTTCTGTCTGCTTGACTGGTCTGGTCCCTGCCCTCTGCTCTCAGCTGGAGGTCGTCAGTTGCAACACCAGGCAATTGCCATGTCCTGGCTGTGGGTGGGGCTGCTTGCTGGGGGCTGAGGAGAGAGGGAGGCCCTAGGCCAGCCCTCTCATGCATGGGCTTCCTCCACGAACAGAGGTAGGACATGTGAGGAAGGCACCTATGGGGTAGTGGAAGAGAAGAAGGCAGAGGCTAGGGGCACCTAAACAAATAGCACAGACATTTGTGCCAAGCCCTCTGTGTCTGGGTGCTCAGGGAGGGCTGCCTGGAGGAGGCAGCATCCGGACAAAGGAAAAGTAGAGAGCTAGTCGTTCTGCAGGGTCAGCCTGGAGATGCTTGCAGGGAACCAGAGCACATGGCTGCAGCAGGGGAGTGGCCAGAGTGAAGTGGGGGGATGGAGGATTATGGAGAAACCCCAACTGTGGCACTCAGGCAGTGGCTCTTTTTCCTGTGGGCAGAGGGCAGTCATCAAAGGTACTGCACCACAGGGAGAGTATCCAGGTGCGTCTGAAGGACAGAGTGGGGCACGGGTGGTTACGAAGGTAGCAGAGTGCTTTAGGGGCCACTGCTGTCATTGGGCATGGTGGAGGCCTCAACTGGGGCTATGGCAGGGGAGAGAGGGCACAGCAGGGAATGGCTGAAACAGGCAGGGAACAAGCAGTCCGGCCACATTCGCCCAGGAGTGCTCCGGCTCCTTCCACAGCCTGGACACGGAGGCAGCCATCTGGGCATCATCCCCAGGGGATATGACGTCACCCCCAGGAGGACAGCTTGTCTGCAAACCCAGTGCTGACTGCCCAGGGCCTGGGAGCGAGGGACAGGGCAGGAGGACAGGTGCACATCTTGTCTGCTCTCGCAGGTCTGCACCCCACACTGGACTTTTCTTTAAAATATCTCGATTTCCTTTAAAGCCCAACTGTATCAGTGACCCCTCGTTTCTGCCCCAGTTACAGTACACATTAATTTTATGGCAGAAACTGATTCTATCCGAACTCTGTTAGTGCTCAATTATTCCTCACTGACTCCCTTTGAATAAATATCCATGAAGAGGCTTTCATAAAATGTCAACAAGGGAGGCAGCGTCCTTGCAAGGTGGCAGAGGTTCTCACCCTGCAGCGGGCTGGGCCAGTGCTGCATCCAGGGAAGAGCTGGGAGTCAGGTTCTCAGCAGGGCCTGGGAGATCCCACCAGACGCTCCTAGGGTAGGACAGGCTCAGGGACCCCATCAGGAAGCTGGGAATGTGGGAGCTAGGAGAGCCAGCCCCCGACATGAAGGAAGGGGCGTGCCTGGCCACACAACTGCATAGGGACAAAGATAGGATGCAAGCCAAGCCTCCTGGGTCCTGCACCAGGCCTGGCACATAGAATGCGAATTCAGGCACCCACGAAGGGCCAGGTTGGCTGAGCAAAAGGGGCCCACTGCACAGGAGGCGGGGATGGGACTGGCAGCTCACCCTGGGCCCAGGCTGGGGGCTAGCAGGGAGGGATGAGGGGAAGGATTTCTGCTGGGAGGAGCAGCCAGCCCCTGCCCGCCCCAGCGTCCTGTAGCTTGGTGGAAAAGCAGGCCCCGGGTTGCTGGTTCTGGGGCCTTTCTAGGAAATACCTGAATCTCTGCTTTTATGTAGAAGTCTCCCAATTTGTACATGCCAGATTATAATTTACAATTTGTAAGCCTCTGTGTGCACCAAACTCGACCCTTCTGCAAACCAGACAGCCCTCAGGTGGCCACTTGGTGCCTTCACCTTGTCCCTGGACTCTGTAGAATACAGTGTTTTGTAACCAGGAAATCAAGGAGTGGGGCAGGCAGCGAAATAGAGAAGAAGAGTGAAAGACTAGTCTCTGGGGGAGCCCCGACGCTGGCCCCAGTGCTGCCCCAGCAGACCCCTGACGCTGCCCGTAATGCTGCCCCAGCAGACTCCCGACCCTGGCCCCAGTGCTGCCCCAGGAGACCCCTGACACTGCCCCAATGCTGTCCCAGGAAACTCCTGATGCTGGCTCCAGTGCTGCCCCAGGAGAACCCTGACACTGGCCCCAAGGCCGCCCCAGGAGAACCCTGATGCTGGCCCCAAGGCTGCCCCAGGAGACCCCAGACACTGGCCCCAGTGCTGCCCCAATAGACCCCTGACACTGGCCCCAATGCTGTCCCAGGAGACTTCTGATGCTGGCTCCAGTGCTGCCCCAGGAGAACCCTGACGCTACCCTAATGCTGCCCCAGGAGACCCCTGACACTAGCCCCAGTGCTGCCCGAGCAGACCCCTGATGCTGGCCCTAATGCTGGCCCTGACCCTGGCCTTGGCATCTGGACCATATACATCTCCCCAGAGGGAAAAGGATGGGGTTTGACTGTAGCCAGGATGGCTACTAAATGCCCTCTCCTACTCTCATTCCACAAGCCCCTGCAAACCCAGAGAAACTCGTTGTACTCTGCCCCCAGGAAACTCAGAGACGGAGCCTCCTCCTTCAGCTGGGGCATGGCCTTCTGCTGCACTCCTGAGTGGACCCCAGGGCAGGTGATGGGGAATTGGGAAAAGCAGGTCTGTTCCCAGCTGCCCCAGGCAGACAGGCCAGTGTCCCCATGGCTAAATGGATGTTCAAGTCCAGCCCATCAAGGCCATTATTGCCCCTTGGGGATAGCCCTCTTGTTTCAGGGGCCCCTATCCAGGACCTTCAGCTTGGTTCTCTAACCTTTCTAGCCAAGAAGCCCTTGTTCTGATTAAAGATCTGTTATAATCCATGAGTGGTGGTTCTCACCTATAATCCCAGCACTTTGGGAGGCCAAGGTAGGAGTATCACTTGAGGCCAGGAGTCTAAGAGCAGCCTGGGCAACATAGCAAGACTCCATTGTTACCAAAAAAAATTTCAAATTAGCTGGGCATGGTGGCATGTGCCTGTAGTCCCAGCTACTCAAGAGGCTCACTTGAGACAGGAGGATCACTTGAGCCTGGGAGTTGGAGGCTGCAGTGAGCTATGATTGCACTACTGTACTGCCGCCTGGGTGACAGAACAAGACCCTGTCAATCAATCAGTCAATCAATCAATGTGCTATGACGGCACAAAATGCAGAACAGATGCGAGTGACCTTGATCTGCTTGACAGAGGAGTGGCCTGTCCATCAGACCTCCATGGTTGTCCTCATGGTAGAATATCCAAGCTTACTATTGGAATGGCTTTGTCTGAAGATGACAATGTCTTCCCTTGAACTAGCTCTTCTCTAGTGGCTGCCTGCACTCAATGTGTGAATATTCTGTGCACTACTGGACAGAGCAAGTGAAAGACAGGAGAAGCATTACAGCATCAGCCTATGAAATGAGCCTCCACTTAGCCAGGCTGCAAGAGCCAGACCAGCCTGTTGTCCATTTTTGTGTGTAGAGCCAGGCCTCAAATGTGTCTTCATTTTACTTACTCTTCTCAAACCTGAAAAAAAACAAAAAACAAACAACAACAACAACAAAAACAGCACTGTTTGCAAACCCCTGAGCCCAGCTGCAGCTCCCAGGCCACCAGCAGGTTTGCAGGGGCAAAGGACCTAGCCAGGCCCAAAGACTCAGTTCCAGTAGAGAGGGCTGCAGCTCTCTTCTAAGCCACAGCCACAGGACAAGGGCCACAGACCACAGCCGGGGCCCATATGACCCCAAAAGCAGAGGGAAGCCATCCGTACTTCTAGAAACATGGACAGCAGTGGCTGCCCTGGCTAGCTGTGCAGACTGGTAAGCTGGGAGCCCCCCACCATGATCCCAGTGCCCACAGGGGAGGAGTGGCCCCCTCTGCACTCCGTTCTACAGCATAGACCAGATACTCCATGCGTATGGAAGTCCCAGTCAATATGGGGGTTACCAGCCCTTCTCCCCACTCTCCAGGAAGCTAACTCACAGGCTTGGGCAGAGTTTGGGTCAGACGACGGCCTGGAGGAACCTTCACCTTTACTTTTATCACAAGGCTTAAAATGACTTGAGAGCTGTCATACTGCTTTCTGGCGGGGATTTGGAATTCTGCTTTTGCTTGATAAATTGAAATGAGGAATTTCCCAGACAGAAGCTGCTGGGCTGGCACTTTTAGTGTGCTTATAATGGGGTGGAGGGCAGGGGGAAGTAGAGATGCTTGTTGTGTTCTTTAAGCATCTCTTTCAAATGGCTCCAGTGTCTCTCTTATCCTGCTCACTATCTGAATGATAAAAATTAATATCTTAATTGATATCTTAATCTTGAGCCAAAGAAGCTTTGGTTCCTTTAAGAAGAGTGATTAGCAAAATGATGATACTTGCTTAATATAAGGAATGAATCAGCTACTGTTCCATCAGAGGGCTTCCCTAACCTCTCAGGCAGCCTGATTTTGCAGCTTAATCATGACAAATAAAGTTCCACATGCTCCAGCGCTATTCCTGGTACTCCCTAGGACAGGAGGGAATAGATAAAGAAACCATTAGCATCCAATCAATGCATCAGCCTGCATGCCAGCCAGCCTGCTCAGCACATGGCCCCCAGGAACACAGATGTCTCCACACCATGTTAAAAAAGAGGCTACAGGGATAGGAATGAGATCCTACCTCAGCTGAGCAGAACGCACCCTCTGGGCCCCGCCTTGGAGGGTCAATTTGGGCCTGGGACCTGCCATTCTGGACAGCAATGGACAGCAGAGGCCAAGTGCTAGACAATGGAACAGACAATGTGACCCTGGGCAACATCGTTCACCTCTGTGGGTCTTGTGTCACATTTGGAAAGGGAGGCAATGCCTGGGGAGCAGGTGGACACAGGGCTGCAAGACTCCAGAGCTCTGAACCATTGCTGATATACAGACCTCACTTACTCAGGGCCAGCCTGGAAGCCAGTCTTCCTTGGTGTGCCTCGATTCATTTGGGAAACCTAAATTGTTTATATGTCTGATGAATCAGGTAGTAAAAGGTTGCAAATCCTAGGTCTTTCTTTTGCCAAAGATCCAGGGATGTCTCAAAATAAGTGGTTGAGGAATCCTGCACCAGCAACTGGGGTATCCGGGTTCTCTCACTGGGACTGACTAGGTCGTTGGCAAGACCCGTGGAAAGCAAGGAAAAGCAGGGTGGTGCGGTGGACCACCTGGGAGCCATATGGGGCAAAGGGAGCACCCACCACCAGCCAAGGGAGGCGGTGAGTGATCATGCTACCATACCCAGAAAACCATGCTATTTCCACAGATCTCTGCAACCCGTGGATCAGGAGATCTCCCTCGTGAGCCCATGCCACCAGGGCCTTGGGTCCCAAGCACGGCACTCAGCTAGAGACTGCCTAAGACTACTGAGCTCTGGGGGGAGGAGGCAGCTGTCATCACTGAGGCTGCCTGCTGCCTAAGATGGCTGAGGTCCCAGGGGGAAGGGCGGCAGCCATCGCTGCAGTTCCAGTCTGCTGTTTTTCCCATCCCAATGCTGGGGAGACTAGGTGGTTTGGACCCAGGAGGAATTCCCCACAGTGCAGCACAGCGGCTGTGGCAGATCACGGTCAGACTGCTCCTTTAGGCCCGACCCTGACCCATCCCTCCTCATCGGGTGGGGCCTCCCTGTAGGAATTTCAGCAGCTACAGCCAGGGCTATACTGACAGAGCTCTGATCTCCCTGGGACTGAGCCCCTAGGGGGAGGGGCGGCCGCAGTCTCCACAGATCAGCAAACTTAGTATTTTCCCCTGCTGGCTGAGGAATCTGGGTAGTCTGGACAAGTGGGATCCCCTCCCCCAGCATAGCGCACCCCCTCTGCCAAGGGGTAGCCAAAGTGTTTCATAAAGCAGTACCAGATCCCATGCCTACTGACCAAGACCCCCCCACAACAGGGGTCACCAGACACTTCATACAGGAGCCTTCATGCTGGCATCAGGTTAGTGCCCCTCTGGGATGGAGATCCCAGAGGAAGGAGCAGGCAGCCATCTCTGCTGTTCTGCAGCCTCCCCTGGTGACACCTCCAGGTGTGGGAGAAATGCAGGTGAATAGGGTCTGGAGTGGACCCCCAGCAAACCACAGAAGCCCTACAGAAGCGGGGCCTGACTGTTAAAACAAAAACAAACAAACAGAAAGCAGCAACAAAAACAACAGCATCAACAAAAAAAGTCCCAGCAAGAAAACCCCATCCAAAGGCCAGCAGCCTCAAAGATTCAAGCTACATAAATTCACAAAGATGAGAATCAATGAAAAAACACTGAAAACTCAGAAAGCCAGAGTGCTTCTTCTCCTCCCAATGATCTCAACACCTCTCCAACAAGAGCACAGAATGGGGCAGAGGCTGAGATGGTTGAATTGACAGAAGTAGGCTTCAGAAGGTGGGTAATAACAAACTTTACTGCACTAAGAAACATGAGAAAACATTACAGGAGCTGTTAACCAGAATAACCAGTTTAGAGAGGAACAGAAATGACCTGACAGAGCTGAGAAACACAACACAAGAACTTGACAATACAATCACAAATATCAATAGCTGAATTGACCAAGGGGGGGAAAGAATTTCAGAGCTTGAAGACTATCTCACTGAAATAAGACAGGCAGACCAGATTAGAGAGAAAAGACTGAAAAGAAATGAACAAAACCTCCAAGAACTATGGGATTATGTAGAAAGACCAAACCTACAACTGACTGAAGTGCCTGTAAGAGATGGGGAGAGCAGAACCAAGTTGGAAAACACACTTCACGATATCATTCAGGAGAACTTCCCCAACCTAGCAAGACAGGCCAACATTCAAATTCAGGAAACCCAGAGAACCCCAGAAATATACTCCATGAGAAGATCAACGCCAAGACACATAATCGTCATATTTCCAAGGTTGAAATGAAGGAAAAAATGTTAAGGGCAGTCAGAGAGATAGGCCAGATCACCTACAAAGGGAAGCCCATTATACTAATGGCAGACCTGTCAGCAGAAACCCTACAAGCCAGAAGAAATTGGGGCCAATATTCAACATTCTTAAAAGAATTTCCAACACAGAATGTCATATCCAGCCAAACTAAACTTTATAAGCGAAGAAGAAATAAAATCCTTTTCAGACAAGCAAATGCTAAAGGAATTTGTCACCACCAGGCCTGCTTTGCAAGAGCTCCTGAAGGAAGCACTAAATATGGAAAGGAAAAACTGTTGTCAGCCACTGCAAAAACACACTGAAGTACAAAGACCAATGACACTATGAAGCAACTACGTCAACAAGTCTGCAAAATAACCAACTAGCATCATGATGATAGGATCAGATGTGCACATAACAATGTTAACCTTAAATGTAAAAACTCTAAATGCCCCAATGAAAAGACACCAAATGGCAAGCTGATAAGGCGTCAGGACCCATTGGTGTGCTGTATTCAAGAGACCCATCTCACATGTGAAGACACACATAAGCTCAAAATAAAGGTATAGAGGAAAATTTACCAAGCAAATGGAAAGCAGAAAAAAGCAGGGGTTGCAACTCTAGTTTCTGACAAAACAGACTTTAATCCAACAAAGATCAAAAAAGACAAAGAAGGGCATATATAATGATAAAAGGATCAATTCAACAAGAAGAGCTAACTATCCTAAATATATGTGCACCCGATACAGGACAACCCAGATTCATAAAACGAGTTCTTAGAGACCTACAAAGAGACTTAGACTCCCACACAATAGTAGTCGGAGACTTTAACACCTCATTGTCAATATTAGACCATTGAGACAGAAAATTAACAAGGCTATTTAGGACTTGAACTCAGCTCTGAATTAAGTGGACCTGATACATAGCTACAGAAGTCTCCACCCAAAAACAATAGAATATACATTCTTCTTGGTGACACATGGCACTTACTCTAAAATTGATCACAAAATTGGAAGTAAAACACTCCTCAGCAAATGCAAAAGAACTGAGATTATAACATTCTCTCAAACTACAGTGCAATCTAATTAGAACTCAAAATTAAGAAACTCAAAACCACATAACTATATGGAAATTGAACAACTTGCTCCTGAATGACTCCTGAGTAGATAATGAAATTAAGGCAGAAATCAAGAAGTTATCTGAAGTCAATGAGAACAGGGACAATGTACCAAAATTTCTGGGATGCAACTGAAGCAGTGTTAAGAGGGAAAATTATAGCACTAAATGCCCACATCAAAAAGCTAGAAAGATCTCAAATTGACACCCTAGCATCACAACTAAAAGAACTAGAGAACCAAGATCAAACAAACGCCAAAGCTAGTAAAAGAAAAGAAACAGTTAACCAAAATCAGAGTGGAACTAAAGGAAATAGAGACATGAAAAATCCTTCAAAAAATTAATGAATCCAGGAGCTGGTTTTTTGAAAAGATTAATAAAATAGATAGACTGCTAGCTAGACTAATAAAGATGAAAAGAAAGAAGAATCAAATAGAAACAATAAAAAATGATAAAGGGGATATCACTCCTGACCCCACAGAAATACAAACAACAATCAGAGAATACTGTAAACACCTCTATGCAAATAAACTAAAAACTCTAGAAGAAACGAAAAAATTCCTGGATATGTATAACCTCCCAAGACTGAACCAGAAAGAAGTTGAATCCCTGAATAGACCAGTAATAAGTTTTGAAATTGAGGCGGTAATAAATAGCCTACCAACCAACAAAAGCCTGGGACCAGATGGATTTACAGCTGAATTTTACCAGAGGTACAAAGAGGAGCTGTTACCATTTCTTCTGAAACTATTCCAAACAATTGAAAAGGAAGGACTTCTCCCTAACTCATTTATGAGGCCAGTGTCATCCTGATACCAAAATCTGGCAGAGATGCAAAAAAAGAAAAAGAAAACTTTAAGCCAATATCGCTGATGAACATCAATGCAAAAATACTCAATAAAATAATGGCAAACCGAATTTAGCAGCACATCAAAAAGCTTATTCACCACAATCAAGTCAGCTTCATCCCTGGGATGCAAGAAACACAATTCTAAACAGAACAAAAGACAAAAACCACATGATTATCTCAATAGACATAGAAAAGGCCTTCGATAAAATTCAACATCACTTCATGTTAAAAACTCTCAATTAACTAGGTATTAATGGAACATACCTCAAAATAATGAAAGCCATTTATGACAAACCTACAGCCAATATCTACAGAATGGGCAAAAGCTGAAAGTATTCCCCTCGAAAATCAGCACAAGAAAAGGATGCCCTCTCTCACCACTCCTATTCAACATAGTGTTGGAAGTTCTGGCCAGGACAATCAGGGAAGAGAAAGATATAAAGCGTATTCAAACAGGAAAAGAGGAAATTGAACTGTCTCTGTTTGCAGATGACATGATTCTATATCTAGAAAACCCCATTGTCTCAGCCAAAAAGCTACTGAAGCTGATAAGCAATTTTAGCAGTCTCAGGATACAAAATCACTGTGCAAAAATCACAAGTATTCCTGTGATACACAAGCAACAGCAGACAAAAAGAGAGCCAAATCGTGAATGAACTCCTGTTCACAATTGCTTCAAAGAGAATCAAATACTTAGGAATACAGCTGACAAGGGAAGTGAAGGATCTCTTCAAAGAGAACTACAAACCACTGCTCAAGGAAATCAGAGAGAACACAAACAAATGGAAAAACACTCTATGCTCATGGATAGGAAGAATCAGTGTTGTGAAAATGGCCTTACTACCCAAAGCAATTTATAGATTCAGTGCCATTCCCATTAAACTACCATTGACATTTTCACAGAATTATAAAAAAACTGTTTTAAAATTCATATGGAACCCAAAAAGAGTCCATATAACCAAGATAATCCTAAGCAAAAAGAACAAAGCTGGAGGCATCATGCTACCTGACTTCAAACTATACTACAGGGCTATGGTAACCAAGCAGCATGGCACAAAAACAGCCACATAGACCAATGGAATAGAATAGAGAACTCAGAAATAAATAAGACGCACATCTGCAACCATCTGATCTTTGACAAACCTGACAAAAACAAGCAATGGGGGGGAAAGGATTCCCTATTTAATAAATAGTGCTGGGAAAACTGGCTAACCATATGCAGAAAACTGAAACTGGACCTCTTCCTTATACCTTATACAATAATTAACTCAAGATGGAGTAAAGACTTAAATGTAAGGTGGGTGCGGTGGCTTATGCCTATAATCCAGCACTTTGGGAGGCCGAGATGGGTGGATCACCTGAGGTCAGGAGTTCGAGACCAACCTGGCCAACATGGTGAAACCCCGTCTCTCCTTGAAATACAAAAAATTAGCCAGGTGTGGTGGTGGATGCCTGTAATTCCAGCTACTCAGGGCGCTGAGGCAGGAGAATTGCTTGAACCCAGGAGGCAGAGGTTGCAGTGAGCTGAGATGGTGCCATTGCACTCCAGCCTGGGCAACAAGAGCAAAACTCCATCTAAAGAAAAAAAGAAAAAAAAAAAAGACTTAAATGTAAAACACAAAACTATAAAAACCCTAGAAGAAAATCTAGGCAATACCATTTGGGACATAGACACAGGCAAAGATTTCATGACGAAAGCGTCAAAAGCAATTGCAACAAAAGCAAAAAGTCACAAATGGGATCTAATTAAACTAAAGAGCTTCTGCACAGCAAAAGAAACTATTGTCAGAGTGAACAGACAACCTATAGAATGGGAGAAAATTTTTGCAATCTATCCATCTGACAAAGGTCTGATATCCAGAAACTACAAAGAACTTAAACAAATTTACGAGAAAAAACCTAATTGAAGAGTGGGCAAAGGACATGAACAGACATTTCTCAAAAGCAAACATTTATGCAGCCAACAAACATGTGTGTGTGTGTGTGTAAAGCTCAACATCACTGATCATTAGAGAAATGCAAATCAAAACCACAATGAGATACCATCTCACGCCAGTCAGAATGGTGATTATTAAAAAGTCAAGAAACAACAGATGCTGGAAAGGCTGTGGGGAAATAGGAATGTTTTTACAGTGTTGGTGGGAACATAAATTAGTTCAACCATTTTGAAAGACAGTGTGGCGATTCCTCAAAGACCTGGTACAAGAAATGTCATTTGACCCAGCAATCCCATTACTGGGTATTTACCCAAAGGAATATAAATCATTCTACTATAAAGATACATGCACACATGTGTTCACTGCAGTACTATTCACAATAGCAAAGACATGGAATCAACCCAAACGCCCATCAATCATAGACTGGATAAAGAAAGTGTGGTATGTATACACCATGGAATACTATGCACCCATAAAAAGGAATGAGATCATGTCCTTTACAGGGACATGGATGGAGCTGGAAGCCATTATCCTCAGGAAATTAATACAAGAACAGAAAACCAAACACCACATGTTCTCACTAATAAGTAGGAGCTGAACAATGAGAACACATGGACACAGGGAGAGGAACAACACACACTGGGGCCTGTCAGTGGGGAGGTTGGGAGGGAAAGCATCAGGATAAATAGCTAATGCATATGGGGCTTAGTACCTAGGTGATGAGTTGATAGGTGCAGCAAACCACCATGGCACACGTTTACCTATGTAATAAGCCTGCACATTATGCACAAGTGTCCCAGAACTTGGAATAAAATAAAAATGTTTAAAAAAGAAACATAAAAATAAAACCACAATGAGATACCATCTCATGCCAGTTACAATGGCGATCATTAAAAAGTCAGGAAACAACAGATGCTGGAGAGGATGTGGAGAAATAGGAACGCTTTTACACTGTTGATGGGAGTGTAAATTACCTCAACCATTGTGAAAGACAGTGTGGTAATTCCTCAAGGATCTAGAACTAGAAATACCATTTGGCCCAGCAATCTCATTACTGGGTATATACCCAAAGGATTATAAATCATTCTACTATAAAGACACATGCACACATATGTGTATTGCAGCACTGTTCACAATAACAGAGACTTGGAACCAACCCAAATCCCCATCAATGATAAACTGTATAAAGAAAATGTGGCAGGCCGGGCGCGGTGGCTCACGCCTGTAATCCTGGCACTTTGGGAGGCCAAGGCAGGTGGATCACGAGGTCAGGAGATCAAGACCATCCTGGCTAACATGGTGAAACCCTGTCTCTACTAAAAAAAAAATACAGAAAATTAGCCGGGCATGGTGGCAGGCACCTGTAGTCCAAGCTTCTTGGGAGGCTGAGGCAGGAGAATGGTGTGAACCCGGGAGCCAGAGCTTTCAGTGAGCCAAGATTGTGCCATGGCACTCCAGCCTGGCTGACAGCAAGACTCCATCTCAAAAAAAAAAAAAGAAAAAGAAAATGTGGCACGTATATACCATGGAATACTATGCAGCCGTAAAAAGGATGAGTTCATGTCCTTTGCAGGGACATGGATTAAGCTGGAAATCATCATTCTCAGCAAACTAACACAGAAACAGAAAACCAAACACTGCATGTTCTCATTCATAAGTGGGAGTTGAACAATGAGAACCCATGGACACAGGGAAGGGAACATCACACACTGGGGCCTGTTGGGGGTTGAGAGGCTAGGAAAGGGATAACATTAGTATAAACACCTAATGTAGGTGACAGATTGATGGGTGCAGCAAACCACCATGGTACATGTATATCTATGCAACAAAATTGCACATTCTGCACATGTATCCCAGAATCTAAAGTATAATAATATTTAAACAAATAAATAAATAAATAAGTAGGTGATTGAGGAGATAATTTGCCCTGCTGGTTCTAGCTTGGAAAATTTTCTTCTTGAGAGAAGGAAATCTACAACCTGTGAAAGATTATTCTCCAATCCTTTTAGAGAAGAAGCTATGTCACCCTTTTCTGTAACATCTCTTTGCATGGCACCTGACTCTGTTTGAGGCGCTATTGTTTACATGCTTGTATTGTTAGCTTTTGATACATAATGAAGGACCCCAAAACTCAGTGGCTTTGGCAGAACACCACAGCCGTTTTTAGCTCAGGATTCTGGCTCAGCAATTTGGGCTGGGCTCGGTTGGGCAGTTCTTGCAGTTCTTCTGCTGGTCTGTTGGGCTCAATAATGCACCTATAATCAGCTGCTAATTCAATTGAGGACTGGTTCGTTTAGAGGGACGTCTGCTAGGACTTCTCATGGCTCTTATCCTGCAGCAGGCTGGCCCAGGCTTGTTCATGTGACAATGGGTTCCAGGAGCCACAAGAGAGAGGGCAAACCTCAGTGCACAAGCACTTTTCAGGCCTTTGCTCACTTCACACCCGATAATGTTCCATCAGCAAAAGCAAGTCATGTGGCCAAGCCCAGGGTCAGTGTGGGAGGGCACTATGATAGGGATGCTGGGATGGGGAAGGGGTTCTTGTAGCCATTTTTGCAATCAACCACTATGATATTGCTTAATCTGGACCCCCGCCCAGTGAGACATGCCATGCACATATTAATTTATGGAGCTATGCACATCCCATTTTATGAGGTGAAGAATGTTGCCCAGGGTCACATAGCAAGCTGGAAACAGGACTAGGCTTGGAAGCCCATCTCTCCAGTGCCAGCCCACTGCACCATCCCACTTCTCTTGGTTCCCTCCCACCCCAACATCAGTGCTGGGCCAGGGAGACAATGAAGGGTCATCCAGGAGCCAAATGTCTGCAGGTGTCTACTGGCCACTGTGCAGACATCCACCAGCAGACACACAGCAGGCCCTGGGTGAACCCTCCCCAGGCATCAGCCTCCAAGAGCCAACACTGCAGCCCCACTGCCACTGCAGCCTGCCCCTGGCCCAGCACAGAGTGGCAGGCTGGTTATTTCAATCAATGGTGTTTTGAAAACCTTGCAATTTAAAACCTTTTAAACATGAGTAGGTGAGGCTGTGATAGTGCCAATGACTAGTTGGGAGTACTTAGAGGCAATCTTAAATGTCTCCTGAAATCTCCATGCCAACAGTCCCATGAGGCACCAGGCAAGGTTAATGTTGCCAGGCTCACCCTCCCATTAGCCATTTCCCCTGCTGCTGCATATCCTGAGTGTCTGGAGTTCCATGCACAGGTGCATCCACCTTTAAACACCTCTTGCGGATTATTTCTGTCTCACCTGCACCTGCCTTTGTGTCAGGATTCACGGAAGCCTAAAGATCAGAGCCAGGGGCCGGGCGCGGTGGTTCATGCCTATAATCCCAGAACTTTGGGAGGTCGAAGTGGGCAGATCACTTGAGGTCAGAAGTTTGAGACCAGCCTGGGCAACATGATGAAATCCCATCTCTACTAAAACTACAAAAATTAGCCAAGTATGGTGGCAGGCACCTGTAATCCCAGCTGCTCGAGAGGCTGAGGAGGGAGCATCACTTGAACCTGGGAGGCAGAGGTTGTAGTGAGCCGAGGTCACGCCACTGCACTCCAACTTGGGTGACAGAGTGAAACTCAAAAAAATTTAAAAAAATTTAAAAAAAAAATTAAAAAGGCCAGGCATGGTGGCTCACGCCTGGAATCCCAGCACTTTGGGAGTCTGAGGCAGGTGGATCACCTGAGGTCAGGAGTTCGAGGCAAGCCTGGCCAACATGGTGAAACCCTGTGTCTACTAAAAATACAAAAAATTAGCTGGGCATGGTATGGGGCACCTGTAATCCCAGCTACTCAGGAGGCTGAGGCAGGATAATCGCTTGAACCCAGGAGGCGGAGGTTGCAGTGAGCTGAGACTGCACCATTGCATTCCAGCCTGGGCAACAAGAGCAAAACTCCATCTTAATTAATTAATAAATTAAATCAGAGCCAGGAGATCTGTGAGGCCCATGGGCGCAGTCTGGCTGTGGGTGAAGTACCCGGGAGGCAGTACCCTGATCTGGCTGGATCCCCACTTTCCAAACACCCGAGCCTCGGTGAACTCCACCCAGTCACCTGGGCATCCATCAACTCATCCATCACCGCTTCCACCCCTCGTCCTTCCCAGTGATGCCTAACAGCAAGGAATGAGAGCAGATTGGAGTCTTCGCAGCGACAACCACAGGATGATTCTTCCCACTAAAGGGGCCCAGAGGCAGAACACCAGCCTGAGCTGTGCTGCAGGAGGGCCAGGAGGGACGTCTGCCTGCAGCATAAAGATCTGGAGAGGAAGGTCTGCGCGCCTGGAGTTTTGGTGTCCTAATACTTCTCACCCAGGCCCCAGAACTGTGTGCAGAAGCGATGGTCTGTGGACAATTCACCTGCCCCTCGGACGGCACCACCCACTTTGCGTTCAGGTGTTTGAACACAGCCTGTGTTTCCTGCAGTGGTCAGGTGGAATCCCGGAGTTTCAGGCCAGATGATTTGTGCAGCCTCCTCTTTCCGCAAAAAGAGGATGATGGGGGCCCGGACATGAACTCCATGACACAGACAGCTATGGCCAGAGCAGGGAGAATTAACGAGCAGGAGACACCTTGGGTAGGAAGGATTAAGGGTGCTGCTACCTGGAGAGAGGACAGCTGTGCATTCAGGCCCAGCCTTGTCAGGGAAGCCTCAAGTCTGTTTATTAAGGCTGGAGGGAACCAGCCGTCCTGGCTGCAGTGGTGGAGTGAAAGCAGCTGAGCCTTCTGCCCTACTGAAAATTGACACAGGGTAGGGTCTCCTGCACCCCTCCTCACAGGCACGGGGCTGCAGCCCAGCTGGTGAGGTCAAGAGAAGGGAGGAGACAGGCCTCCAGATGGTGCAAGTGAGCAGGGCAGGGCTGGAAACCGCATCCACTCATGCTGCTGACTGAGCAAGTAGCAATGGCGTGCCCCTGTGGTTTTGGCAGCACCAAGGATCATGTAGGGTGCTTCCACACTTGCTCCTCTCATAACCCTGGAGGGAGCATCCCACTTTCCAGGTGAGAAGCCCAGGGTTTATGGGTGGGCTTTCCCCAGTTGCACGGGAGGCCTTACAACAGATGAAGACCCTAAAGACCGACGGGGAGCCAGGCGGGGAACCCAGGTGAAGCAGGGTGAGGCACAGGCGTTACGGCATCCATGGCAGGCCAGGGGCCAGGTTATGATCATATTGGAGAGACGGGTGGAAGTGACCCAGATGTTGCTGGGGTCGTTCCTCAAAGACCCCAGCCCACTCGTCTCCACCAACCTGCGGTTTCTCAGCTCCATACTGCAACCCAAAGAGTGGACAGACAAGGTTGCTGTGGAAAAAAGACTTATACACAGCAGCATCAGGATGTCCGAGACAGGGTGCATGGGAGTGCCAAAGCTGTGCAGTTTAGGCAGGGGTGTGGAGGGGATGCTGGGATGCACAAGGGACGGAACTGTGTGCAATCATGTAGCCTTCATGGAGGAGGAGGACAAGCAGGGCTGGAAATTATGAGGACATTTTGCAGCGTGTATTTGGGGAGAAGGAAGCATATTGTCTTTTTTTCTTTCTTTCTTTTGAGATAGAGTCTCACTCTGTCTCCCAGGCTGGAGTGCAGTGGTGCGATCACAGCTCTCTGCAGCCTCCAACTCTTGGGCTCAAGCAATCCAGCCTTCCAACCAGCTGGGAATACAGGTGCATGCCATCACACAGAGCTAATTTTTTTATTTTTTGTTGTGATGGGGTCTCACTATGTTGCCCAGGCTGGTCTCAAGCTCCTGGGCTCAAGTGATCCTCCAGCCTCAGCCTTCCAAAGTGTTGGGATTACAGGCATAAGCCACCGTGCCCAGCTCATATCATCTTTTTGTTAAAATAAGGTAATGACTTGGACATTAGAGCTCTCACACCCCACTTCAGGCCAGGTGCTTGTGTCTGATCTCACTAGGATCCTAAAGTGTATGGTCTGTAAATTACAAACTGCAGCAACAAAATGCTTTATCATTAAACCAAGGCAGCCACAGGCACCAGCCTCCAGCTGGGTGCTGAGTGTGAGCCGCCCTGGCCTGGGGAAGCCTCACTGTCCCTGGTCTGCTGTAAGCTCCTAGGTTCTTGTGACTCAGCTGTTAACCTTGCCTGTTTTCTCATCCCCTGCAGGCACTGGCCGTAGCTCCACCACAGACCCGCTCTTGTCCCTGCTTCTGTTAGCTCTGCATAAGTTCCTGCACCTGCTGGTGGGACATTGACAGACAGGGCCAACCCGAGCATCTCAGAGGCCACACATGACCTGCCCAGGGCCCTCGGTGAGGACCACATCGCTGAATGGACACAGAGAGACTGAGAGACGCATGAAAAAGTCCACATGGAAAATAAATAAATCATATTTTTGGGGAAGTTACACAAATGTAGAACACCTAAAATAATGCATCTAGTTTCCAAATAATTTGGAGTTTGGCCTATGCAGTCTGCATGGGAATCGATGATTTCTCTACTTCAATGTAGTTTTATTTTCTACACTTTCCCTCCAAGTCTTCATTTTGCACGAACTGTTGAGCAGTTATCTTTAGGATAATATGTACAAATGTTGGGGTCAAAGCCTTTTGACAAAGCGAAATATTTTTAGTAGATTATTGTGTTTAGGATTTTTTTTATTTACTTTTTTTCTTTGGGGGCTTTTCTTTTTTATTAAATTATTTCTTTTGAGGCATTTTGATTAAAAAAAGACATCTTATCATAATTAAAATTCACTGTCAATAATATTTATTTTTAAATAAAGATTGGAAACAAGGTCAGACACTTGTTTATAAATTGTATTGTATATTGCTGAAGAACAGTTGAATAAAAAACAACTTTGAAATAACCTTTCTACAGCCATGTATGAATGTCAAGCGTTGGTGCCCACTGCAGCTTGGCTGCCTGCCGTCCCCTCCTGTGCTCTGATGCCAGCTGCACTTTTGGCTGGGTGTCACCCGACGTGGAGGACAGCCCAGGGCACCTGGCTGAGACCACGCTGAGCAGATGGGAGCACCTGCCCAGCCTCCCTTAGGGACAGGGCACCTCATGGAGGCGGCAGTGAGACCAGCCCCCAGCCTGGGTCCTGAAGGAAAGGAGATCACCAGGAGGAGGTGTGAAATAAGTCAAGAATCACTGCTTCCCACTTGGTTTCAATGAATCATGCAATGCATTCGCCCACTTGGAGATTGTATGTCAAGGTGTATTTACTGTGGTTAGCTTTGCTGCTAGTTTGAAGGGGGAATTTGGGGAGAAGGTAGGGCTTGCCACACTCCTTCCCATGCATCTAAAGATTGCTTTGGGAAAGCATGGGTTTGGGGCAGGTTACACATGTCCTAAGGAAACGGGCACGCCCTGCGTGGGGGCTACTATGTATACTTCATTCTATGACAGCATCTCATTAGATAGCTGGAGCCCATGGATTTGTTTAAAACCCAGCCAGATTTTAACACCTGCAGTTTCAATAAGTGTGGTTGTCATTGATGTCGTTCGCTAAATACTTCCGTTCTCCGCAGGTCAGGCACGCGGCAGGATGGCACCTCCTGGCCTCCTGTGGCGGGTGGGGCCGCAGCTCTGGCGCATGAGCTGGGAACAGAAGGGACACTCATTGCTCCTAGTCCAAGGCACAGGATTGCTAGTGCGAGGCCCTCCAAAGCACTTGTCCTCTAACGTGACGACTCGCAGCGTTCACATCAGCAAGTGTTCTGCCAGTCTAGGTCCCTGAGTGACTGCAACGAACACAGCCTTCCTTCCCTGTGGCCAGCGCTGGATCGTGCGGCCCCGTGAGGAGTCCGCCCTGCCGCTTCACCCACTCATCTTCGGGCGTTATCGCAGCATACCCAGTCTCTCCTGATTGGCTCAGTGTGTAGTTGATTGACTGTATTTAGCTCAGGGGAAGAGAAATTGTGCATTTGGACAGTCCCACGTGTACAGAGACCCCCGGGTGGAGCTGATGTCCGGGGAGGCCTGTGTGGAGAGAACGGTCGGGACGGCTGTTTCTGATGGGTACGTTAACTTGTTTCACAATTCCTTTATATTGATCAGCACCAATCGAGCTGTAAATTTAATCACTCTGTCTGGCGGATAGTGATTCTGTCCAGAAGGATCATCTCCTTTTATAGTTAACTCAATACTGCAGCAGCTAATGTCATGTTAAATACTGGCCCAGTGTGCTGGAGAGCAAACCGTACTTCCCGGATACCAGTGGAAGGGGAACAACGTGTCAGTAAGGGTGACGTTGTGCCAGATCGTTCCAGGGGACGGAGGACTGGGGATTCATTCCCCGTTATCAAAACCAGATGCCCCTGTACAAACACAGGTGGTCAGGTCCCAGCCTGGAAGCTCCCAACCTTTAGCATGATATGCACAGGGGAGGGACTGCTGTGATGGGCACAGGGCAGGTGTGACGGGCACAGGGGAGGGACTGCTGTGATGGGCACAGGGGAAGGGCAGGTGTGATGGGCACAGGGGAGGGACTGGGTGATGGGCACAGGGGAGGGGCTGGGGTGATGGGCACAGGGGAGGGGCCGGGGTGATGGGCACAGGGGAGGGGTTGGGGTGATGGGCACAGGGGAGGGGTTGGGGTGATGGGCACAGGGGAGGGGCAGGTGTGATTGCACAGGGGAGGGGCTGGGGTGATGGGCCCTGGTGAGAGGAGCAGGTGTGCCTTGGAGAAACCAGCCTTTTCTGCACAAAGAGGCTTCCCCTCAAACACAGAAAATTATTCCTCATGTCTGCCTCCTGGGAACAGAGCACTTCTAGGTGGGAAGCCGAGCATGAGGCTGAGCAAGTTCCCTGAAGGGGAGGCTGAACCTGGCCTCCAGCAGAAGTTAATGGAACTGAGACTGGAGCTGTTGCCGGGCTGGAAGGCAAGGCTAATCCCTGGACCCAGGCTCCCAAGGAGCGGCTGCCAGCAGTCCCACTGGTCCAGGACCCTGGACACAAAGAAAGAAGAAGTTAAGTGCACCCCTAAGAATCCATAGTGCCGATCCACGAGGCCTGGGCTCCTGCTTTCTGGGGTCTCATGCACTCCGAAAATGAGGACAAAGAACGCTCAGCCTGCACTGCGTTTTATGGAATGCATACAAACCAGAAGAGAGAAGCACCCTCCAGAAACAAAAACTATGGCATGGTGCTGACTCCCAAAACTGCCTTTCCCTTTGGAGTTTGCTTTCAGCCTCGGCAGACATGGGCTGGGGTTGGAGAACAAGACGATCTATTTCGGTTTGGGAAAAACGCACGGTGGGCGGCCTCGGGAGCCCGGGTGCAGCCAGGGACTACCCCCGCCTGCTTGAAGGGACTGTGGAGCTGTGGGTCTATATAGCAACTAACTCCAAAGTGAGGGACAGGAGTCCAGAGGGAGTACAAACTCCACTCCAGCCCGGGGCTGAGTGACAGCAGGGAAAGGAAGGAGGGCAGCCAGGCTGGGGGTGGGGGAGACCAAGCCACGCCCAGACCTCCATGGAGGAGCCCTGCTCTGCGTGGTGATGAGGATTGTCCCTGACTCTAGCCCCTCATGTGGTGCCGACCCACCTGTGCCCTCCAGGCAGCAGCCAGTATTTGGGGGCATAGCCTGGAAGGAAGGACAGGAATTCCCAGAATTTGACCAGAGGTGGTGTGGGCAGAGGCTGCAGCATTCTGTTTCAGTTCTGTCTCAACCCCACATTCCTGGTTATAGCTCTGGCTCAGAAAACAACAGCTCTGTCTGATCCAAGACTGCCCTTGGTTGGAATACAGCAAACAGCCATTTGTGAGCTGCTGAGCTCGTGACTAAAGGGGCTTCTGCTTTTGCCAGCCAGGAATACAGTCTAACTTTTTTTTTTACTGTAACCCCCCCCTCCTTTTTTTTTTTTTTTTTTTTTTTTTGAGATGGAGTCCCACTCTGTCGCCCAGGTTGGAGTGCAGTGGTGTGATCTCAGCTCACTGCAATCTCTGCCTCTGGATTCAAATGATTCTCCTGCCTCGGCCTCCCAAGTGACTGGGACTACAGGCACCTGCCACCACACCCAGCTAATTTTTTTTTTTTTTTTGTATTTTTAGTAGAGACAGTGTTTCACCATGTTGGCCAGGCTGGTCTCGAACTCCTGCCTCAGGTAATCCACCCGCCTCGGCCTCCCAAAGAGCTGGAATTACAGGTGTGAGCCACTGCGCCCAGGGAGTTCTTGCCTATTTTTGCACCGCTTCTTCCAGTGGGCCCATCCCCACTTCGGGCGACACTGGGCATTCATTTTGCCTGCATTTCAGAAGATACAACTCCCACTTTTCTGGGGGACAGGTGGCCAGAGGCTTTGGTGCGTTTCCCCCCATGCATGCACACACCTGTGTGTAGCAGCCTGCTGCTTTAGAACACCATTTCTTTCCTTCCCGCCAAGGCTGCAGCAGCAGGAATGGCCCAGCACTGGGGAAACTTCAGCCAACTGGGTACCCGATCTCCCCACAATGGAGCTGCTGCCTCTCAGGGCTCCCTACCTTCATCAACCAAGAAGAACCTGCACACCCCACCAGAGCATAAATACACCTTTTACCTCATGCCAGGGGCCCTAGAAACACATGGAAATCCCGCGACCTTGATGAGGGACCTGCCCCACTTTGTGGCTACAGACACAGCATGAGGTAGAATCTGGAAACACCACCAGAGGTGACCCCTTTTAAATGACAAAGACCCAAGGAGCACCAAAAATACATTTCAAGTCACAGAAAACATGACTTCACACCAAGTCTAACTTTCCACCAACTAGCAAAGACCCAATAAAGATCACATGTGTTCCCTCCACCTGATTGTTTAAAAGGGAGAAATGGTAAGTGGACGTTTAGTAGAAAGTATATGTGGTCTCTTTTAGATTTGGAGTTAGAAATGATTTTTTAAATGAGACCGAAAAAGCAGTGATTATAAAAGAAAATATGCACCAGGCATGGTGGCTCATGCCTATAATCCTAGCACTTTGGGAGGCCAAGGCAGGTGGATCACGAGGTCAGGAGTTCAAGACCAGCCTGGCCTACATGGTAAAACCCTGTCTCTACTGAAAATACAAAAATTAGCCCGGTGTGGTGGCACATGCCTGTAGTCCCAGCTATTCCAGAGGCTGAGGCCAGAGAATTGCTTGAACTCAGAAGGCAGAGGTTGCGGTGAGCTGAGACTATACCTCTGCACTCCAGCCTGGGTGACAGAGCAAGACTCTGTCTCAAAAAGAAAAAAGAAAGAAAGAAAGAAAAAGAAAGAAAGAAAATATGGACAATTTTGACTGCATTATAACAAAGAGCATTTGTTTATCAAAAACCATCACAAAGAAAGTGAAAAGAGACTTACAAAATACACCTAAGAAAGGATTACTATCAAACATGTACAAAGAATTATTCCTAGAAATCAGTAAGAAAAGCACAAACAGGCTGGACACAGTGGCTCCTATAGGCGAGGCAGGTGGATCACCTGAGGTCAGGAGTTCAAGACCATCCTGGCAAAGATGATGAAACCCCTTCTTTACTAAAAATACAAAAATTAGCCAGGCCCGGTGGCACATGCCTGTAATCCCCGCTACTCGGGAGGCTGAGGCAGGAGAATCGCTTGAACCCAGGAGACAGAGGTTACAGTGAGCCAAGATCGTGCCACTGCACTCCAGCCTGGGCGACAGAGCAAGTTGACTCCATTTCAAAAAAAAAAAAAATGCTCAAACAATACAATGGGAAGATGGACAAAGGATGTGAACCACCATATCATGGAAGAGAAAATATGGCCAGAAAAAAATATAAAAGGTTTTCAGCCTCAATAGATATGAGAGAAATGCAATTCAAGGCCACAATGATTACGCCCACTTAATTACCAAAGATTTAAGTCTGACAAAGGCCGGGTACAGTGGTTCATGCCTGTAATCTCAGCACTGTGGGAGACCAAGACAGGAGGATCACTTGAAGTCAGGAGTTCCAGACCCTGTCTGGGCACAAGAGCAAGACATCATCTATGTTAGTCCATTGTTACTGCATTGCTGTAGAGAAATACCTGAGACTGGGTAATTTACAAAGCAAAGAGGTTTATTTGGCTCATGGTTCTGCAAGCCTTACAGGAAGCATGATTCTGGCATCTGCTTGGTTTCTGGTGAGGTCTCAGGAAGATTTCACTTGTGGTGGAAAATGAAGTGAGAGCCAAAGACAGGAGAGTCGTGAGGAGAGAGACAAGGAGGGGATGGGTGCTACATTCTTAAAACAACCAGATCTCAAGTGAACTAACTGAAGGAGAGCTCACTCATCACCAAAGGGATGGCACGAAACCACTCATGAGGGATCCGCCCCATGACCCAAACACCTCCCACTGGGCCCCACCTCCAACACTGGGGATCACATTTCAACATGAGATTTGGAGGGGTCCAACATCCAAACCATATTACTGTCTTTGCAAAAAAAAAAATAATTAAAGATAGAGTTGCATGATGGCAAGCCTATAGTCCCAGCTACTCAGGAAGATGAGACAGGAGGATCGCTTGAGCCCAGGAGTTCAAGGTAGCAGTGAGCTGTGGTCACACCACTGCACTCTAGCCAGAGTGACAGAGTTAGAACGTATCTCTAAAAAAGTAAAAATAGGCAAGGCGCGGTGGCTCACACCTGTAATCCCTGCACTTTGGGAGGCCGAGGCAGACGGATCACGAGGTCAGGAGATTGAGACCATCCTGGCTAACACGGTGAAACCCCGTCTCTACTAAAAAATACAAAAAATTAGCCAGGCGCAGTGGTGGGCACCTGTAGTCCCAGCTACTCCGGAGGCTGAGGCAGGAGAATGGCGTGAACCCGGGAGGTGGAGCTTGCAGTGAGCTGAGATGGCGCCACTGTACTCCGGTCTGGGTTACAGAGTGAGACTCCACCTCAAAAATTTAAAAAAAAGTAAAAATAATAATATTCTGATAAACCAAGTGTTAGAGAAAATGTGCATTTCCAAGATCGCCTAGGCATTGACTGTGGGAGTGTAAATTGATACAACCTCACTGGAAAACACTTCGGCACTAACTGTTAAAAGTGAACGTTCACATACTGTGACCCAGAGATTCCAATCTTTAGTGGCAAAATCTCTTTCTCTTGTGCTCTGGGGAACATTGAAAAAAAACAAAACAAAAAACTTCAAGGCAACCCCATTCAATACCCTGGAAACAGATGAGTTCCCATCTACAGGAGAGAGGAGAGAGGATGCAATGCTGTAGAAAGTTCTCATGGTGATATGAACACGACATCAACTACTCCATCAAGGGTCAGCGTGAATGCGCTGCAAGGAACATGCAACAAAACACTGAGTCTTAGCATCTATTGGTGGGGAAAACCCCCAAACAGGGCAGGGTGCCATCTCTTACGTCTGTAATCCCAGTACTTTGGGAGGCTGAGGTGAGAGGATCGCTTGAGCCCAGGAGTTCAAGATCAGCCAGGGCAACATAGTGAGACTCTGTCTCTATTAAAAATTTTTTAAATGTACCCAGGCATGGTTGCACGTGGGAGGCTGAGGTGGGAGGATCACTTAAGCCAGGGAAGTCAAGGCTGCGGTGAGCTTTGACTTGATAGCACCACTACACTCCAGCCTGAGCGAACTAGTGAGACCCTGTCTCAAAAACAAAACAAAAAAAGTCCTGAAGATTACCTACAATATAATACCGTTGTCGTAAAGTTAAATCCAAACTAAAACCAACAGATGGTTGGATGGATGAGGGATGGACAGATAGTCTTCTTAAGAAAACACATAGCTAAGATAAAACTGTCTTCAAAGGAAAGCAATGAAAAGGTGAAGATGGATACAGGACCATGGTTACCTTGGTGTGGGGAAGCAGAGGTGTGAGGAGCCACAAGTGGATGAAGGTTGTCATCAAACTCTTTGTTTTCAAACTGAATGATGGGTTAGGGTACATCTTGTGTTATCAAAAATGAATGAATGGCCAGGTGCAGTGGCTCACTCCTGTAATCCCAGCACTTTGAGAGGCTGACGGGGGTGGATCACTTGAAGCCAGGAGTTTGAGACCTGCTTAGCCAACATGTTGAAACCCTGTCTCTACTAAAAATACAAAATTTAGCTGGGCATGGTGGCGGGTGCCTATAATCCCAGCTACTCAGAAGGCTGAGGTGGGAGAATCACTTGAACCCAGGAGGCGGAGGTTATAGTGAGCCGAGACCACTCCATTCCACTGCAGCTGGGGGGCCAAGAGCGAAATTCTGTCTCCAAAAAAAAAAGGGAGGGGGGGAGGAAAAAATGATAGAGTCCTATCCAGGATTTATATTAAAATAAAAACAAAGTAACGGCTTTTCTTTTCCACAGTCCCCAAGACAAATTCACATCTAACTCAATCTCCCACCCAGAGGTTGCAAACTGGCATTTCCCAGGCTGCATCTGGCTTCAGACATGCTGCGTTTGACATTCACAGGGATGTTTCTTGTTATTTTACAATATCAGAAAGTCTCGTGTAAACATCCAAATTTCTCCTGTCCTTTGCAGCAACATGGATGGAGCTAGGGACCATTATTCTAAGTGAACTAATTCAGAAACAGAAAATCAAATACCACATGTTCTCACTGATGAATGGGAGTTAAACAGTGGGTACATACATATGGACATGATGAGAACAACAGACACTGGGGACTCCAAAATCCAGGAGAGTGGGGGGCGGGAGTGAGGGTTGAAAAATTACCTATCAGGTAGTGTTCACTATTTGGGAGATGGGTTTGCTAGAAGCTCAATACCAACCATTATGCTATAGGCCTATGTAACAAATTCACACATATACTTGAAATTTGTTTTAAAAACCCAAATTTCTGGCTTCTCCTGAAAAAAATGTAATATGTAGCCACACGGGGCCCATATTCCTATGTGGTGACAACTGGTGGGTGCCAAGTAACAGCTGTTCCCATGATACTCCAGGAGGTCCTTCCTCTGGCTCTACCCTGCCTTTACCCTCTGCAGCCTCGGCCAACTGTGGTCACTGTACTGGCCTCACAGGGCTGGAGAACATTGTCGCCATTCAGAGTGTTTCTCAAAGAGAACTGAAGCAAAAGGAGTTTTAGGGTTAACCAGAATCCCATTCCTGAAGCAGGTAATTGATGTTTTCGAATAACATGTATCCAGTTTTCGATTTAAGAACACAGCAAAGAAGTTAAATTAGATTGCAGACAACCTGCATTTTCTTTTTCTGTGCAAGATTTTTCCATGCTTTTTTATTTTGGTAAATTATAGTATACAGAATGTTCTGGTTTTGCTTTGAAAGAAGGTCTGCGTGTGTCTAAAACACAATCTACTAACATACTCTTCTCTGCATAACCGATTAACTCCCTGTTTGCAACCAGACATCTTCCTGCTCCCTAAACACTAAAAGACGTGGCCATTATTGTTTAAGCCTCCTTCACAGACTCATTTCTAAGCCCTTCAATGGTAAAATTTTGCTCCCCTCCACCTCCATCTGCCATGGTTTCTCCAAACTGTGCCCTAACGAATTGGTGCTTTTAACTAAGACAGACCACGGTCACTTTCCAAAACGTTAATTCCCATAAAATGGGATGTCAGTTTTACAAGGAAGGCTCTCCTTTATCAGCAAAAACTGATTCCGTTTGACTGATTAATTGTCCTTAGAACTGTCAAAGACTTCCAGACTAGGAATGACGGCTTGGGAGGAGGCAGCCTTGCAGCCTTGCAATGTGGGGCACTCTTGGGCTGAGGAAACCAGGAGATTACAAATGCACAAAAAATTAATTCAAATCAATACAGCAAGGGGTTCAGGCTGAGAGACATTCAATTACGTTGCTCAAAGAGAAGATGCTGATCTTCAGCTAGTCCGCTCCATGCTGCAAATAATAGAACATTTTTAATTTGTGCAGCAGGGATGTTAATCTTTTGCCGTGTAATCCAGTCCTTGGGGAATACCATAAATATGTGGTGCTGCGCATGTGAGGCTCCCTGCGGAGGGTACTCAATCAACCCAGCCCTGGCTTTTCCGCCTGTCTGTATGTCAATCTCTCAACACTCAATTAGGAAATATATGATAGGCTAATAGAGGATGGATGGATGGATGGATGGATGGATGGACGGACGGACGGATGGATGGATAAATGGATATAGAGGCAGAGAGAGACAAATGTTCAGATTATCAAACATCCCTTACCCCCCACCCATAAACAGTTTGTGACTTCTGGATTTTGCCTGAACCAACAGCACAAATAAATCCCCAATGAATTATTCACATTTCAAAAGGATTCACTTCAGAATGCCTTTAAATAGCAAGCTCCTGTAGCATGTTTAAAATAGGATCTGAATCCCAATTTTATTATACAGAGAAAGAGAAGCACACACACACACACATGAATAATGATTTAGAAGGTTAGACACCAAGGTGTTAAAAGTTCATGTTTCTGTGTAAGTGGGACTGTACGTACTTTAATGCTTGACTGAGGTCTGGCTTCTCTGTGATGAACATTTATTACTTCTGTAATAAGATAAAAGCAGTAAAATATTTTTAATTTTACAAAAGACAGTTCCACCCCCCAAAAGTGTAAGTTTCCATTTATAAAGATGTAACTCTCCACCTGTTTTCAGAAGAACATTTGCTGTGTAAAAAGAGGCAGGCTCTCCAGGAACATGCTGTTTAGTCCTCGTTCTGAGCGTGGAGGCTCTCATCACATCATTGGGTGGGGAGCTTGAGGCTCTCATCACATCCTCTGGGTGGGTGATCCCCGGCCACACCCACTACACCAAGAGATGGCTCACCAAGAGTTGTCCTGGTGGCAACCAGGACTCAGGGGAAGGAGAGACTGGAAATGTGGGATGCCTCTGGAACCATGGACCCCAAAAGCTCTGCAGTGCCTGGACATTAACTGCATTTATTTATTCAACAAATATACATTGATAACTACTCCATAAACAGCCCTGTACAGGAGAAAGAGATGAACTATGCAAGGATCACCCCCTAACCCCGTAAGGGAGCTGGTGGTCTGGTAAGAGGAATCGACACCTCCACAGCTAAGCAGAATTCAAGCTGGACTGTGAAACCCACAGTAGGGAGCTTAGCAAGGGACTCAGGAAGGGAAATGTTCATTGTGATGGGTGGGGGTGGAGGAGTTAGCAAGGACTTATCAAATGTTTATGGAAATGAGCTCAAGTGGCGTTTGAGCTGGGTCTTAAGAGGCCTCCTCATCCCTCCTTGATGCTCGGAGAGTCTTTTTTTTTATATATATATACTTTAAGTTCTAGGGTACATGTGCATAACGTGCAGGTTTGTTACATATGTATACTTGTGCCATGTTGGTGTGCTGCACCCATCAACTCGTCAGCACCCATCAATTCGTCATTTATATCAGGTATAACTCCCAATGCAATCCCTCCCCCTTCCCCCGCCATGTTAGGCCCCGATGTGTGATGTTCCCCTTCCCGAGTCCTATTAGACACAAACAGCTGGATCTCCCCTACAACCAGAGCCACTGTCGTTTGGGCAAAAGTAAATCCTTTCGCACCAGCGGCTGTCACCAGACGCGGCAGCCTCATTGCATCTCTTTCTGAGGCGTGTTGAGATGCAGAAATAAGAGCCAGTGAGTCTTGAGGCATCTGAGACAGAGGCAGCCCATGTGGGAGTCTCGGAGCTCACTCAAGAGCATGGATAAATCTCAGGACAGGGTTGTGGCAGGCAGCATATGCGGCAGGTTGAGTCAGCCCTGGAGAGTGGTACAGCATGAGCAACTCCAGGAGGCGGTGCCTGGGAGAGACGGGCTACACCGCGTGAGTCAGAGGGCACCTGTCATGATGGAGACAGATGTGGGGTAAGTCAGTCACACCACAAATCAAAAATAACAAGGAAAACTCTGGGCAAATGAAACTAGAGAAACGTCAGCTCTTATCCTTGCCAAAGCCAGGCTTCTCCATGCACAGAGACTCACCTGAGACAACAGAAACAGGGCTGGGTGGACGTTTTGCAAATGAATAGTCAGAGAGAGCCACAGGACACATTTTTTGACCGTGTGGAAAGCTAAAATCAGTCAAATAAATGAGAGATTTGCCATTTCCCCCCTAAATTTTCTGAGGCGGGGACTAAGAAAATGATCCATCAAAGCAGGAAATATTTTAGCAATTGGTTTTTATTTATTAGAGAGGTGTACAGAGTTTGGCATGCTACAGTGTATATTTTCTACAAAATAGAAATCCATAAAAACCAGAGAGAAAGTTGAGATTTTGTCCCTGCTTGTTGCTACGAAGTTCTTGGTTTCCCAATGTATGTCACTGGTAAAGATGAAAAGGGGAATTTTCGCTATAAGATCATATGCAAATGACCCTCAGATAATGATTCAGCCACTCCAGTACGGGAACGTCTACTATTCCCACAACCTGGCTTACTCAGGCACTCAGGGCTAGAGATATGACCTTTAGCTGTATCCTGACTATAGCAGAATCGTTTTGTGCTGTGCATGACATTCCCTCCGCCCTCTCCGACTTCAGCCCCAGCTGGGCTGGAAGCTTCCAGGACAGACCCAGGCTCCTGTAGAAGAGAAAGGGATACTCAAGGGGGAACCCCACACCTCTCTGATTTTCTCTCCGGGGCTTCCTCTAAGCCATATAGCCTGTTTGGCTGAAGAGCCGGCTCTGCGGAAGCACACTGCAGTTGGATGGCTCCTGGAGGGTCCCACAGGTGAATGTCTGCATCTCGCTGTCCGCAGGCAGGTCCTTCTGGAAGGCATTGTGCCTGCTCCTCAGTGTACAGCCACACCCCTGTTGCCCAAGCAGTGAGCTCCATAGCACATCCTTTCTTGGCTTTTTCTTCTTCCAAACTCACACTCTCCGCTCCTTCTCTCCCACTTTCTAGACTGACCCCCAAATAAATAACTTCCCCCTCTGTCCTTGCCCCAGGCTCTAATGAGAACACAGACTGTGCAGCTGTGTGATGCCAACATCCATTTCCCTCACTGGGGCATAGACTGGGTGTTTCCTTGGGGAATTACCATGCTCTTGGTGTGCACAGATTTGGGGGAGGCAGATCCAGGAGGGAACCAAAGTGGCCAGATGCTCGCTTCCCCATCCCCGAGGCCGCCTCTGGGACAAGCACTAACTCATGCCTGAGCCACCGAGTTCCCCTGGAGGGGAGCATGGGTGAGGGGAACAGCTCGCTGCCGGTCCCCAGGAGCAAGGGCTTGGTTTGCTGAACTGTCCCTGTTGTATGGCCCTGGCTGTGGCTTCTTCTTCCTGGTCCACCCAGCTCCCTTGGTGCCACCTACCTCCCCTGAGCTCCTGACACCCCTTTCCACTACCACCACCTAGAGATTCTCCCCAGTGGAAGGGAACAGGGCAGGTTCTGTGGGTGCCACCCAGATCCCCAGCTGACATGGTTAGCTGCAGTGACAGAGCCAGCTCAAGACAGCCTAGGCTAGCCAGGGTAGTGTGTCAGGATATGGAGAGCCTCACGGAACCCAAGAGTGGAATTCACCTGCGCATCAGGGTGGGGTTATGATCTGAATGGTTATGTCCTCCCAATATTCATATGTTGAAATCCTAACCCTCAAAATGATGGTTCAAGAAAGTGAGGGCCTTTGCGAGGTCATTACGTCATGAAGCCTCTATGGGATTAATGTCCTTATGAAAGAGACCCCAGAGGGACCCTCACTCCTTCCACCAAGGACACAAAAACAAAGCACTGTCTGTGAACCAGGAAGCCCTCGCCAGAAACCAAATCTGCTGGTGCCTCCATCTTGGACTTCCCAGCCTCCAGAATGGTGAGAAATAAATTTCTGTTGTTTATAAGGCATCCAGCCTATGGGATTTTGTTATAACAGCCTGAATGGACTAAGACACCATCACTACCCAGTGTCTAACACATCTGCTTCATGCTCCTCTCTCTACCTACTGGCTTCCTTCACTCAGGCCCTTGCAGCTGGTGAAAAATGACCCACTCCCAAATATTCGTGATACATGCAGCTACCCAAAGAAAGGATGTTCACCTTTCTCCCACTTTCTCTCTCTTTCTCTCTCTCTCTTCCTCCCTCTGTCCCTCTCTCCCTCCCTTCCTTTCCCCCTCCATTTCTCTCTCTCTCTCTCTCTCTCTCATGCATACACACACACAGAGAGAGAGAGAGAGAGAGTCCTAATTCAAATTCCCAGAGAAACACTCAGATTGGCACAGCTTGGGTCAGACAACCAGTCCTAATTCATTCAGCCAACGATGACAAAGTACGAGGAGCATGGTAATTCCCCAAGGAAACACCCAGTCTATGCCCCAGGGAGGGAAATGGATGCTGGCATCACACAGCTGCACAGTCTGTGTTCTCATTAGAGCCTGGGGCAAGGACAGAGGGGGAAGTCATTTATTTGGGGGTCAGTCTAGAAAGTGGGAGAGAAGGAGCTGAGAGTGTGCGTCTGGAAGAAGAAAAAACCAAGAAAGGATGTGCTATGGAGCTCACTGCTTGGGCAACAGGGGTGTGGCTGTACACTGAGGAGCAGGCACAATGCCTTCCAGAAGGACCTGCCTGCGGACAGCGAGATGCAGACATTCACCTGTGGGACCCTCCAGAGTCATCCAACTGCAGTTGGATGCACAAGGACTGCCCGCCCCAACCCTAGGACTGCCAGCCCCAACCCCTAGGGCTACCAGCCTCACCCCTGCAGCTGGAGGGAACAGAGTGCCACCAGGATCTGGGAAGATGCTCTAAAGGATGTTCACCACAGCAGCACTTTTCAACAGTCTCCATGCATACGAATCACAAGAAGACCTTATTAAAACTCAGGTCTTGCTTCACTGGGCCTGGGGTAAGCCTGAGGGTCTGCATTTCTAGAAAACCCGCAGGGGCTGCTGATGTGGCTGTACAGGACCCATACGTTGAGTAGCAGAGCATTCCAGATTGGGTAAGGAGGACATACTCACCCCTCTTCATCTCACCAAGGAAGCCTCCAACCCCTCCTTCCTTCCAATGAGAGAAACCTGTTTGCTTAACTGCAAAGATTAAAAGGAAGCCTTCTTGCTTGTTGAGATATGATAAGGGGTGAGTTGTCACTGACATTTTGATGAGGCTTTTTTTACACAGGGACATTTAACACAGCCTACAAACCAAACCATTAAATGTTCAGTCAAGCAATTACTTTCACCAAGTAGTGAGCAAATCAGATCAAATCAGACCCCAGCCCTAAGCCTCACCCCATCATCTGCCAGGGATGGTGATGGGAACATCACTGATAAATTATAAATGGCAATTCTACATCGGGACACGGCACTTTGGCCTCGACCACATCAACTGGTCACGTCAAAGTGGTCTGTCATCTGTCCCACTTGCCCAGTCCCCAGAGTCCTCAGCTGTTGACCCTGGGCCCCCAGCCTCCTATAAATCTCACCCCCTGCAGTCGTGGTGTCTCCTGCCTTCTTTCAAGATGGGTCCTGATCTGCAGAGACCCTGATCTGCACCCATCATACTTGTGCCTTCCCCTCCCTGGTCTCCATCTGCTCTTGTCCTGTCCTGTTTGTGATCTCGATTGCCACAGGTACCAGCCTTCCCTATTCCAACTGCTCTTTGTGGCTGCAGCCAATGTGGCCCTTCACAGACCTTCCCTTCTTGCTATCAGTCAGCAGGTGGCCCAGGTCTCTGCACAAGGCACCCCAGGCATGGGTCAGGGACCATTTAGGGCAGCAGCACCATCCTACCAGTGACCCTACAAACTGAATGCTACAGTGCCTGCCATGAGGCTGCCAGATAGTGGAGGTCCATATGTCCCTTTACTCAGAGCCTCAGAAACAGGCATATGGGGGTCTGGGGGGCCATATGGCACTGTGTTCTGGGGACTGCCTTCCAAGAGGAATCCTGCCAATGCAGAAGCAACACAGCCATGCATCAGGTACTCAGCACTTCACACAGCCACTGTACCCTATGTTTTGGCCCACCTTCTGCACAGCTGCCTTCTGGAAAAGCAAGTTTCCCAACACTATCCAGAGCCAGAATTGGTACTCAGAATGTGCCTGTGGTCTTCATGGAGGTTAATCTTGGATGTAGACCTGGCCCCAGAGCCAAGAGTCTTCTTCTGGGCATCCACGCTTGCAAAGTAGCTTGCAAACCTCATTAGGGAAGCAACTTCTGAGAAGAGAATTAGGCATCCCTGACCCCTGCCTAAAGAATCCCCCTCCTCAATTCAGCAGCATGGTCAGGACTGGTTCAATCGCGAGTAACTCATGTGACCACAAAGTGCAGTCGTGGCTGGACCCAGGGTGCAAGCATTATCAGGACAAATTCTCCCTCCGTCTCTTGGTTTTGCCTTCCTTGGGCTGACTTGGCTGCAAGGCAGGCTTCTCTCCATGTCTTGACTCCAAGGGCTCCTGCCTCATATCTTCCTAATTTAGCAACTCATGGAATGGGCCCATTGGTCTGGCTTGGGTTGTGTGCCACACGGAGCCATTCACGGTGGCCAGGGAGACAAGGTGCTCTTCTCGGCCAGGCATGATCATAAGCCTAACACTAGAGCTAAGGACTGAGGGTGGGAGGTAGGACTCCTCAGAGAGAAGTTGAGGAGCTGCTAGCAAAAGAAGGCAAGCAAATCACAATTTGGCTAAAATAACTAAATCTTTGGGAACAACACATAGCTCTTTGACTTGCAATTACTACAAATAATATTACATTAAGCAGTTAACTGACAGACTCAAGAAATAGCATGTCCTGGATAATCCCATATTTCCAGTTAATGTAGTTGAATCCCACACACCATACTCTCAGATTGCTGAAATTCTTAATTTGGGTTGACCCAGATGCAGATCCTGAGATTAGGATTTGAGCAAAACTAGTCTCTTTGGGAGGTGATGAAATATCTGCAGGGTAGAGGGAAAGTGAGACAGGGAAGGGAAGACACCCTAAAAAGGGTGTGCTATCAGGCTAGTTCCCAACAGGGGAACTAATTCCTTTGGGGAACTGTATTCACCTGTTCCCACGCTGCTAATAGGGACATACAGGAGACTGGGTAATTTATAAAGGAAAGAGGTTTAATGGACTCATGGTTCCATATGGCTCAGGAGGCCTCACAATCATGGGGGAAGACAAGGAGAAGAAAAGTTATCTCTTACATGGTGGCAGGAAAGAGAGTGTGTGCAGGGGAACTGCTATTCATATAACCATCAGATATTGTGAGACTTATTCACTACCACAAGAACAGTATGGGGGATCACCCCCGTGATTCAATTATCATTACCTGTCCTGCCCTTGACATGTGGGGATTATTGCAATTCAAGGGGAGATTTGAGTGGGGACACAGTCAAACCATATCAGGAACACTGAGGAGACTGGAACTAATCCGACTGGGGAATCCCACTGGGGAACTTCAATCCCAGGGGAGATTGCAAAATACACCTCAGAGCTGTCCTACCCAAGGGATGAGGGAGGTGGGGTACTGATACTCCCACTGCTGTCTGTCATTATTGAAAGCTGTTCCTGGGGCTGCTGACTTCCTGGCACTTCTGACTTGCTGTGCCCATTGACGAAAGAGCCCCAGGCAAAGAGATGCAGGTTCTGGCCATTGGAAGTGGGATTGACATGCACAAAAGTGGGAAGGGTGAGAGGATACAGACAGGGAGCCAACCATATCCACTACACCAATTTCCAAACAATAACTGTGCTGAATTACATTGCCATGGAGGCCCAAAAGTCACTGGAGAATCATGTAATTCCTCTAGAGCTATCACAGGAATATCATTGTCTGCTGTGTCAAGCCCTTTACAAAAAATATAGTTAATAGAGATTTTTGATAGACCATTGAGTGAAGTCTCTTTATGGTGTTTAAATGTTAGAAATGTCTGCTTGGAGAGTGGTACTTTATTTCACTTTGGTATTATCCTTACTAAGAATTTCAAAACATTTTATAAATAACATGGTCTCTAAGCCATCCTGAGAAAAGAAAACTGAATTTCAAGTGGTTTTTTTTTTTTTTTTTTTTTTTTTTCTTGAGTCAATTTCTTTTTTAAAAAGATCCAAACCAGTTGCATAACCTTCTGGAGACAAAGTCACTGACAGATTGATTTTTGCACATTTCACTCAATTGTTCTGACTTTTGACTAGAAGCCGCCACAGCAAATGTAAACACCAGCCTCTGGTGGGTTACTGTGGCCAGTCCACAGAACTTGTCCCCACTTTTTTTCATCCCAAAGAAATAAAAACAGGGGTTAAAGAAGGAACGTTCTGCTCTGGGAGAGTCCAAGCTGAGGATTTGATCATTACACATCAGAGTCATCCCAACTGCAGGCCATTAACCCGACATTCACAGGGCACTTTAGTGTTTAAGAGGCAATTTAATGTCCATCATTTCATGTGACCCTGCGAGATGGGAAGGACATGGGTTATGAGTTCCACTCCACAGACGAGGGAACCAAGCCTCATCAGGCAGGGAGTTCCTGAGGTTGTTGGAAGAGGTAGAAGCCAAACAAATCTCTAAACTCACCACGTTCTATAGTAAAGGTGTTTCCACTACACTGTTGGGTCCCAAATGTTGGGTTTCTCATGAATTAGTGAAAGTATTAGATTGAACCATCTGACATTGCCATTTTTATGAGTCACGATGATCAAATACAGCAAATTTGCCATTTTATGGGTCAAAAACAGTCAAATGTTAGCAATTTCACATGGTCTGACCTAACATGAAACAGTTGGAAAGCTGGTTTTGGTGAGCAAGAACACCGAGAAAAACTTCATTATTAATGCCATTTCAGACAGGAAGGACATTTTAACCAAAAAGATAAGAAGGTTGCATCTCAGCACACAAGACCTTGTGCCTTTGTACTTGCTGCGCTGTCCACTTTGTGCTCATTGGACCAGGTTTGGGAGCCAGGGAGTCACGTCACTCTAGAGTCTTCCTGGCTGACTTTCTCCCTCATGAAAAGAAAATGCCAGGGGAGCCCTTCTTGGGGCCACTGTCATGGAAACTCTGTGCTCCAGGGATAGGGCTCTGATTCAGCCCCCTCCTTCATCCCATTGACCTGCCAGCCAGCCCCACTGGCCCCAAGAAATGAAAGAGGGTGGCAGGTAGGAGGCAGCTGTCATCTGATCCTCAGGTAAGGCATGGCAAAGCATAGGAGGGCTGCAAAAGTGGCAAGCAATGTCATCTGCCTGCGGAACCACCCCCACCAAATAGTGAAGATTAGATACACAAGGGAGCAACTCCTCCGATGCATTTCACAGCAAAAAGCTGCAGGCTGAGTGAGAGTAATGACTCATAATGCACAACTGTTTTAAGACAATACCTTTTTATAAAAGAAATGTTTTTTATAAAAGAAATTTGTGTGTTTCGTCTTTCCCTAAACCAAGCTCAATATTCAAGTCAAGCATTTTCAAGAATGGGCCCCACAGATCATCATCTTCACTGCATTATTTCTAATTGCATTATTGCTTAATTGCAGAGCAATAGAGTGCGTAATTTGAGAACTGTGATGCCTGGGGGACCAGGGATGATTTAACTTTCCATGCAAAGCCCAGAGCTGGGGAAAACTGGCCTGAAGACAGCAGTAGGGGTACAGCCTCCTTTTTCAGCTGCCTTTTTGAATATTTTACCTCTTGCCACATCAGAGAAGCAGCAGAGAGCAAAGACCCCTTGCTTGAATCACACCTCATGCTACCCTTGCAGCAGAACAGCCTCATGAAGAGACCTGAAGTTCGGAAATGGTGCATCCAGCAGTCATTCTATGCCTGCCACTGGGCTGCATGAGCATCAGGAATGCAAAGAAAAATAGAGCTTGGTTCGTAGCAATTGGAGAGCCAGAGTCTAGCAAAGGGGAAACAGAGATGTCAGCAGAGCCGCTTGATGATAGAGACAAGCTGAGGAGGCTTCCTTGAGAAAGGGAGCCTAGACCTAGTCTCTATTTAGAAAGAAAGAAAGAAAGAAAGAAAGAAAGAAAGAAAGAAAGAAAGAAAGAAAGAAAGAAAGAAAGAAAGAAAGAAAGAAGAAAAAAAGAAGAAGAAGAAAGAAAGAAAGGGACTGTGAGACTAGGTGCCGACCAGACCTGCTTCTTTTGGATGCCATCGATTGGTTGAGTGCTGCCAGAAGGAGCCAGTAAGTGGGGCGGAGTGAGGGAGGGGGTGTAAATATAGAGAAGGGGAGAAGGAAAACAAGGGTGTGATTTTGGATGAAGCCCTAGACCCAGCCTAACCCCGTGGGAATCTCTGGAGTATAACTGCACCTCAGAGTTTGACCTGCACCAAGGCAATGATGCTGGGCTTTTTTTTTTTTTTTTTTTTT